>NW_027077707.1:0-351666 GCF_963924675.1 Phocoena phocoena | reverse complement strand
AGGAGGTTAAAGGCACTGACTCTCCAAGCGGGGAGAGTGTTAGTAAAGCATCTGGAATGGTTAACCCGAGGACCTGGAAACGAAAACTGAGATGCATTTTAAATCATTTCCCAATCACACGGTGGACGATACTCTGGGTTTCCCATGCATGTTTTAGCTGGAGGAAGAATCCCTTGAACCTGGAGAGTTGGGACCCATGGAATGGGTACCATGCAGTATGACTTCAAAGGGTCTGCATTTGCTCACCGAAACTCACCAATGCTATCAGCCTGAAGTGTCCAGCCTTATGTCTCAACCAGCTCTGGGTGTAGATGTGGTCAATCCCGGTTGCATCACATGCCCTGAGTGAATTAGTTAAGAATTGCTCTCTATTTCACTGTCTTTGTGTTTTGTTTTCGAAATTTATTTTGATAATGGGATTTATCGGATTTTCACTGCTGCATTTCGGCCACTGTACACACGCTTGATTCTCTTACGGAGACATATATATCCATGGGTTTTAAGATTCTTCCTAGTCAGGTATATTCCTAGGCTTTGAATATGTGGTGTTGGGTCCATTTCGTTGAGCAAGGAGTAGGTCTTGTCTATTACATATTTGGCTTATGGTAAGTTATCTGTGCTAATTTCAGTCTCTGGTTTTATGCAGCCCCCCAAGGCACCTTTCCCCATAAGCAAGCACTAGTTGGTTTTCTAAATTTGAGACCCTGTTCTTTTTTGTAATTCAGTTCATGTGTAGTCAAGTTTACATTCCGTGTATTAGAGATATCTTATGATGTTTCTTTTTCTGTGTGACGTAGTTCACGTAGAATCACCGTACCTGCATCCACTCACTATGCCGCTACGGGCCTGATGACACAGATTTCATTGCTGAGTGATATTGCATTGTACGTACGTGCCACAACTTCTTTATCCATTTTTTGCTTTCTGGCATATTTACCTGATACTGTAGACGAGCTTCTTGTGAACACAGCCGTTCCAAATATTGGGGTGGCTGTCTGTTTTTGATTTTAATTTCCGTAAGCTATAGGACCATAAGTGGAAGTGCCATAGGCTGTGTTGCTTTGTTTCTTACGTGTTTCCGGAAACACCATACACTTCTCCAGGGTGGCTGCTGGCAATTTACATCCTGCCAATCAGCATAACAAGGCTCCCTGTTCTCCATATCCTGTCCTACCTTTCTGGATTTTACACTTTTTTCAGATGACCCTTTTGCCCGGGGGGGGGGGGCAGTGAGATTTCATTGTAGTGCAGATTTCCTTTACAGACTTGCTTGGTTGGCCAAAAAGGGCATATGCGTTTTTTCCTGAATATATTCAGGAAAAAACGCATATGCCCTTTTTGGCCAATTGCATCATTGTCGACGTTGTGCCTCTTTTCCTATGCTTTCAGGGCAATTCCAGTCTACCCCCTGCAATCGTTTTCCTGAAATTCTGCCCCGCTTTCAAGTCCCCTTCGCAGGCTTACTTCAATATATTTTTGGAGGATAGCTGTCATTTATAACTCTGCAGGTTTGTGAAGTACAGTGCCCCTGAGCTCCTTTCTTCAACTCGCTTTCTTGTGAGCTGGGCACAAAACCGCAGGATTGCTTCAGGCCCTAATCTGTTTCCAGCAGGGCACACTGAGCCTTTGTTTAATTCCTCTTCCTGGTGGGCAATGAGCGTTACATTTGCCCGTGCAGACACCTACAGCTAGTCTCTCATTGGTTCTCCCTATTCCTGTTCATCTTGCACAGAAATGGCAAGCTGTGCCAAACAGGAGGTTAAAGGCACTGACTCTCCAAGCGGGGAGAGTGTTAGTAAAGCATCTGGAATGGTGAACCCGAGGACCAGGATACAAAAACTGAGATGCATTTTAAATCGTTTCCCAATCACACGGTGGACGATACTCTGGGTTTCCCATGCATGTTTTAGCTGGAGGAAGAATGCCTTGAACCTGGAGAGTTGGGACCCATGGAATGGGTACCATGCAGTATGACTTCAAAGGGTCTGCATTTGCTCACCGAAACTCACCAGTGCTATCAGCCTGAAGTGTCCAGCCTTATGTCTGAACCAGCTCTGGGTGTAGATGTGGTCAATCCCAGTTGCATCACATGACCTGAGTGAATTATTAAAAATTGCTCTCTATTTCACTGTCTTTGTGTTTTGTTTTCGAAATTTATTTTGATAATGGGATTTATCGGATTTTCACTGCTGCATTTCCGCTGCTGTACACACGCTTGATTCTCTTACGGAGACATATATATCCATGGGTTTTAAGATTCTTCCTAGTCAGGTATATTCCTAGGCGTTGAATATGTGGTGTTGAGTCCATTTCGTTGAGCAAGGAGTAGGTCTTGTCTATTACATATTTGGCTTATGGAATGTTATCTGTGCTAATTTCCGTCTCTGGTTTTATGCAGCACCCCAAGGCACCTTTCCCCATAAGCAAGCACTAGTTGGTTTTCTAAATTTGAGACCCTGTTCTGTTTTGTAATTCAGTTCATGTGTAGTCAAGTTTACATTCCGTGTATTAGTGATATCTTATGATGTTTCTTTTTCTGTGTGACGTAGTTCACGTAGAATCACCGTACCTGCATCCACTTACTATGCCGCTACGGGCCTGATGACACAGATTTCATTGCTGAGTGATATTGCATTGCACGTACGTGCCACAACTTCTTTATCCATTTTTTGCTTTCTGGGATATTTACCTGATACTGTAGACGAGCTTCTTGTGAACACAGCCGTCCCAAATATTGGGGTGGCTGTCTGTTTTTGATTTTAATTTCCGTAAGCTATAGGACCATAAGTGGAAGTGCCATAGGCTGTGTTGCTTTGTTTCTTACGTGTTTCAGGAAACACCATACACTTCTCCAGGGTGGCTGCTGGCAATTTACATCCTGCCAATCAGCATAACAAGGCTCCCTGTTCTCCATATCCTGTCCTACCTTTCTGGATTTTACACTTTTTTCAGATGGCCCTTTTGCCCGGGAGGGCAGTGAGATTTCATTGTAGTGCAGATTTCCTTTACAGGCTTGCTTGGTTGGCCAAAAAGGGCGTATGCGTTTTTTCCTGAATATATTCAGGAAAAAACGCATACGCCCTTTTTGGCCAAGTGCATCATTGTCGACGTTGTGCCTCTTTTCCTATGCTTTCAGGGCAATTCCAGTCTACCCCCTGCAATCGTTTTCCTGAAATTCAGCCCCGCTTTCAAGTCCCCTTCGCAGGCTTACTTCAATATATTTTTGGAGGATAGCTGTCATTTATAACTCTGCAGGTTTGTGAAGTACAGTGCCCCTGAGCTCCTTTCTTAAACTCGCTTTCTTGTGAGCTGGGCACAAAACCGCAGGATTGCTTCAGGCCCTAATCTGTTTCCAGCAGGGCACACTGAGCCTTTGTTTAATTCCTCTTCCTGGTGGGCAATGAGCGTTACATTTGCCCGTGCAGACACCTACAGCTAGTCTCTCATTGGTTCTCCCTGTTCCTGTTCATCTTGCACAGAAATGGCAAGCTGTGCCAAACAGGAGGTTAAAGGCACTGACTCTCCAAGCGGGGAGAGTGTTAGTAAAGCATCTGGAATGGTGAACCCGAGGACCAGGATACGAAAACTGAGATGCATTTTAAATCGTTTCCCAATCACACGGTGGACAATACTCTGGGTTTCCCATGCATGTTTTAGCTGGAGGAAGAATGCCTTGAACCTGGAGAGTTGGGACCCATGGAATGGGTACCATGCAGTATGACTTCAAAGGGTCTGCATTTGCTCACCGAAACTCACCAGTGCTATCAGCCTGAAGTGTCCAGCCTTATGTCTCAACCAGCTCTGGGTGTAGATGTGGTCAATCCCGGTTGCATCACATGACCTGAGTGAATTATTTAAGAATTGCTCTCTATTTCACTGTCTTTGTGTTTTGTTTTCGAAATTTATTTTGATAATGGGATTTATCGGATTTTCACTGCTGCATTTCCGCTGCTGTACACACGCTTGATTCTCTTACGGAGACATATATATCCATGGGTTTTAAGATTCTTCCTAGTCAGGTATATTCCTAGGCGTTGAATATGTGGTGTTGAGTCCATTTCGTTGAGCAAGGAGTAGGTCTTGTCTATTACATATTTGGCTTATGGAATGTTATCTGTGCTAATTTCCGTCTCTGGTTTTATGCAGCACCCCAAGGCACCTTTAGCCATAAGCAAGCACTAGTTGGTTTTCTAAATTTGAGACCCTGTTCTGTTTTGTAATTCAGTTCATGTGTAGTCAAGTTTACATTCCGTGTATTAGTGATATCTTATGATGTTTCTTTTTCTATGTGACGTAGTTCACGTAGAATCACCGTACCTGCATCCACTTACTATGCCGCTACGGGCCTGATGACACAGATTTCATTGCTGAGTGATATTGCATTGCACGTACGTGCAACAACTTCTTTATCCATTTTTTGCTTTCTGGGATATTTACCTGATACTGTAGACGAGCTTCTTGTGAACACAGCCGTCCCAAATATTGGGGTGGCTGTCTGTTTTTGATTTTAATTTCCGTAAGCTATAGGACCATAAGTGGAAGTGCCATAGGCTGTGTTGCTTTGTTTCTTACGTGTTTCAGGAAACACCATACATTTCTCCAGGGTGGCTGCTGGCAATTTACATCCTGCCAATCAGCATAACAAGGCTCCCTGTTCTCCATATCCTGTCCTACCTTTCTGGATTTTACACTTTTTTCAGATGGCCCTTTTGCCCGGTGGGGCAGTGAGATTTCATTGTAGTGCAGATTTCCTTTACAGGCTTGCTTGGTTGGCCAAAAAGGGCGTATGCGTTTTTTCCTGAATATATTCAGGAAAAAACGCATACGCCCTTTTTGGCCAAGTGCATCATTGTCGACGTTGTGCCTCTTTTCCTATGCTTTCAGGGCAATTCCAGTCTACCCCCTGCAATCGTTTTCCTGAAATTCAGCCCCGCTTTCAAGTCCCCTTCGCAGGCTTACTTCAATATATTTTTGGAGGATAGCTGTCATTTATAACTCTGCAGGTTTGTGAAGTACAGTGCCCCTGAGCTCCTTTCTTCAACTCGCTTTCTTGTGAGCTGGGCACAAAACCGCAGGATTGCTTCAGGCCCTAATCTGTTTCCAGCAGGGCACACTGAGCCTTTGTTTAATTCCTCTTCCTGGTGGGCAATGAGCGTTACATTTGCCCGTGCAGACACCTACAGCTAGTCTCTCATTGGTTCTCCCTATTCCTGTTCATCTTGCACAGAAATTGCAAGCTGTGCCAAACAGGAGGTTAAAGGCACTGACTCTCCAAGCGGGGAGAGTGTTAGTAAAGCATCTGGAATGGTGAACCCGAGGACCAGGATACGAAAACTGAGATGCATTTTAAATCGTTTCCCAATCACACGGTGGACGATACTCTGGGTTTCCCATGCATGTTTTAGGTGGAGGAAGAATGCCTTGAACCTGGAGAGTTGGGACCCATGGAATGGGTACCATGCAGTATGACCTCAAAGGGTCTGCATTTGCTCACTGAAACTCACCAATGCTATCAGCCTGAAGTGTCCAGCCTTATGTCTCAACCAGCTCTGGGTGTAGATGTGGTCAATCCCGGTTGCGTCACATGCTCTGAGTGAATTATTCAAGAATTGCTCTCTATTTCACTGTCTTTGTTTTCGAAATTTATTTTGATAATGGGATTTATCGGATTTTCACTGCTGCGTTTCGGCCGCTGTACACACGCTTGATTCTCTTACGGAGACATATATATCCATGGGTTTTAAGATTCTTCCTAGTCAGGTATATTCCTAGGCGTTGAATATGTGGTGTTGGGTCCATTTCGTTGAGCAAGGAGTAGGTCTTTTTTATTACATATTTGGCTTATGGAAAGTTATCTGTGCTAATTTCAGTCTCTGGTTTTATGCAGCAGCCCAAGGCACCTTTCCCCATAAGCAAGCACTAGTCGGTTTTCTAAATTTGAGACCCTGTTCTGTTTTGTAATTCAGTTCATGTGTAGTCAAGTTTACATTCCGCGTATTAGTGATATCTTATGATGTTTCTTTTTCTGTGTGACGTAGTTCACGTAGAATCACCGTACCTGCATCCACTCACTATGCCGCTACGGGCCTGATGACACAGATTTCATTGCTGAGTGATATTGCATTGTACGTACGTGCCACAACTTCTTTATCCATTTTTTGCTTTCTGGGGTATTTACCTGATACTGTAGACGAGCTTCTTGTGAACACAGCCGTCCCAAATATTGGGGTGGCTGTCTGTTTTTGATTTTAATTTCCGTAAGCTATAGGACCATAAGTGGAAGTGCCATAGGCTGTGTTGCTTTGTTCCTTACGTGTTTCAGGAAACACCATACACTTCTCCAGGGTGGCTGTTGGCAATTTACATCCTGCCAATCAGCATAACAAGGCTCCCTGTTCTCCATATCCTGTCCTACCTTTCTGGATTTTACACTTTTTTCAGATGGCCCTTTTGCCCGGGCGGCAGTGAGACTTCATTGTAGTGCAGATATCCTTTACAGGCTTGCTTGGTTGGCCAAAAAGGCCGTATGCGTTTTTTCCTGAATATATTCAGGAAAAAACGCATACGCCCTTTTTGGCCAAGTGCATCATTGTCGATGTTCTGCCTCTTTTCCTATGCTTTCAGGGCAATTCCAGTCTACCCCCTGCAATCGTTTTCCTGAAATTCTGCCCCGCTTTCAAGTCCCCTTTGCAGGCTTACTTCAATATATTTTTGGAGGAGAGCTGTCATTTATAACTCTGCAGGTTTGTGAATTACAGTGCCCCTGAGCTCCTTTCTTCAACTCGCTTTCTTGTGAGCTGGACACAAAACCAAAGGATTGCTTCAGGCCCTAATCTGTTTTCAGCAGGGCACGCTGAGCCTTTGGTTAATTCCTCTTCCTGGTGGGCAATGAGCGTTACATTTGCCCGTGCAGACACCTACAGCTAGTCTCTCATTGGTTCTCCCTATTCCTGTTCATCTTGCACAGAAATTGCAAGCTGTGCCAAACAGGAGGTTAAAGGCACTGACTCTCCAAGCGGGGAGAGTGTTAGTAAAGCATCTGGAATGGTGAACCCGAGGACCAGGAAACGAAAACTGAGATGCATTTTAAATCATTTCCCAATCACACGGTGGACGATACTCTGGGTTTCCCATGCATGTTTTAGCTGGAGGAAGAATCCCTTGAACCTGGAGAGTTGGGACCCATGGAATGGGTACCATGCAGTATGACTTCAAAGGGTCTGCATTTGCTCACCGAAACTCACCAAAGCTATCAGCCTGAAGTGTCCAGCCTTATGTCTCAACCAGCTCTGGGTGTAGATGTGGTCAATCCCGGTTGCATCACATGCCCTGAGTGAATTAGTTAAGAATTGCTCTCTATTTCACTGTCTTTGTGTTTTGTTTTCGAAATTTATTTTGATAATGGGATTTATCGGATTTTCACTGCTGCATTTCTGCTGCTGTACACACGCTTGATTCTCTTACGGAGACATATATATCCATGGGTTTTAAGATTCTTCCTAGTCAGGTATATTCCTAGGCGTTGAATATGTGGTGTTGAGTCCATTTCGTTGAGCAAGGAGTAGGTCTTGTCTATTACATATTTGGCTTATGGAATGTTATCTGTGCTAATTTCAGTCTCTGGTTTTATGCAGCACCCCAAGGCACCTTTCCCCATAAGCAAGCACTAGTTGGTTTTCTAAATTTGAGACCCTGTTCTGTTTTGTAATTCAGTTCATGTGTAGTCAAGTTTACATTCCGTGTATTAGTGACATCTTATGATGTTTCTTTTTCTGTGTGACGTAGTTCACGTAGAATCACCGTACCTGCATCCACTCACTATGCCGCTACGGGCCTGATGACACAGATTTCATTGCTGAGTGATATTGCATTGCACGTACGTGCCACAACTTCTTTATCCATTTTTTGCTTTCTGGGATATTTACCTGATACTGTAGACGAGCTTCTTGTGAACACAGCCGTCCCAAATATTGGGGTGGCTGTCTGTTTTTGATTTTAATTTCCGTAAGCTATAGGACCATAAGTGGAAGTGCCATAGGCTGTGTTGCTTTGTTTCTTACGTGTTTCAGGAAACACCATACACTTCTCCAGGGTGGCTGCTGGCAATTTACATCCTGCCAATCAGCATAACAAGGCTCCCTGTTCTCCATATCCTGTCCTACCTTTCTGGATTTTACACTTTTTTCAGATGGCCCTTTTGCCCAGGGTGGCGGGCAGTGAGATTTCATTGTAGTGCAGATTTCCTTTACAGGCTTGCTTGGTTGGCCAAAAAGGGCGTATGCGTTTTTTTCTGAATATATTCAGGAAAAAACGCATACGCCCTTTTTGGCCAAGTGCATCATTGTCGACGTTGTGCCTCTTTTCCTATGCTTTCAGGGCAATTCCAGTCTACCCCCTGCAATCGTTTTCCTGAAATTCTGCCCCGCTTTCAAGTCCCCTTCGCAGGCTTACTTCAATATATTTTTGGAGGATAGCTGTCATTTATAACTCTGCAGGTTTGTGAAGTACAGTGCCCCTGAGCTCCTTTCTTCAACTCGCTTTCTTGTGAGCTGGGCACAAAACCGCAGGATTGCTTCAGGCCCTAATCTGTTTCCAGCAGGGCACACTGAGCCTTTGTTTAATTCCTCTTCCTGGTGGGCAATGAGCGTTACATTTGCCCGTGCAGACACCTACAGCTAGTCTCTCATTGGTTCTCCCTATTCCTGTTCATCTTGCACAGAAATGGCAAGCTGTGCCAAACAGGAGGTTAAAGGCACTGACTCTCCAAGCGGGGAGAGTGTTAGTAAAGCATCTGGAATGGTGAACCCGAGGACCAGGATACGAAAACTGAGATGCATTTTAAATCGTTTCCCAATCACACGGTAGACGATACTCTGTGTTTCCCATGCATGTTTTAGGTGGAGGAAGAATGCCTTGAACCTGGTGAGTTGGGACCCATGGAATGGGTACCATGCAGTATGACCTCAAAGGGTGTGCATTTGCTCACCGAAACTCACCAATGCTATCAGCCTGAAGTGTCCAGCCTTATGTCTCAACCAGCTCTGGGTGTAGATGTGGTCAATCCCGGTTGCGTCACATGCTCTGAGTGAATTATTCAAGAATTGCTCTCTATTTCACTGTCTTTGTGTTTTGTTTTCGAAATTTATTTTGATAATGGGATTTATCGGATTTTCACTGCTGCGTTTCGGCCGCTGTACACACGCTTGATTCTCTTACGGAGACATATATATCCATGGGTTTTAAGATTCTTCCTAGTCAGGTATATTCCTAGGCGTTGAATATGTGGTGTTGGGTCCATTTCGTTGAGCAAGGAGTAGGTCTTGTCTATTACATATTTGGCTTATGGAAAGTTATCTGTGCTAATTTCAGTCTCTGGTTTTATGCAGCAGCCCAAGGCACCTTTCACCATAAGCAAGCACTAGTTGGTTTTGTAAATTTGAGACCCTGTTCTGTTTTCTAATTCAGTTCATGTGTAGTGAAGTTTACATTCCGTGTATTAGTGATATCTTATGATGTTTCTTTTTCTGTGTGACGTAGTTCACGTAGAATCACCGTACCTGCATCCACTCACTATGCCGCTACGGGCCTGATGACACAGATTTCATTGCTGAGTGATATTGCATTGCACGTACGTGCCACAACTTCTTTATCCATTTTTTGCTTTCTGGGATATTTACCTGATACTGTAGACGAGCTTCTTGTGAACACAGCCGTCCCAAATATTGGGGTGGCTGTCTGTTTTTGATTTTAATTTCCATAAGCTATAGGACCATAAGTGGAAGTGCCATAGGCTGTGTTGCTTTGTTTCTTACGTGTTTCAGGAAACACCATACACTTCTCCAGGGTGGCTGCTGGCAATTTACATCCTGCCAATCAGCATAACAAGGCTCCCTGTTCTCCATATCCTGTCCTACCTTTCTGGATTTTACACTTTTTTCAGATGGCCCTTTTGCCCCCCGGGGGGGGCAGTGAGATTTCATTGTAGTGCAGATTTCCTTTACAGGCTTGCTTGGTTGGCCAAAAAGGGCGTATGCGTTTTTTCCTGAATATATTCAGGAAAAAACGCATACGCCCTTTTTGGCCAAGTGCATCATTGTCGACGTTCTGCCTCTTTTCCTATGCTTTCAGGGCAATTCCAGTCTACCCCCTGCAATCGTTTCCTGAAATTCAGCCCCGCTTTCAAGTCCCCTTCGCAGGCTTACTTCAATATATTTTTGGAGGATAGCTGTTATTTATAACTCTGTAGGTTTGTGAAGTACAGTGCCCCTGAGCTCCTTTCTTCAACTCGCTTTCTTGTGAGCTGGGCACAAAACCGCAGGATTGCTTCAGGCCCTAATCTGTTTCCAGCAGGGCACACTGAGCCTTTGTTTAATTCCTCTTCCTGGTGGGCAATCAGCGTTACATTTGCCCGTGCAGACACCTACAGCTAGTCTCTCATTGGTTCTCCCTATTCCTGTTCATCTTGCACAGAAATGGCAAGCTGTGCCAAACAGGAGGTTAAAGGCACTGACTCTCCAAGCGGGGAGAGTGTTAGTAAAGCATCTGGAATGGTGAACCCGAGGACCAGGATACGAAAACTGAGATGCATTTTAAATCGTTTCCCAATCACACGGTGGACAATACTCTGGGTTTCCCATGCATGTTTTAGCTGGAGGAAGAATGCCTTGAACCTGGAGAGTTGGGACCCATGGAATGGGTACCATGCAGTATGACTTCAAAGGGTCTGCATTTGCTCACCGAAACTCACCAGTGCTATCAGCCTGAAGTGTCCAGCCTTATGTCTCAACCAGCTCTGGGTGTAGATGTGGTCAATCCCGGTTGCATCACATGACCTGAGTGAATTATTTAAGAATTGCTCTCTATTTCACTGTCTTTGTGTTTTGTTTTCGAAATTTATTTTGATAATGGGATTTATCGGATTTTCACTGCTGCATTTCCGCCGCTGTACACACGCTTGATTCTCTTACGGAGACATATATATCCATGGGTTTTAAGATTCTTCCTAGTCAGGTATATTCCTAGGCGTTGAATATGTGGTGTTGAGTCCATTTCGTTGAGCAAGGAGTAGGTCTTGTCTATTACATATTTGGCTTATGGAATGTTATCTGTGCTAATTTCAGTCTCTGGTTTTATGCAGCACCCCAAGGCACCTTTCCCCATAAGCAAGCACTAGTTGGTTTTCTAAATTTGAGACCCTGTTCTGTTTTGTAATTCAGTTCATGTGTAGTCAAGTTTATATTCCGTGTATTAGTGATATCTTATGATGTTTCTTTTTCTGTGTGACGTAGTTCACGTAGAATCACCGTACCTGCATCCACTTACTATGCCGCTACGGGCCTGATGACACAGATTTCATTGCTGAGTGATATTGCATTGCACATACGTGCCACAACTTTTTATCCATTTTTTGCTTTCTGGGATATTTACCTGATACTGTAGACGAGCTTCTTGTGAACACAGCCGTCCCAAATATTGGGGTGGCTGTCTGTTTTTGATTTTAATTTCCGTAAGCTATAGGACCATAAGTGGAAGTGCCATAGGCTGTGTTGCTTTGTTTCTTACGTGTTTCAGGAAACACCATACACTTCTCCAGGGTGGCTGCTGGCAATTTACATCCTGCCAATCAGCATAACAAGGCTCCCTGTTCTCCATATCATGTCCTACCTTTCTGGATTTTACACTTTTTTCAGATGGCCCTTTTGCCCGGGGGGGCAGTGAGATTTCATTGTAGTGCAGATTTCCTTTACAGGCTTGCTTGGTTGGCCAAAAAGGGCGTATGCGTTTTTTCCTGAATATATTCAGGAAAAAACGCATACGCCCTTTTTGGCCAAGTGCATCATTGTCGACGTTGTGCCTCTTTTCCTATGCTTTCAGGGCAATTCCAGTCTACCCCCTGCAATCGTTTTCCTGAAATTCAGCCCCGCTTTCAAGTCCCCTTCGCAGGCTTACTTCAATATATTTTTGGAGGATAGCTGTCATTTATAACTCTGCAGGTTTGTGAAGTACAGTGCCCCTGAACTCCTTTCTTCAACTCGCTTTCTTGTGAGCTGTGCACAAAACCGCAGGATTGCTTCAGGCCCTAATCTGTTTCCAGCAGGGCACACTGAGCCTTTGTTTAATTCCTCTTCCTGGTGGGCAACGAGCGTTATATTTGCCCGTGCAGACACCTACAGCTAGTCTCTCATTGGTTCTCCCTATTCCTGTTCATCTTGCACAGAAATGGCAAGCTGTGCCAAACAGGAGGTTAAAGGCACTGACTCTCCAAGCGGGGAGAGTGTTAGTAAAGCATCTGGAATGGTGAACCCGAGGACCAGGATACGAAAACTGAGATGCATTTTAAATCGTTTCCCAATCACACGGTGGACGATACTCTGGGTTTCCCATGCATGTTTTAGCTGGAGGAAGAATGCCTTGAACCTGGAGAGTTGGGACCCATGGAATGGGTACCATGCAGTATGACTTCAAAGGGTCTGCATTTGCTCACCGAAACTCACCAGTGCTATCAGCCAGAAGTGTCCAGCCTTATGTCTCAACCAGCTCTGGGTGTAGATGTGGTCAATCCCGGTTGCATCCCATGCCCTGAGTGAATTAGTTAAGAATTGCTCTCTATTTCACTGTCTTTGTGTTTTGTTTTCGAAATTTATTTTGATAATGGGATTTATCGGATTTTCACTGCTGCGTTTCGGCCGCTGTACACACGCTTGATTCTCTTACGGAGACATATATATCCATGGGTTTTAAGATTCTTCCTAGTCAGGTATATTCCTAGGCGTTGAATATGTGGTGTTGGGTCCATTTCGTTGAGCAAGGAGTAGGTCTTGTCTATTACATATTTGGCTTATGGAAAGTTATCTGTGCTAATTTCAGTCTCTGGTTTTATGCAGCACCCCAACGCACCTTTCCCCATAAGCAAGCACTAGTTGGTTTTCTAAATTTGAGACCCTGTTCTGTTTTGTAATTCAGTTCATGTGTAGTCAAGTTTACATTCCGTGTATTAGTGATATCTTATGATGTTTCTTTTTCTGTGTGACGTAGTTCACGTAGAATCACCGAACCTGCATCCACTCACTATGCCGCTACGGGCCTGATGACACAGATTTCATTGCTGAGTGATATTGCATTGTACATACGTGCCACAACTTCTTTATCCATTTTTTGCTTTCTGGGATATTTACCTGATACTGTAGACGAGCTTCTTGTGAACACAGCCGTCCCAAATATTGGGGTGGCTGTCTGTTTTTGATTTTAATTTCCGTAAGCTATAGGACCATAAGTGGAAGTGCCATAGGCTGTGTTGCTTTGTTTCTTACGTGTTTCAAGAAACACCATACACTTCTCCAGGGTGGCTGCTGGCAATTTACATCCTGCCAATCAGCATAACAAGGCTCCCTGTTCTCCATATCCTGTCCTACCTTTCTGGATTTTACACTTTTTTCAGATGGCCCTTTTGCCCGGGGGGGCAGTGAGATTTCATTGTAGTGCAGATTTCCTTTACAGGCTTGCTTGGTTGGCCAAAAAGGGCGTATGCGTTTTTTCCTGAATATATTCAGGAAAAAACGCATACGCCCTTTTTGGCCAAGTGCATCATTGTCGACGTTGTGCCTCTTTTCCTATGCTTTCAGGGCAATTCCAGTCTATCCCCTGCAATCGTTTTCCTGAAATTCAGCCCCGCTTTCAAGTCCCCTTCGCACGCTTACTTCAATATATTTTTGGAGGATAGCTGTCATTTATGACTCTGCAGGTTTGTGAAGTACAGTGCCCCTGAGCTCCTTTCTTCAACTCGCTTTCTTGTGAGCTGGGCACAAAACCGCATGATTGCTTCAGGCCCTAATGTGTTTCCAGCAGGGCACACTGAGCCTTTGTTTAATTCCTCTTCCTGGTGGGCAATGAGCATTACATTTGCCCGTGCAGACACCTGCAGCTAGTCTCTCATTGGTTCTCCCTATTCCTGTTCATCTTGCACAGAAATTGCAAGCTGTGCGAAACAGGAGGTTAAATGCACTGACTCTCCAAGCGGGGAGAGTGTTAGTAAAGCATCTGGAATGGTGAACCCGAGGACAAGGATACGAAAACTGAGATGCATTTTAAATCGTTTCCCAATCACACGGTGGACGATACTCTGGGTTTCCCATGCATGTTTTAGCTGGAGGAAGAATCCCTTGGACCTTGAGAGTTGGGACCATGGAATGGGTCCATGCAGTATGACTTCAAAGGGTCTGCATTTGCTCACCGAAACAAACCAGTGCTATCAGCCTGAAGTGTCCAGCCTTATGTCTCAACCAGCTCTGGGTGTAGATGTGG
Source organism: Phocoena phocoena (assembly GCF_963924675.1). NCBI lineage: Eukaryota > Metazoa > Chordata > Mammalia > Artiodactyla > Phocoenidae > Phocoena > Phocoena phocoena. The sequence continues at coordinate 337,365 of NW_027077707.1, read as the reverse complement.
TAATCCCGGTTGCATCACATGCCCTGAGTGAATTATTTAAGAATTGCTCTCTATTTCACTGTCTTTGTGTTTTGTTTTCGAAATTTATTTTGATAATTGGGTTTATCGGATTTTCACTGCTGCATTTCCGCCGCTGTACACACGCTTGATTCTCTTACGGAGACATATATATCCATGGGTTTTAAGATTCTTCCTAGTCAGGTATATTCCTAGGCGTTGAATATGTGGTGTTGAGTCCATTTCGTTGAGCAAGGAGTAGGTCTTGTCTATTACATATTTGGCTTATGGAATGTTATCTGTGCTAATTTCAGTCTCTGGTTTTATGCAGCACCCCAACGCACCTTTCCCCATAAGCAAGCACTAGTTGGTTTTCTAAATTTGAGACCCTGTTCTGTTTTGTAATTCAGTTCATGTGTAGTCAAGTTTACATTCCGTGTATTAGTGATATCTTATGATGTTTCTTTTTCTGTGTGACGTAGTTCACGTAGAATCACCGTACCTGCATCCACTTACTATGCCGCTATGGGCCTGATGACACAGATTTCATTGCTGAGTGATATTGCATTGCACGTACATGCCACAACTTCTTTATCCATTTTTTGCTTTCTGGGATATTTACCTGATACTGTAGACGAGCTTCTTGTGAACACAGCCGTCCCAAATATTGGGGTGGCTGTCTGTTTTTGATTTTAATTTCCGTAAGCTATAGGACCATAAGTGGAAGTGCCATAGGCTGTGTTGCTTTGTTTCTTACGTGTTTCAGGAAACACCATACACTTCTCCAGGGTGGCTGCTGGCAATTTACATCCTGCCAATCAGCATAACAAGGCTCCCTGTTCTCCATATCCTGTCCTCCCTTTCTGGATTTTACACTTTTTTCAGATGGCCCTTTTGCCCGGGGGGGCAGTGAGATTTCATTGTACTGCAGATTTCCTTTACAGGCTTGCTTGGTTGGCCAAAAAGGGCGTATGCGTTTTTTCCTGAATATATTCAGGAAAAAACGCATACGCCCTTTTTGGCCAAGTGCATCATTGTCGACGTTCTGCCTGTTTTCCTATGCTTTCAGGGCAATTCCAGTCTACCCCCTGCAATCGTTTTCCTGAAATTCAGCCCCGCTTTCAAGTCCCCTTCGCAGGCTTACTTCAATATATTTTTGGAGGATAGCTGTCATTTATAACTCTGCAGGTTTGTGAAGTACAGTGCCCCTGAGCTCCTTTCTTCAACTCGCTTTCTTGTGAGCTGGGCACAAAACCGCAGGATTGCTTCAGGCCCTAATCTGTTTCCAGCAGGGCACACTGAGCCTTTGTTTAATTCCTCTTCCTGGTGGGCAATGAGCGTTACATTTGCCCGTGCAGACACCTACAGCTAGTCTCTCATTGGTTCTCCCTATTCCTGTTCATCTTGCACAGAAATTGCAAGCTGTGCCAAACAGGAGGTTAAAGGCACTGACTCTCCAAGCGGGGAGAGTGTTAGTAAAGCATCTGGAATGGTGAACCCGAGGACCAGGAAACGAAAACTGAGATGCATTTTAAATCATTTCCCAATCACACGGTGGACGATACTCTGGGTTTCCCATGCATGTTTTAGCTGGAGGAAGAATCCCTTGAACCTGGAGAGTTGGGACCCATGGAATGGGTACCATGCAGTATGACTTCAAAGGGTCTGCATTTGCTCACCGAAACTCACCAATGCTATCAGCCTGAAGTGTCCAGCCTTATGTCTCAACAAGCTCTGGGTGTAGATGTGGTCAATCCCGGTTGCATCACATGCCCTGAGTGAATTATTTAAGAATTGCTCTCTATTTCACTGTCTTTGTGTTTTGTTTTCGAAATTTATTTTGATAATGGGATTTATCGGATTTTCACTGCTGCGTTTCGGCCGCTGTACACACGCTTGATTCTCTTACGGAGACATATATATCCATGGGTTTTAAGATTCTTCCTAGTCAGGTATATTCCCAGGCGTTGAATATGTGGTGTTGGGTCCATTTCGTTGAGCAAGGAGTAGGTCTTGTCTATTACATATTTGGCTTATGGAATGTTATCTGTGCTAATTTCAGTCTCTGGTTTTATGCAGCACCCCAACGCACCTTTCCCCATAAGCAAGCACTAGTTGGTTTTCTAAATTTGAGACCCTGTTTCGTTTTGTAATTCAGTTCATGTGTAGTCAAGTTTACATTCCGTGTATTAGTGATATCTTATGATGTTTCTTTTTCTGTGTGACGTAGTTCACGTAGAATCACCGTACCTGCATCCACTCACTATGCCGCTACGGGCCTGATGACACAGATTTCATTGCTGAGTGATATTGCATTGTACGTACGTGCCACAACTTCTTTATCCATTTTTTGCTTTCTGGGATATTTACCTGATACTGTAGACGAGCTTCTTTGGAACACAGCCGTCCCAAATATTGGGGTGGCTGTCTGTTTTTGATTTTAATTTCCGTAAGCTATAGGACCATAAGTGGAAGTGCCATAGGCTGTGTTGCTTTGTTTCTTACGTGTTTCAGGAAACACCATACACTTCTCCAGGGTGGCTGCTGGCAATTTACATCCTGCCAATCAGCATAACAAGGCTCCCTGTTCTCCATATCCTGTCCTACCTTTCTGGATTTTACACTTTTTTCAGATGGCCCTTTTGCCCCGGGGGGCAGTGAGATTTCATTGTAGTGCAGATTTCCTTTACAGGCTTGCTTGGTTGGCCAAAAAGGGCGTATGCGTTTTTTCCTGAATATATTCAGGAAAAAACGCATACGCCCTTTTTGGCCAAGTGCATCATTGTCGACGTTGTGCCTCTTTTCCTATGCTTTCAGGGCAATTCCAGTCTACCCCCTGCAATCGTTTTCCTGAAATTCAGCCCCGCTTTCAAGTCCCCTTCGCAGGCTTACTTCAATATATTTTTGGAGGATAGCTGTCATTTATAACTCTGCAGGTTTGTGAAGTACAGTGCCCCTGAGCTCCTTTCTTCAACTCGCTTTCTTGTGAGCTGGGCACAAAACCGCATGATTGCTTCAGGCCCTAATCTGTTTCCAGCAGGGCACACTGAGCCTTTGTTTAATTCCTCTTCCTGGTGGGCAATGAGCTTTGCATTTGCCCGTGCAGACACCTACAGCTAGTCTCTCATTTGTTCTCCCTATTCCTGTTCATCTTGCACAGAAATTGCAAGCTGTGCGAAACAGGAGGTTAAAGGCACTGACTCTCCAAGCGGGGAGAGTGTTAGTAAAGCATCTTGAATGGTGAACCCGAGGACCAGGATACGAAAACTGAGATGCATTTTAAATCGTTTCCCAATCACACGGTGGACAATACTCTTGGTTTCCCATGCATGTTTTAGCTGGAGGAAGAATCCCTTCAACCTGGAGAGTTGGGACCCATGGAATGGGTCCATGCAGTATGACTTCAAAGGGTCTGCATTTGCTCACCGATACTCACCAGTGCTATCAGCCTGAAGTGTCCAGCCTTATGTCTCAACCAGCTCTGGGTGTAGATGTGGTAATCCCGGTTGCATCACATGCCCTGAGTGAATTATTTAAGAATTGCTCTCTATTTCACTGTCTTTGTGTTTTGTTTTCCAAATTTATTTTAATAATGGGATTTGTCGGATTTTCACTGCTGCGTTTCGGCCGCTGTACACACGCTTGATTCTCTTACGGAGACATATATATGCATGGGTTTTAAGATTCTTCCTAGTCAGGTATATTCCTAGGCGTTGAATATGTGGTGTTGAGTCCATTTCGTTGAACAAGGAGTAGGTCTTGTCTATTACATATTTGGCTTATGGAATGTTATCTGTGCTAATTTCAGTCTCTGGTTTTATGCAGCACCCCAACGCACCTTTCCCCATAAGCAAGCACTAGTTGGTTTTCTAAATTTGAGACCCTGTTCTGTTTTGTAATTCAGTTCATGTGTAGTCAAGTTTACATTCCGTGTATTAGTGATATCTTATGATGTTTCTTTTTCTGTGTGACGTAGTTCACGTAGAATCACCGTACCTGCATCCACTTACTATGCCGCTACGGGCCTGATGACACAGATTTCATTGCTGAGTGATATTGCATTGCACGTACGTGCCACAACTTCTTTATCCATTTTTTGCTTTCTGGGATATTTACCTGATACTGTAGACGAGCTTCTTGTGAACACAGCCGTCCCAAATATTGGGGTGGCTGTCTGTTTTTGATTTTAATTTCCGTAAGCTATAGGACCATAAGTGGAAGTGCCATAGGCTGTGTTGCTTTGTTTCTTAAGTGTTTCAGGAAACACCATACACTTCTCCAGGGTGGCTGCTGGCAATTTACATCCTGCCAATCAGCATAACAAGGCTCCCTGTTCTCCATATCCTGTCCTACCTTTCAGGATTTTACACTTTTTTCAGATGGCCCTTTTGCCCGGGGGGCAGTGAGACTTCATTGTAGTGCAGATTTCCTTTACAGGCTTGCTTGGTTGGCCAAAAAGGGCGTATGCTTTTTTTCCTGAGTATATTCAGTAAAAAACGCATACGCCCTTTTTATCCAAGTGCATCATTGTCGACGTTGTGCCTCTTTTCCTTTGCTTGCAGGGCAATTCCAGTCTACCCCCTGCAATCGTTTTCCTGAAATTCTGCCCCGCTTTCAAGTCCCCTTCGCAGGCTTACTTCAATATACTTTTGGATGATAGCTGTCATTTATAACTCTGCAGGTTTGTGAAGTACAGTGCCCCTGAGCTCCTTTCTTCAACTCGCTTTCTTGTGAGCTTGGCACAAAACCGCAGGATTGCTTCAGGCCCTAATCTGTTTCCCGCAGGGCACACTGAGCCTTTGTTTAATTCCTCTTCCTGGTCGGCAATGAGCGTTACATTTGCCCGTGCAGACACCTACAGCTAGTCTCTCATTGGTTCTCCCTATTCCTGTTCATCTTGCACAGAAATTGCAAGCTGTGCCAAACAGGAGGTTAAAGGCACTGACTCTCCAAGCGGGGAGAGTGTTAGTAAAGCATCTGGAATGGTGAACCCGAGGACCAGGATACGAAAACTGAGATGCATTTTAAATCGTTTCCCAATCACACGGTGGACGATACTCTGGGTTTCCCATGCATGTTTTAGCTGGAGGAAGAATCCCTTGAACCTGGAGAGTTGGGACACATGGAATGGGTACCATGCAGTATGACTTCAAAGGGTCTGCATTTGCTCACCGAAACTCACCAATGCTATCAGGCTGAAGTGTCCAGCCTTATGTCTCAACCAGCTCTAGGTGTAGATGTGGACAATCCCGGTTGCATCACATGCCCTGAGTGAATTATTTAAGAATTGCTCTCTATTTCACTGTCTTTGTGTTTTGTTTTCGAAATTTATTTTGATAATGGGATTTATCGGATTTTCACTGCTGCGTTTCGGCCGCTGTACACACGCTTGATTCTCTTACGGAGACATATATATCTTTGGGTTTTAAGATTCTTCCTAGTCAGGTATATTCCTAGGCGTTGAATATGTGATGTTGAGTCCATTTCGTTGAGCAAGGAGTAGGTCTTGTCTATTACATATTTGGCTTATGGAATGTTATCTGTGCTAATTTCAGTCTCTGGTTTTATGCAGCACCCCAAGGCACCTTTCCCCATAAGCAAGCACTAGTTGGTTTTCTAAATTTGAGACCCTGTTCTGTTTTGTAATTCAGTTCATGTGTAGTCAAGTTTACATTCCATGTATTAGTGATATCTTATGATGTTTCTTTTTCCGTGTGGCGTAGTTCACGTAGAATCACCGTACCTGCATCCACTCACTATGCCGCTACGGGCCTGATGACACAGATTTCATTGCTGAGTGATATTGCATTGTACGTACGTGCCACAACTTCTTTATCCATTTTTTGCTTTCTGGGATATTTACCTGATACTGTAGACGAGCTTCTTGTGAACACAGCCGTCCCAAATATTGGGGTGGCTGTCTGTTTTTGATTTTAATTTCCGTAAGCTATAAGACCATAAGTGGAAGTGCCATAGGCTGTGTTGCTTTGTTTCTTTCGTGTTTCAGGAAACACCATACACTTCTCCAGAGTGGCTGCTGGCAATTTACATCCTGCCTATCAGCATAACAAGGCTCCCTGTTCTCCATATCCTGTCCTACCTTTCTGGATTTTACACTTTTTTCAGATGGCCATTTTGCCCGGGGGGGCAGTGAGATTTCATTGTAGTGCAGATTTCCTTTACAGGCTTGCTTGGTTGGCCAAAAAGGCATATACGTTTTTACCTGAATATATTCAGGAAAAAACGCATACGCCCTTTTTGGCCAAGTGCATCATTGTCGACGTTGTGCCTCTTTTCCTATGCTTTCAGGGCAATTCCAGTCTACCCCCTGCAATCGTTTTCCTGAAATTCAGCCCCGCTTTCACGTCCCCTTCGCAGGCTTACTTCAATATATTTTTGGAGGATAGCTGTCATTTATAACTCTGCAGGTTTGTGAAGTACAGTGCCCCTGAGCTCCTTTCTTCAACTCGCTTTCTTGTGAGCTGGGCACAAAACCGCAGGATTGCTTCAGGCCCTAATCTGTTTCCAGCAGGGCACACTGAGCCTTTGTTTAATTCCTCTTCCTGGTGGGCAATGAGCGTTACATTTGCCCGTGCAGACACCTACAGCTAGTCTCTCATTGGTTCTCCCTATTCCTGTTCATCTTGCACAGAAATTGCAAGCTGTGCGAAACAGGAGGTTAAAGGCACTGACTCTGCAAGCGGGGAGAGTGTTAGTAAAGCATCTGGAATGGTGAACCCGAGGACCAGGATACGAAAACTGAGATGCATTTTAAATCATTTCCCAATCACACGGTGGACGATACTCTTGGTTTCCCATGCATGTTTTAGCTGGAGGAAGAATCCCTTGAACCTGGAAAGTTGGGACCCATGGAATGGGTACCATGCAGTATGACTTCAAAGGGTCTGCATTTGCTCACCGAAACTCACCAGTGCTATCAGCCTGAAGTGTCCAGCCTTATGTCTCAACCAGCTCTGGGTGTAGATGTGGTCAATCCCGGTTGCATCACATGCCCTGAGTGAATTATTTAAGAATTGCTCTCTATTTCACTGTCTTTGTGTTTTGTTTTCCAAATTTATTTTAATAATGGGATTTATCGGATTTTCACTGCTGCGTTTCGGCCGCTGTACACACGCTTGATTCTCTTACGGAGACATATATATCCATGGGTTTTAAGATTCTTCCTAGTCAGGTATATTCCTAGGCGTTGAATATGTGGTGTTGGGTCCATTTCGTTGAGCAAGGAGTAGGTCTTGTCTATTACATATTTGGCTTATGGAATGTTATCTGTGCTAATTTCCGTCTCTGGTTTTATGCAGCACCCCAAGGCACCTTTCCCCATAAGCAAGCACTAGTTGGTTTTCTAAATTTGAGACCCTGTTCTGTTTTGTAATTCAGTTCATGTGTAGTCAAGTTTACATTCCGTGTATTAGTGATATCTTATGATGTTTCTTTTTCTGAGTGACGTAGTTCACGTAGAATCACCGTACGTGCATCCACTCACTATGCCGCTACGGGCCTGATGACACAGATTTCATTGCTGAGTTATATTGCATTGCACGTACGTGCCACAACTTCTTTATCCATTTTTTGCTTTCTGGGATATTTACCTGATACTGTAGACGAGCTTCTTGTGAACACAGCCGTCCCAAATATTGGGGTGGCTGTCTGTTTTTGATTTTAATTTCCGTAAGCTATAGGACCATAAGTGGAAGTGCCATAGGCTGTGTTGCTTTGTTTCTTACGTGTTTCAGGAAACACCATACACTTCTCCAGGGTGGCTGCTGGCAATTTACATCCTGCCAATCAGCATAACAAGGCTCCCTGTTCTCCATATCCTGTCCTACCTTTCTGGATTTTACACTTTTTTCAGATGGCCCTCTTGCCCGAGGGGCAGTGAGACTTCATTGTAGTGCAGATTTCCCTTACAGGCTTGCTTGGTTGGCCAAAAAGGGCGTATGCGTTTTTTCCTGAATATATTCAGGAAAAAACGCATACGCCCTTTTTGGCCAAGTGCATCATTGTCGACGTTCTGCCACTTTTCCTATGCTTTCAGGGCAATTCCAGTCTACCCCCTGCAATCGTTTTCCTGAAATTCTGCCCGCTTTCAAGTCCCCTTCGCAGGCTTACTTCAGTATACTTTTGGAAGATAGCTGTCATTTATAATTCTGTAGGTTTGTGAATTACAGTGCCCCTGAGCTCCTTTCTTCACCTCGCTTTCTTGTGAGCTGGGCACAAAACCGCAGGATTGCTTCAGGCCCTAATCTGTTTCCAGCAGGGCACACTGAGCCTTTGTTTAATTCCCCTTCCTGGTGGGCAAGGAGCGTTACATTTGCCCGTGCAGACACCTACAGCTAGTCTCTCATTGGTTCTCCCTATTCCTGTTCATCTTGCACAGAAATTGCAAGCTGTGCCAAAGAGGAGGTTAAAGGCACTGACTCTCCAAGCGGGGAGAGTGTTAGTAAAGCATCTGGAATGTTGAACCCGAGGACCAGGATACGAAAACTGAGATGCATTTTAAATCGTTTCCCAATCACACGGTGGACGATACTCTGGGTTTCCCATGCATGTTTTAGCTGGAGGAAGAATCCATTGAACCTGGAGAGTTGGGACCCATGGAATGGGTACCATGCAGTATGACTTCAAAGGGTCTGCATTTGCTCACCGAAACTCACCAATGCTATCAGCCTGAAGTGTCCAGCCTTATGTCTCAACCAGCTCTGGGTGTAGATGTGGTCAATCCCGGTTGCATCACATGCCCTGAGTGAATTAGTTAAGAATTGCTCTCTATTTCACTGTCTTTGTGTTTTGTTTTCGAAATTTATTTTGATAATGGGATTTATCAGATTTTCACTGCTGCGTTTCGGCCGCTGTACACACGCTTGATTCTCTTATGGAGACATATATATCCATGGGTTTTAAGATTCTTCCTAGTCAGGTATATTCCTAGGCGTTGAATATGTGGTGTTGAGTCCATTTCGTTGAGCAAGGAGTAGGTCTTGCCTATTACATATTTGGCTTATGGAATGTTATCTGTGCCAATTTCAGTCTCTGGTTTTATGCAGCACCCGAACGCACCTTTCCCCATAAGCAAGCACTAGTTGGTTTTCTAAATTTGAGACCCTGTTCTGTTTTGTAATTCAGTTCATGTGTAGTCAAGTTTACATTCCGTGTATTAGTGATATCTTATGATGTTTCTTTTTCTGTGTGACGTAGTTCACGTAGAATCACCGTACCTGCATCCACTCACTATGCCGCTACGGGCCTGATGACACAGATTTCATTGCTGAGTGATATTGCATTGTACGTACGTGCCACAACTTCTTTATCCATTTTTTGCTTTCTGGGATATTTACCTGATACTGTAGACGAGCTTCGGGTGAACACAGCCGTCCCAAATATTGGGGTGGCTGTCTGTTTTTGATTTTAATTTCCGTAAGCTATAGGACCATAAGTGGAAGTGCCATAGGCTGTGTTGCTTTGTTTCTTACGTGTTTCAGGAAACACCATACACTTCTCCAGGGTGGCTGCTGGCAATTTACATCCTGCCAATCAGCATAACAAGGCTCCCTGTTCTCCATATCCTGTCCTACCTTTCTGGATTTTACACTTTTTTCAGATGCCCCTTTTGCCCGGGGGGCAGTGAGACTTCATTGTAGTGCAGATTTCCTTTACAGGCTTGCTTGGTTGGCCAAAAAGGGCGTATGTGTTTTTTCCTGAATATATTCAGGAAAAAACGCATACGCCCTTTTTGGCCAAGTGCATCATTGTCGACGTTGTGCCTCTTTTCCTATGCTTTCAGGGAAATTCCAGTCTACCCCCTGCAATCGTTTTCCTGAAATTCAGCCCCGCTTTCAAGTCCCCTTCGCAGGCTTACTTCAATATATTTTTGGAGGATAGCTGTCATTTATAACTCTGCAGGTTTGTGAAGTCAGTGCCCCTGAGCTCCTTTCTTCAACTCGCTTTCTTGTGAGCTGGGCACAAAACCGCAGGATTGCTACAGGCCCTAATCTGTTTCCAGCAGGGCACGCTGAGCCTTTGTTTAATTCCTCTTCCTGGTGGGCAATGAGCGTTACATTTGCCCGTGCAGACAACTACAGCTAGTCTCTCATTGGTTCTCCCTATTCCTGTTCATCTTGCACAGAAATGGCAGGCTGTGCCAAACAGGAGGTTAAAGGCACTGACTCTCCAAGCGGGGAGAGTGTTAGTAAAGCATCTGGAATGGTGAACCCGAGGACCAGGATACGAAAACTGAGATGCATTTTAAATCGTTTCCCAATCACACGGTGGACGATACTCTGGGTTTCCCATGCATGTTTTAGCTGGAGGAAGAATGCCTTGAACCTGGAGAGTTGGGACCCATGGAATGGGTACCATGCAGTATGACTTCAAAGGGTCTGCATTTGCTCACCGAAACTCACCAGTGCTATCAGCCTGAAGTGTCCAGCCTTATGTGTCAACCAGCTCTGGGTGTAGATGTGGTCAATCCCGGTTGCATCACATGCCCTGAGTGAATTATTTAAGAATTGCTCTCTATTTCACTGTCTTTGTGTTTTGTTTTCGAAATTTATTTTGATAATGGGATTTATCGGATTTTCACTGCTGCATTTCCGCCGCTGTACACACGCTTGATTCTCTTACGGAGACATATATATCCATGGGTTTTAAGATTCTTCCTAGTCAGGTATATTCCTAGGCGTTGAATATGTGGTGTTGAGTCCATTTCGTTGAGCAAGGAGTAGGTCTTGTCTATTACATATTTGGCTTATGGAATGTTATCTGTGCCAATTTCAGTCTCTGGTTTTATGCAGCACCCGAACGCACCTTTCCCCATAAGCAAGCACTAGTTGGTTTTCTAAATTTGAGACCCTGTTCTTTTTTGTAATTCAGTTCATGTGTAGTCAAGTTTACATTCCGTGTATTAGTGATATCTTATGATGTTTCTTTTTCTGTGTGACGTAGTTCACGTAGAATCACCGTACCTGCATCCACTCACTATGCCGCTACGGGCCTGATGACACAGATTTCATTGCTGAGTGATATTGCATTGTACGTACGTGCCACAACTTCTTTATCCATATTTTGTTTCTGGGATATTTACCTGATACTGTAGACGAGCTTCTTGTGAACACAGCCGTCCCAAATATTGGGGTGGCTGTCTGTTTTTGATTTTAATTTCCGTAAGCTATAGGACCATAAGTGGAAGTGCCATAGGCTGTGTTGCTTTGTTTCTTACCTGTTTCAGGAAACACCATACACTTCTCCAGGGTGGCTGCTGGCAATTTACATCCTGCCAATCAGCATAACAAGGCTCCCTGTTCTCCATATCCTGTCCTACCTTTCTGGATTTTACACTTTTTTCAGATGGCCCTTTTGCCCGGGGGGGCAGTGAGATTTCATTGTAGTGCAGATTTCCTTTACAGGCTTGCTTGGTTGGCCAAAAAGGGCGTATGCGTTTTTTCCTGAATATATTCAGGGCAATTCCAGTCTACCCCCTGCAATCGTTTTCCTGAAATTCAGCCCCGCTTTCAAGTCCCCTTCGCAGACTTACTTCAATATATTTTTGGAGGATAGCTGTCATTTATAACTCTGCAGGTTTGTGAAGTACAGTGCCCCTGAGCTCCTTTCTTCAACTCGCTTTCTTGTGAGCTGGGCACAAAACCGCAGGATTGCTTCAGGCCCTAATCTGTTTCCAGCAGGGCACACTGAGCCTTTGTTTAATTAATCTTCCTGGTGGGCAATGAGCGTTACATTTGCCCGTGCAGACACCTACAGCTAGTCTCTCATTGGTTCTCCCTATTCCTGTTCATCTTGCACAGAAATTGCAAGCTGTGCGAAACAGGAGGTTAAAGGCACTGACTCTCCAAGCGGGGAGAGTGTTAGTAAAGCATCTGGAATGGTGAACCCGAGGACCAGGAAACGAAAACTGAGATGCATTTTAAATCATTTCCCAATCACACGGTGGACGATACTCTGGGTTTCCCATGCATGTTTTAGCTGGAGGAAGAATCCCTTGAACCTGGAGAGTTGGGACCCATGGAATGGGTACCATGCAGTATGACTTCAAAGGGTCTGCATTTGCTCACCGAAACTCACCAATGCTATCAGCCTGAAGTGTCCAGCCTTATGTCTCAACCAGCTCTGGGTGTAGATGTGGTCAATCCCAGTTGCATCACATGCCCTGAGTGAATTAGTTAAGAATTGCTCTCTATTTCACTGTCTTTGTGTTTTGTTTTCGAAATTTATTTTGATAATGGGATTTATCGGATTTTCACTGCTGCGTTTCGGCCACTGTACACACGCTTGATTCTCTTACGGAGACATATATATCCATGGGTTTTAAGATTCTTCCTAGTCAGGTATATTCCTAGGCGTTGAATATGTGGTGTTGGGTCCATTTCGTTGAGCAAGGAGTAGGTCTTGTCTATTACATATTTGGCTTATGGAAAGTTATCTGTGCTAATTTCAGTCTCTTGTTTTATGCAGCCCCCCAAGGCACCTTTCCCCATAAGCAAGCACTAGTTGGTTTTCTAAATTTGAGACCCTGTTCTTTTTTGTAATTCAGTTCATGTGTAGTCAAGTTTACATTCCGTGTATTAGTGATATCTTATGATGTTTCTTTTTCTGTGTGACGTAGTTCACGTAGAATCACCGTACCTGCATCCACTCACTATGCCGCTACGGGCCTGATGACACAGATTTCATTGCTGAGTGATATTGCATTGTACGTACGTGCCACAACTTCTTTATCCATTTTTTGCTTTCTGGGATATTTACCTGATACTGTAGACGAGCTTCTTGTGAACACAGCCGTTCCAAATATTGGGGTGGCTGTCTGTTTTCGATTTTAATTTCCGTAAGCTATAGGACCATAAGTGGAAGTGCCATAGGCTGTGTTGCTTTGTTTCTTACGTGTTTCAGGAAACACCATACACTTCTCCAGGGTGGCTGCTGGCAATTTACATCCTGCCAATCAGCATAACAAGGCTCCCTGTTCTCCATATCCTGTCCTACCTTTCTGGATTTTACACTTTTTTCAGATGGCCCTTTTGCCCGGGGTGGGGGGGGGCAGTGAGATTTCACTGTAGTGCAGATTTCCTTTACAGGCTTGCTTGGTTGGCCAAAAAGGGCGTATGCGTTTTTTCCTGAATATATTCAGGAAAAAACGCATATGCCCTTTTTGGCCAAGTGCATCATTGTCGACGTTGTGCCTCTTTTCCTATGCTTTCAGGGCAATTCCAGTCTACCCCCTGCAATCGTTTTCCTGAAATTCTGCCCCGCTTTCAAGTCCCCTTCGCAGGCTTACTTCAATATATTTTTGGAGGATAGCTGTCATTTATAACTCTGCAGGTTTGTGAAGTACAGTGCCCCTGAGCTCCTTTCTTCAACTCGCTTTCTTGTGAGCTGGGCACAAAACCGCAGGATTGCTTCAGGCCCTAATCTGTTTCCAGCAGGGCACACTGAGCCTTTGTTTAATTCCTCTTCCTGGTGGGCAATGAGCGTTACATTTGCCCGTGCAGACACCTACAGCTAGTCTCTCATTGGTTCTCCCTATTCCTGTTCATCTTGCACAGAAATTGCAAGCTGTGCCAAACAGGAGGTTAAAGGCACTGACTCTCCAAGCGGGGAGAGTGTTAGTAAAGCATCTGGAATGGTGAACCCGAGGACCAGGAAACGAAAACTGAGATGCATTTTAAATCATTTCCCAATCACACGGTGGATGATACTCTGGGTTTCCCATGCATGTTTTAGCTGGAGGAAGAATCCCTTGAACCTGGAGAGTTGGGACCCATGGAATGGGTACCATGCAGTATGACTTCAAAGGGTCTGCATTTGCTCACCGAAACTCACCAATGCTATCAGCCTGAAGTGTCCAGCCTTATGTCTCAACCAGCTCTGGGTGTAGATGTGGTCAATCCCGGTTGCATCACATGCCCTGAGTGAATTATTTAAGAATTGCTCTCTATTTCACTGTCTTTGTGTTTTGTTTTCGAAATTTATTTTGATAATGTGATTTATCGGATTTTCACTGCTGCGTTTCGGCCGCTGTACACACGCTTGATTCTCTTACGGAGACATATATATCCATGGGTTTTAAGATTCTTCCTAGTCAGGTATATTCCTAGGCGTTGAATATGTGGTGTTGGGTCCATTTCGTTGAGCAAGGAGTAGGTCTTGTCTATTACATATTTGGCTTATGGAATGTTATCTGTGCTAATTTCAGTCTCTGGTTTTATGCAGCACCCCAAGGCACCTTTCCCCATAAGCAAGCACTAGTTGGTTTTCTAAATTTGAGACCCTGTTCTGTTTTGTAATTCAGTTCATGTGTAGTGAAGTTTACATTCCGTGTATTAGTGATATCTTATGATGTTTCTTTTTCTGTGTGACGTAGTTCACGTAGAATCACTGTCCCTGCATCCACTCATTATGCCGCTACGGGCCTGATGACACAAATTTCATTGCTGAGTGATATTGCATTGTACGTACGTGCCACAACTTCTTTATCCATTTTTTGCTTTCTGGGATATTTACCTGATACTGTAGACGAGCTCCTTGGGAACACAGCCGTCTCAAATATTGGGGTGGCTGTCTGTTTTTGATTTTAATTTCCGTAAGCTATAGGACCATAAGTGGAAGTGCCATAGGCTGTGTTGCTTTGTTTCTTACGTGTTTCAGGAAACACCATACACTTCTCCAGGGTGGCTGCTGGCAATTTACATCCTGCCAATCAGCATAACAAGCCTCCCTGTTCTCCATATCCTGTCCTACCTTTCAGGATTTTACACTTTTTTCAGATGGCCCTTTTGCCCGGGGGGGCAGTGAGATTTCATTGTAGTGCAGATTTCCTTTACAGGCTTGCTTGGTTGGCCAAAAAGGGCGTATGCGTTTTTTCCTGAATATATTCAGGAAAAAACGCATAAGTCCTTTTTGGCCAAGTGCATTATTGTCCACGTTGTGCCTCTTTTCCTATGCTTTCAGGGCAATTCCAGTCTATCCCCTGCAATCGTTTTCCTGAAATTCAGCCCCGCTTTCAAGTCCCCTTCGCAGGCTTACTTCAATATATTTTTGGAGGATAGCTGTCATTTATAACTCTGCAGGTTTGTGAAGTACAGTGCCCCTGAGCTCCTTTCTTCAACTCGCTTTCTTGTGAGCTGGGCACAAAACCGCATGAATGCTTCAGGCCCTAATCTGTTTCCAGCAGGGCACACTGAGCCTTTGTTTAATTCCTCTTCCTGGTGGGCAATGAGCCTTACATTTGCCCGTGCAGACACCTGCAGCTAGTCTCTCATTGGTTCTCCCTATTCCTGTTCATCTTGCACAGAAAATGCAAGCTGTGCGAAACAGGAGGTTAAATGCACTGACTCTCCAAGCGGGGAGAGTGTTAGTAAAGCATCTGGAATGGTGAACCCGAGGACCAGGATACGAAAACTGAGATGCATTTTAAATCGTTTCCCAATCACACGGTGGACGATACTCTTGGTTTCCCATGCATGTTTTAGCTGGAGGAAGAATCCTTTGAACCTGGAGAGTTGGGACCCATGGAATGGGTCCATGCAGTATGACTTCAAATGGTCTGCATTTGCTCACCGAAACAAAACAGTGCTATCAGCCTGAAGTGTCCAGCCTTATGTCTCAACCAGCTCTGGGTGTAAATGTGGTAATCCCGGTTGCATCACATGCCCTGAGTGAATTATTTAAGAATTGCTCTCTATTTCACTGTCTTTGTGTTTTGTTTTCGAAATTTATTTTGATAATTGGGTTTATCGGATTTTCACTGCTGCATTTCCGCCGCTGTACACACGCTTGATTCTCTTACGGAGACATATATATCCATGGGTTTTAAGATTCTTCCTAGTCAGGTATATTCCTAGGCGTTGAATATGTGGTGTTGAGTCCATTTCGTTGAGCAAGGAGTATGTCTTGTCTATTACATATTTGGCTTATGGAATGTTATCTGTGCTAATTTCAGTCTCTGGTTTTATGCAGCACCCCAACGCACCTTTCCCCATAAGCAAGCACTAGTTGGTTTTCTAAATTTGAGACCCTGTTCTGTTTTGTAATTCAGTTCATGTGTAGTCAAGTTTACATTCCGTGTATTAGTGATATCTTATGATGTTTCTTTTTCTGTGTGACGTAGTTCACATAGAATCACCGTACCTGCATCCACTTACTATGCCGCTACGGGCCTGATGACACAGATTTCATTGCTGAGTGATATTGCATTGCACGTACATGCCACAACTTCTTTATCCATTTTTTGCTTTCTGGGATATTTACCTGATACTGTAGACGAGCTTCTTGTGAACACAGCCGTCCCAAATATTGGGGTGGCTGTCTGTTTTTGATTTTAATTTCCGTAAGCTATAGGACCATAAGTGGAAGTGCCATAGGCTGTGTTGCTTTGTTTCTTACGTGTTTCAGGAAACACCATACACTTCTCCAGGGTGGCTGCTGGCAATTTACATCCTGCCAATCAGCATAACAAGGCTCCCTGTTCTCCATATCCTGTCCTACCTTTCTGGATTTTACACTTTTTTCAGATGGCCCTTTTGCCCGGGGGGGCAGTGAGATTTCATTGTAGTGCAGATTTCCTTTACAGGCTTGCTTGGTTGGCCAAAAAGGGCGTATGCGTTTTTTCCTGAATATATTCAGGAAAAAACGCATACGCCCTTTTTGGCCAAGTGCATCATTGTCGACGTTGTGCCTCTTTTCCTATGCTTTCAGGGCAATTCCAGTCTCCCCCCTGCAATCGTTTTCCTGAAATTCAGCCCCGCTTTCAAGTCCCCTTCGCAGGCTTACTTCAATATATTTTTGGAGGATAGCTGTCATTTATAACTCTGCAGGTTTGTGAAGTACAGTGCCCCTGAGCTCCTTTCTTCAACTCGCTTTCTTGTGAGCTGGGCACAAAACCGCAGGATTGCTTCAGGCCCTAATCTGTTTCCAGCAGGGCACACTGAGCCTTTGTTTAATTCCTCTTCCTGGTGGGCAATGAGCGTTACATTTGCCCGTGCAGACACCTACAGCTAGTCTCTCATTGGTTCTCCCTATTCCTGTTCATCTTGCACAGAAATGGCAAGCTGTGCGAAACAGGAGGTTAAAGGCACTGACTCTCCAAGCGGGGAGTGTGTTAGTAAAGTATCTGGAATGGTGAACCCGAGGACCAGGAAACGAAAACTGAGATGCATTTTAAATCATTTCCCAATCACACAGTGGACGATACTCTGGGTTTCCCATGCATGTTTTAGCTGGAGGAAGAATCCCTTGAACCTGGAGAGTTGGGACCCATGGAATGGGTACCATGCAGTATGACTTCAAAGGGTCTGCATTTGCTCACCGAAACTCACCAATGCTATCAGCCTGAAGTGTCCAGCCTTATGTCTCAACCAGCTCTGGGTGTAGATGTGGTCAATCCCTGTTGCATCACATGCCCTGAGTGAATTAGTTAAGAATTGCTCTCTATTTCACTGTCTTTGTGTTTTGTTTTCGAAATTTATTTTGATAATGGGATTTATCGGATTTTCACTGCTGCGTTTCGGCCGCTGTACACACGCTTGATTCTCTTACGGAGACATATATATCCATGGGTTTTAAGATTCTTCCTAGTCAGGTATATTCCTAGGCGTTGAATATGTGGTGTTGGGTCCATTTCGTTGAACAAGGTGTAGGTCTTGTCTATTACATATTTGGCTTATGGAAAGTTATCTGTGCTAATTTCAGTCTCTGGTTTTATGCAGCACCCCAAGGCACCTTTCCCCATAAGCAAGCACTAGTTGGTTTTCTAAATTTGAGACCCTGTTCTTTTTTGTAATTCAGTTCATGTGTAGTCAAGTTTACATTCCGTGTATTAGTGATATCTTATGATGTTTCTTTTTCTGTGTGACGTAGTTCACGTAGAATCACCATACTTGCATCCACTCACTATGCCGCTACGGGCCTGATGACACAGATTTCATTGCTGAGTGATATTGCATTGTACGTACGTGCCACAACTTCTTTATCCATTTTTTGCTTTCTGGGATATTTACCTGATACTGTAGACGAGCTTCTTGTGAACACAGCCGTCCCAAATATTGCGGTGGCTGTCTGTTTTTGATTTTAATTTCCGTAAGCTATAGGACCATTAGTGGAAGTGCCATAGGCTGTGTTGCTTTGTTTCTTACGTGTTTCAGGAAACACCATACACTTCTCCAGGGTGGCTGCTGGCAATTTACATCCTGCCAATCAGCATAACAAGGCTCCCTGTTCTCCATATCCTGTCCTACCTTTCAGGATTTTACACTTTTTTCAGATGGCCCTTTTGCCCGGGGGGCAGTGAGACTTCATTGTAGTGCAGATTTCCTTTACAGGCTTGCTTGGTTGGCCAAAAAGGGCGTATGCTTTTTTTCCTGAATATATTCAGTAAAAAACGCATACGCCCTTTTTATCCAAGTGCATCATTGTCGACGTTGTGCCTCTTTCCCTTTGCTTGCAGGGCAATTCCAGTCTACCCCCTGCAATCGTTTTCCTGAAATTCTGCCCCGCTTTCAAGTCCCCTTCGCAGGCTTACTTCAATATACTTTTGGATGATAGCTGTCATTTATAACTCTGCAGGTTTGTGAAGTACAGTGCCCCTGAGCTCCTTTCTTCAACTCGCTTTCTTGTGAGCTGGGCACAAAACCGCATGATTGCTTCAGGCCCTAATCTGTTTCCAGCAGGGCACACTGAGCCTTTGTTTAATTCCTCTTCCTGGTGGGCAATGAGCGTTACATTTGCCCGTGCAGACACCTACAGCTAGTCTCTCATTGGTTCTCCCTATTCCTGTTCATCTTGCACAGAAATTGCAAGCTGTGCGAAACAGGAGGTTAAAGGCACTGACTCTCCAAGCGGGGAGAGTGTTAGTAAAGCATCTGGAATGGTGAACCCGAGGACCAGGATACGAAAACTGAGATGCATTTTAAATCATTTCCCAATCACACGGTGGACGATACTCTTGGTTTCCCATGCATGTTTTAGCTGGAGGAAGAATCCCTTGAACCTGGAGAGTTGGGACCCATGGAATGGGTACCATGCAGTATGACTTCAAAGGGTCTGCATTTGCTCACCGAAACTCACCAGTGCTATCAGCCTGAAGTGTCCAGCCTTATGTCTCAACCAGCTCTGGGTGTAGATGTGGTCAATCCCGGTTGCATCACATGCCCTGAGTGAATTATTTAAGAATTGCTCTCTATTTCACTGTCTTTGTGTTTTGTTTTCCAAATTTATTTTAATAATGGGATTTACCGGATTTTCACTGCTGCGTTTCGGCCGCTGTACACACGCTTGATTCTCTTACGGAGACATATATATCCATGGGTTTTAAGATTCTTCCTAGTCAGGTATATTCCTAGGAGTTGAATATGTGGTGTTGGGTCCATTTCGTTGAGCAAGGAGTAGGTCTTGTCTATTACATATTTGGCTTATGGAATGTTATCTGTGCTAATTTCTGTCTCTGGTTTTATGCAGCACCCCAAGGCACCTTTCCCCATAAGCAAGCACTAGTTGGTTTTCTAAATTTGAGACCCTGTTCTGTTTTGTAATTCAGTTTATGTGTAGTCAAGTTTACATTCCATGTATTAGTGATATCTTATGATGTTTCTTTTTCTGTGTGACGTAGTTCACGTAGAATCACCGTACCTGCATCCACTCACTATGCCGCTACGGGCCTGATGACACAGATTTCATTGCTGAGTGATATTGCATTGTATGTACGTGCCACAACTTCTTTATCCATTTTTTGCTTTCTGGGATATTTACCTGATACTGTAGACGAGCTTCTTGTGAACACAGCCGTCCCAAATATTGGGGTGGCTGTCTGTTTTTGATTTTAATTTCCGTAAGCTATAGGACCATTAGTGGAAGTGCCATAGGCTGTGTTGCTTTGTTTCTTACGTGTTTCAGGAAACACCATACACTTCTCCAGGGTGGCTGCTGGCAATTTACATCCTGCCAATCAGCATAACAAGGCTCCCAGTTCTCCATATCCTGTCCTACCTTTCAGGATTTTACACTTTTTTCAGATGGCCCTTTTGCCCGGGGGGCAGTGAGACTTCATTGTAGTGCAGATTTCCTTTACAGGCTTGCTTGGTTGGCCAAAAAGGGCGTATGCTTTTTTTCCTGAATATATTCAGTAAAAAACGCATACGCCCTTTTTATCCAAGTGCATCATTGTCGACGTTGTGCCTCTTTTCCTTTGCTTGCAGGGTAATTCCAGTCTACCCCCTGCAATCGTTTTCCTGAAATTCTGCCCCGCTTTCAAGTCCCCTTCGCAGGCTTACTTCAATATACTTTTGGATGATAGCTGTCATTTATAACTCTGCAGGTTTGTGAAGTACAGTGCCCCTGAACTCCTTTCTTCAACTCGCTTTCTTGTGAGCTTGGCACAAAACCGCAGGATTGCTTCAGGCCCTAATCTGTTTCCCGCAGGGCACACTGAGCCTTTGTTTAATTCCTCTTCCTGGTCGGCAATGAGCGTTACATTTGCCCGTGCAGACACCTACAGCTAGTCTCTCATTGGTTCTCCCTATTCCTGTTCATCTTGCACAGAAATTGCAAGCTGTGCCAAACAGGAGGTTAAAGGCACTGACTCTCCAAGCGGGGAGAGTGTTAGTAAAGCATCTGGAATGGTGAACCCGAGGACCAGGATACGAAAACTGAGATGCATTTTAAATCGTTTCCCAATCACACGGTGGACGATACTCTGGGTTTCCCATGCATGTTTTAGCTGGAGGAAGAATCCCTTGAACCTGGAGAGTTGGGACACATGGAATGGGTACCATGCAGTATGACTTCAAAGGGTCTGCATTTGCTCACCGAAACTCACCAATGCTATCAGGCTGAAGTGTCCAGCCTTATGTCTCAACCAGCTCTGGGTGTAGATGTGGTCAATCCCGGTTGCATCACATGCCCTGAGTGAATTATTTAAGAATTGCTCTCTATTTCACTGTCTTTGTGTTTTGTTTTCGAAATTTATTTTGATAATGGGATTTATCGGATTTTCACTGCTGCGTTTCGGCCGCTGTACACACGCTTGATTCTCTTACGGAGACATATATATCCATGGGTTTTAAGATTCTTCCTAGTCAGGTATATTCCTAGGCGTTGAATATGTGATGTTGAGTCCATTTCGTTGAGCAAGGAGTAGGTCTTGTCTATTACATATTTGGCTTATGGAATGTTATCTGTGCTAATTTCAGTCTCTGGTTTTATGCAGCACCCCAAGGCACCTTTCCCCATAAGCAAGCACTAGTTGGTTTTCTAAATTTGAGACCCTGTTCTGTTTTGTAATTCAGTTCATGTGTAGTCAAGTTTACATTCCGTGTATTAGTGATATCTTATGATGTTTCTTTTTCTGTGTGACGTAGTTCACGTAGAATCACCGTACCTGCATCCACTCACTATGCCGCTACGGGCCTGATGACACAGATTTCATTGCTGAGTGATATTGCATTGTACGTACGTGCCACAACTTCTTTATCCATTTTTTGCTTTCTGGGATATTTACCTGATACTGTAGACGAGCTTCTGGTGAACACAGCCGTCCCAAATATTGGGGTGGCTGTCTGTTTTTGATTTTAATTTCCGTAAGCTATAGGACCATAAGTGGAAGTGCCATAGGCTGTGTTGCTTTGTTTCTTACGTGTTTCAGGAAACACCATACACTTCTCCAGGGTGGCTGCTGGCAATTTACATCCTGCCAATCAGCATAACAAGGCTCCCTGTTCTCCATATCCTGTCCTACCTTTCTGGATTTTACACTTTTTTCAGATGGCCCTTTTGCCCGGGGGGCAGTGAGACTTCATTGTAGTGCAGATTTCCTTTACAGGCTTGCTTGGTTGGCCAAAAAGGGCGTATGCGTTTTTTCCTGAATATATTCAGGAAAAAACGCATACGCCCTTTTTGGCCAAGTGCATCATTGTCGACGTTGTGCCTCTTTTCCTATGCTTTCAGGGCAATTCCAGTCTACCCCCTGCAATCATTTTCCTGAAATTCAGCCCCGCTTTCAAGTCCCCTTCGCAGGCTTACTTCAATATATTTTTGGAGGATAGCTGTCATTTATAACTCTGCAGGTTTGTGAAGTACAGTGCCCCTGAGCTCCTTTCTTCAACTCGCTTTCTTGTGAGCTGGGCACAAAACCGCAGGATTGCTTCAGGCCCTAATCTGTTTCCAGCAGGGCACGCTGAGCCTTTGTTTAATTCCTCTTCCTGGTGGGCAATGAGCGTTACATTTGCCCGTGCAGACACCTACAGCTAGTCTCTCATTGGTTCTCCCTATTCCTGTTCATCTTGCACAGAAATGGCAGGCTGTGCCAAACAGGAGGTTAAAGGCACTGACTCTCCAAGCGGGGAGAGTGTTAGTAAAGCATCTGGAATGGTGAACCCGAGGACCAGGATACGAAAACTGAGATGCATTTTAAATCGTTTCCCAATCACACGGTGGAGGATACTCTGGGTTTCCCATGCATGTTTTAGCTGGAGGAAGAATGCCTTGAACCTGGAGAGTTGGGACCCATGGAATGGGTACCATGCAGTATGACTTCAAAGGGTCTGCATTTGCTCACCGAAACTCACCAGTGCTATCAGCCTGAAGTGTCCAGCCTTATGTGTCAACCAGCTCTGGGTGTAGATGTGGTCAATCCCGGTTGCATCACATGCCCTGAGTGAATTATTTAAGAATTGCTCTCTATTTCACTGTCTTTGTGTTTTGTTTTCGAAATTTATTTTGATAATGGGATTTATCGGATTTTCACTGCTGCATTTCCGCCGCTGTACACACGCTTGATTCTCTTACGGAGACATATATATCCATGGGTTTTAAGATTCTTCCTAGTCAGGTATATTCCTAGGCGTTGAATATGTGGTGTTGGGTCCATTTCGTTGAGCAAGGAGTAGGTCTTGTCTATTACATATTTGGCTTATGGAAAGTTATCTGTGCTAATTTCCATCTCTGGTTTTATGCAGCACCCCAAGGCACCTTTCCCCATAAGCAAGCACTAGTTGGTTTTCTAAATTTGAGACCCTGTTCTGTTTTGTAATTCAGTTTATGTGTAGTCAAGTTTACATTCCGTGTATTAGTGATATCTTATGATGTTTCTTTTTCTGTGTGACGTAGTTCACGTAGAATCACCGTACCTGCATCCACTCACTATGCCGCTACGGGCCTGATGACACAGATTTCATTGCTGAGTGATATTGCATTGCACGTTCGTGCCACAACTTCTTTATCCATATTTTGCTTTCTGGGATATTTACCTGATACTGTAGACGAGCTTCTTGTGAACACAGCCGTCCCAAATATTGGGGTGGCTGTCTGTTTTTGATTTTAATTTCCGTAAGCTATAGGACCATAAGTGGAAGTGCCATAGGCTGTGTTGCTTTGTTTCTTACCTGTTTCAGGAAACACCATACACTTCTCCAGGGTGGCTGCTGGCAATTTACATCCTGCCAATCAGCATAACAAGGCTCCCTGTTCTCCATATCCTGTCCTACCTTTCTGGATTTTACACTTTTTTCAGATGGCCCTTTTGCCCGGGGGGGCAGTGAGATTTCATTGTAGTGCAGATTTCCTTTACAGGCTTGCTTGGTTGGCCAAAAAGGGCGTATGCGTTTTTTCCTGAATATATTCAGGAAAAAACGCATACGCCCTTTTTGGCCAAGTGCATCATTGTCGACGTTGTGCCTCTTTTCCTATGCTTTCAGGGCAATTCCAGTCTACCCCCTGCAATCGTTTTCCTGAAATTCAGCCCCGCTTTCAAGTCCCCTTCGCAGGCTTACTTCAATATATTTTTGGAGGATAGCTGTCATTTATAACTCTGCAGGTTTGTGAAGTACAGTGCCCCTGAACTCCTTTCTTCAACTCGCTTTCTTGTGAGCTGGGCACAAAACCGCAGGATTGCTTCAGGCCCTAATCTGTTTCCAGCAGGGCACACTGAGCCTTTGTTTAATTCCTCTTCCTGGTGGGCAATGAGCGTTACATTTGCCCGTGCAGACACCTACAGCTAGTCTCTCATTGGTTCTCCCTATTCCTGTTCATCTTGCACAGAAATGGCAAGCTGTGCCAAACAGGAGGTTAAAGGCACTGACTCTCCAAGCGGGGAGAGTGTTAGTAAAGCATCTGGAATGGTGAACCCGAGGACCAGGATACGAAAACTGAGATGCATTTTAAATCGTTTCCCAATCACACGGTGGACGATACTCTGGGTTTCCCATGCATGTTTAGCTGGAGGAAGAATGCCTTGAACCTGGAGAGTTGGGACCCATGGAATGGGTACCATGCAGTATGACTTCAAAGGGTCTGCATTTGCTCACCGAAACTCACCAGTGCTATCAGCCTGAAGTGTCCAGCCTTATGTCTCAACCAGCTCTGGGTGTAGATGTGGTCAATCCCGGTTGCATCACATGACCTGAGTGAATTATTTAAGAATTGCTCTCTATTTCACTGTCTTTGTGTTTTGTTTTCGAAATTTATTTTGATAATGGGATTTATCGGATTTTCACTGCTGCATTTCCGACGCTGTACACACGCTTGATTCTCTTACGGAGACATATATATCCATGGGTTTTAAGATTCTTCCTAGTCAGGCATATTCCTAGGCGTTGAATATGTGGTGTTGAGTCCATTTCGTTGAGCAAGGAGTAGGTCTTGTCTATTACATATTTGGCTTATGGAATGTTATCTGTGCTAATTTCAGTCTCTGGTTTTATGCAGCACCCCAACGCACCTTTCCCCATAAGCAAGCACTAGTTGGTTTTCTAAATTTGAGACCCTGTTCTGTTTTGTAATTCAGTTCATGTGTAGTCAAGTTTACATTCCGTGTATTAGTGATATCTTATGATGTTTCTTTTTCTGTGTGACGTAGTTCACGTAGAATCACCATACTTGCATCCACTCACTATGCCGCTACGGGCCTGATGACACAGATTTCATTGCTGAGTGATATTGCATTGTACGTACGTGCCACAACTTCTTTATCCATTTTTTGCTTTCTGGGATATTTACCTGATACTGTAGACGAGCTTCTTGTGAACACAGCCGTCCCAAATATTGCGGTGGCTGTCTGTTTTTGATTTTAATTTCCGTAAGCTATAGGACCATTAGTGGAAGTGCCATAGGCTGTGTTGCTTTGTTTCTTACGTGTTTCAGGAAACACCATACACTTCTCCAGGGTGGCTGCTGGCAATTTACATCCTGCCAATCAGCATAACAAGGCTCCCTGTTCTCCATATCCTGTCCTACCTTTCAGGATTTTACACTTTTTTCAGATGGCCCTTTTGCCCGGGGGGCAGTGAGACTTCATTGTAGTGCAGATTTCCTTTACAGGCTTGCTTGGTTGGCCAAAAAGGGCGTATGCTTTTTTTCCTGAATATATTCAGTAAAAAACGCATACGCCCTTTTTATCCAAGTGCATCATTGTCGACGTTGTGCCTCTTTCCCTTTGCTTGCAGGGCAATTCCAGTCTACCCCCTGCAATCGTTTTCCTGAAATTCTGCCCCGCTTTCAAGTCCCCTTCGCAGGCTTACTTCAATATACTTTTGGATGATAGCTGTCATTTATAACTCTGCAGGTTTGTGAAGTACAGTGCCCCTGAGCTCCTTTCTTCAACTCGCTTTCTTGTGAGCTGGGCACAAAACCGCATGATTGCTTCAGGCCCTAATCTGTTTCCAGCAGGGCACACTGAGCCTTTGTTTAATTCCTCTTCCTGGTGGGCAATGAGCGTTACATTTGCCCGTGCAGACACCTACAGCTAGTCTCTCATTGGTTCTCCCTATTCCTGTTCATCTTGCACAGAAATTGCAAGCTGTGCGAAACAGGAGGTTAAAGGCACTGACTCTCCAAGGTGGGAGAGTGTTAGTAAAGCATCTGGAATGGTGAACCCGAGGACCAGGATACGAAAACTGAGATGCATTTTAAATCATTTCCCAATCACACGGTGGACGATACTCTTGGTTTCCCATGCATGTTTTAGCTGGAGGAAGAATCCCTTGAACCTGGAGAGTTGGGACCCATGGAATGGGTACCATGCAGTATGACTTCAAAGGGTCTGCATTTGCTCACCGAAACTCACCAGTGCTATCAGCCTGAAGTGTCCAGCCTTATGTCTCAACCAGCTCTGGGTGTAGATGTGGTCAATCCCGGTTGCATCACATGCCCTGAGTGAATTATTTAAGAATTGCTCTCTATTTCACTGTCTTTGTGTTTTGTTTTCCAAATTTATTTTAATAATGGGATTTACCGGATTTTCACTGCTGCGTTTCGGCCGCTGTACACACGCTTGATTCTCTTACGGAGACATATATATCCATGGGTTTTAAGATTCTTCCTAGTCAGGTATATTCCTAGGAGTTGAATATGTGGTGTTGGGTCCATTTCGTTGAGCAAGGAGTAGGTCTTGTCTATTACATATTTGGCTTATGGAATGTTATCTGTGCTAATTTCAGTCTCTGGTTTTATGCAGCACCCCAAGGCACCTTTCCCCATAAGCAAGCACTAGTTGGTTTTCTAAATTTGAGACCCTGTTCTGTTTTGTAATTCAGTTTATGTGTAGTCAAGTTTACATTCCATGTATTAGTGATATCTTATGATGTTTCTTTTTCTGTGTGACGTAGTTCACGTAGAATCACCGTACCTGCATCCACTCACTATGCCGCTACGGGCCTGATGACACAGATTTCATTGCTGAGTGATATTGCATTGTACGTACGTGCCACAACTTCTTTATCCATTTTTTGCTTTCTGGGATATTTACCTGATACTGTAGACGAGCTTCTTGTGAACACAGCCGTCCCAAATATTGGGGTGGCTGTCTGTTTTTGATTTTAATTTCCGTAAGCTATAGGACCATTAGTGGAAGTGCCATAGGCTGTGTTGCTTTGTTTCTTACGTGTTTCAGGAAACACCATACACTTCTCCAGGGTGGCTGCTGGCAATTTACATCCTGCCAATCAGCATAACAAGGCTCCCAGTTCTCCATATCCTGTCCTACCTTTCAGGATTTTACACTTTTTTCAGATGGCCCTTTTGCCCGGGGGGCAGTGAGACTTCATTGTAGTGCAGATTTCCTTTACAGGCTTGCTTGGTTGGCCAAAAAGGGCGTATGCTTTTTTTCCTGAATATATTCAGTAAAAAACGCATACGCCCTTTTTATCCAAGTGCATCATTGTCGACGTTGTGCCTCTTTTCCTTTGCTTGCAGGGTAATTCCAGTCTACCCCCTGCAATCGTTTTCCTGAAATTCTGCCCCGCTTTCAAGTCCCCTTCGCAGGCTTACTTCAATATACTTTTGGATGATAGCTGTCATTTATAACTCTGCAGGTTTGTGAAGTACAGTGCCCCTGAACTCCTTTCTTCAACTCGCTTTCTTGTGAGCTTGGCACAAAACCGCAGGATTGCTTCAGGCCCTAATCTGTTTCCCGCAGGGCACACTGAGCCTTTGTTTAATTCCTCTTCCTGGTCGGCAATGAGCGTTACATTTGCCCGTGCAGACACCTACAGCTAGTCTCTCATTGGTTCTCCCTATTCCTGTTCATCTTGCACAGAAATTGCAAGCTGTGCCAAACAGGAGGTTAAAGGCACTGACTCTCCAAGCGGGGAGAGTGTTAGTAAAGCATCTGGAATGGTGAACCCGAGGACCAGGATACGAAAACTGAGATGCATTTTAAATCGTTTCCCAATCACACGGTGGACGATACTCTGGGTTTCCCATGCATGTTTTAGCTGGAGGAAGAATCCCTTGAACCTGGAGAGTTGGGACACATGGAATGGGTACCATGCAGTATGACTTCAAAGGGTCTGCATTTGCTCACCGAAACTCACCAATGCTATCAGGCTGAAGTGTCCAGCCTTATGTCTCAACCAGCTCTGGGTGTAGATGTGGTCAATCCCGGTTGCATCACATGCCCTGAGTGAATTATTTAAGAATTGCTCTCTATTTCACTGTCTTTGTGTTTTGTTTTCGAAATTTATTTTGATAATGGGATTTATCGGATTTTCACTGCTGCGTTTCGGCCGCTGTACACACGCTTGATTCTCTTACGGAGACATATATATCCATGGGTTTTAAGATTCTTCCTAGTCAGGTATATTCCTAGGCGTTGAATATGTGATGTTGAGTCCATTTCGTTGAGCAAGGAGTAGGTCTTGTCTATTACATATTTGGCTTATGGAATGTTATCTGTGCTAATTTCAGTCTCTGGTTTTATGCAGCACCCCAAGGCACCTTTCCCCATAAGCAAGCACTATTTGGTTTTCTAAATTTGAGACCCTGTTCTGTTTTGTAATTCAGTTCATGTGTAGTCAAGTTTACATTCCGTGTATTAGTGATATCTTATGATGTTTCTTTTTCTGTGTGACGTAGTTCACGTAGAATCACCGTACCTGCATCCACTCACTATGCCGCTACGGGCCTGATGACACAGATTTCATTGCTGAGTGATATTGCATTGTACGTACGTGCCACAACTTCTTTATCCATTTTTTGCTTTCTGGGATATTTACCTGATACTGTAGACGAGCTTCTGGTGAACACAGCCGTCCCAAATATTGGGGTGGCTGTCTGTTTTTGATTTCCGTAAGCTATAGGACCATAAGTGGAAGTGCCATAGGCTGTGTTGCTTTGTTTCTTACGTGTTTCAGGAAACACCATACACTTCTCCAGGGTGGCTGCTGGCAATTTACATCCTGCCAATCAGCATAACAAGGCTCCCTGTTCTCCATATCCTGTCCTACCTTTCTGGATTTTACACTTTTTTCAGATGGCCCTTTTGCCCGGGGGGCAGTGAGACTTCATTGTAGTGCAGATTTCCTTTACAGGCTTGCTTGGTTGGCCAAAAAGGGCGTATGCGTTTTTTCCTGAATATATTCAGGAAAAAACGCATACGCCCTTTTTGGCCAAGTGCATCATTGTCGACGTTGTGCCTCTTTTCCTATGCTTTCAGGGCAATTCCAGTCTACCCCCTGCAATCATTTTCCTGAAATTCAGCCCCGCTTTCAAGTCCCCTTCGCAGGCTTACTTCAATATATTTTTGGAGGATAGCTGTCATTTATAACTCTGCAGGTTTGTGAAGTACAGTGCCCCTGAGCTCCTTTCTTCAACTCGCTTTCTTGTGAGCTGGGCACAAAACCGCAGGATTGCTTCAGGCCCTAATCTGTTTCCAGCAGGGCACGCTGAGCCTTTGTTTAATTCCTCTTCCTGGTGGGCAATGAGCGTTACATTTGCCCGTGCAGACACCTACAGCTAGTCTCTCATTGGTTCTCCCTATTCCTGTTCATCTTGCACAGAAATGGCAGGCTGTGCCAAACAGGAGGTTAAAGGCACTGACTCTCCAAGCGGGGAGAGTGTTAGTAAAGCATCTGGAATGGTGAACCCGAGGACCAGGATACGAAAACTGAGATGCATTTTAAATCGTTTCCCAATCACACGGTGGAGGATACTCTGGGTTTCCCATGCATGTTTTAGCTGGAGGAAGAATGCCTTGAACCTGGAGAGTTGGGACCCATGGAATGGGTACCATGCAGTATGACTTCAAAGGGTCTGCATTTGCTCACCGAAACTCACCAGTGCTATCAGCCTGAAGTGTCCAGCCTTATGTGTCAACCAGCTCTGGGTGTAGATGTGGTCAATCCCGGTTGCATCACATGCCCTGAGTGAATTATTTAAGAATTGCTCTCTATTTCACTGTCTTTGTGTTTTGTTTTCGAAATTTATTTTGATAATGGGATTTATCGGATTTTCACTGCTGCATTTCCGCCGCTGTACACACGCTTGATTCTCTTACGGAGACATATATATCCATGGGTTTTAAGATTCTTCCTAGTCAGGTATATTCCTAGGCGTTGAATATGTGGTGTTGGGTCCATTTCGTTGAGCAAGGAGTAGGTCTTGTCTATTACATATTTGGCTTATGGAAAGTTATCTGTGCTAATTTCCATCTCTGGTTTTATGCAGCACCCCAAGGCACCTTTCCCCATAAGCAAGCACTAGTTGGTTTTCTAAATTTGAGACCCTGTTCTGTTTTGTAATTCAGTTTATGTGTAGTCAAGTTTACATTCCGTGTATTAGTGATATCTTATGATGTTTCTTTTTCTGTGTGACGTAGTTCACGTAGAATCACCGTACCTGCATCCACTCACTATGCCGCTACGGGCCTGATGACACAGATTTCATTGCTGAGTGATATTGCATTGCACGTTCGTGCCACAACTTCTTTATCCATATTTTGCTTTCTGGGATATTTACCTGATACTGTAGACGAGCTTCTTGTGAACACAGCCGTCCCAAATATTGGGGTGGCTGTCTGTTTTTGATTTTAATATCCGTAAGCTATAGGACCATAAGTGGAAGTGCCATAGGCTGTGTTGCTTTGTTTCTTACCTGTTTCAGGAAACACCATACACTTCTCCAGGGTGGCTGCTGGCAATTTACAT
Organism: Phocoena phocoena; assembly: GCF_963924675.1. Classification (NCBI taxonomy): domain Eukaryota; kingdom Metazoa; phylum Chordata; class Mammalia; order Artiodactyla; family Phocoenidae; genus Phocoena; species Phocoena phocoena. Next base: position 306,931 of record NW_027077707.1, on the reverse strand, counting down.
CCTGCCAATCAGCATAACAAGGCTCCCTGTTCTCCATATCCTGTCCTACCTTTCTGGATTTTACACTTTTTTCAGATGGCCCTTTTGCCCGGGGGGGCAGTGAGATTTCATTGTAGTGCAGATTTCCTTTACAGGCTTGCTTGGTTGGCCAAAAAGGGCGTATGCGTTTTTTCCTGAATATATTCAGGAAAAAACGCATACGCCCTTTTTGGGCAAGTGCATCATTGTCGACGTTGTGCCTCTTTTCCTATGCTTTCAGGGCAATTCCAGTCTACCCCCTGCAATCGTTTTCCTGAAATTCAGCCCCGCTTTCAAGTCCCCTTCGCAGGCTTACTTCAATATATTTTTGGAGGATAGCTGTCATTTATAACTCTGCAGGTTTGTGAAGTACAGTGCCCCTGAACTCCTTTCTTCAACTCGCTTTCTTGTGAGCTGGGCACAAAACCGCAGGATTGCTTCAGGCCCTAATCTGTTTCCAGCAGGGCACACTGAGCCTTTGTTTAATTCCTCTTCCTGGTGGGCAATGAGCGTTACATTTGCCCGTGCAGACACCTACAGCTAGTCTCTCATTGGTTCTCCCTATTCCTGTTCATCTTGCACAGAAATGGCAAGCTGTGCCAAACAGGAGGTTAAAGGCACTGACTCTCCAAGCGGGGAGAGTGTTAGTAAAGCATCTGGAATGGTGAACCCGAGGACCAGGATACGAAAACTGAGATGCATTTTAAATCGTTTCCCAATCACACGGTGGACGATACTCTGGGTTTCCCATGCATGTTTAGCTGGAGGAAGAATGCCTTGAACCTGGAGAGTTGGGACCCATGGAATGGGTACCATGCAGTATGACTTCAAAGGGTCTGCATTTGCTCACCGAAACTCACCAGTGCTATCAGCCTGAAGTGTCCAGCCTTATGTCTCAACCAGCTCTGGGTGTAGATGTGGTCAATCCCGGTTGCATCACATGACCTGAGTGAATTATTTAAGAATTGCTCTCTATTTCACTGTCTTTGTGTTTTGTTTTCGAAATTTATTTTGATAATGGGATTTATCGGATTTTCACTGCTGCATTTCCGACGCTGTACACACGCTTGATTCTCTTACGGAGACATATATATCCATGGGTTTTAAGATTCTTCCTAGTCAGGCATATTCCTAGGCGTTGAATATGTGGTGTTGAGTCCATTTCGTTGAGCAAGGAGTAGGTCTTGTCTATTACATATTTGGCTTATGGAATGTTATCTGTGCTAATTTCAGTCTCTGGTTTTATGCAGCACCCCAACGCACCTTTCCCCATAAGCAAGCACTAGTTGGTTTTCTAAATTTGAGACCCTGTTCTGTTTTGTAATTCAGTTCATGTGTAGTCAAGTTTACATTCCGTGTATTAGTGATATCTTATGATGTTTCTTTTTCTGTGTGACGTAGTTCACGTAGAATCACCGTACCTGCATCCACTTACTATGCCGCTACGGGCCTGATGACACAGATTTCATTGCTGAGTGATATTGCATTGCACGTACGTGCCACAACTTCTTTATCCATTTTTTGCTTTCTGGGATATTTACCTGATACTGTAGACGAGCTTCTTGTGAACACAGCCGTCCCAAATATTGGGGTGGCTGTCTGTTTTTGATTTTAATTTCCGTAAGCTATAGGACCATAAGTGGAAGTGCCATAGGCTGTGTTGCTTTGTTTCTTACGTGTTTCCGGAAACACCATACACTTCTCCAGGGTGGCTGCTGGCAATTTACATCCTGCCAATCAGCATAACAAGGCTCCCTGTTCTCCATATCCTGTCCTACCTTTCTGGATTTTACACTTTTTTCAGATGGCCCTTTTGCCCGGGGGGGCAGTGAGATTTCATTGTAGTGCAGATTTCCTTTACAGGCTTGCTTGGTTGGCCAAAATCGCGTATGCGTTTTTTCCTGAATATATTCAGGAAAAAACGCATACGCCCTTTTTGGCCAAGTGCATCATTGTCGACGTTGTGCCTCTTTTCCTATGCTTTCAGGGCAATTCCAGTCTACCCCCTGCAATCGTTTTCCTGAAATTCAGCCCCGCTTTCAAGTCCCCTTCGCAGGCTTACTTCAATATATTTTTGGAGGATAGCTGTCATTTATAACTCTGCAGGTTTGTGAAGTACAGTGCCCCTGAGCTCCTTTCTTCAACTCGCTTTCTTGTGAGCTGGGCACAAAACCGCAGGATTGCTTCAGGCCCTAATCTGTTTCCAGCAGGGCACACTGAGCCTTTGTTTAATTCCTCTTCCTGGTGGGCAATGAGCGTTACATTTGCCCGTGCAGACACCTACAGCTAGTCTCTCATTGGTTCTCCCTATTCCTGTTCATCTTGCACAGAAATGGCAAGCTGTGCCAAACAGGAGGTTAAAGGCACTGACTCTCCAAGCGGGGAGAGTGTTAGTAAAGCATCTGGAATGGTGAACCCGAGGACCAGGATACGAAAACTGAGATGCATTTTAAATCGTTTCCCAATCACACGGTGGACGATACTCTGGGTTTCCCATGCATGTTTTAGCTGGAGGAAGAATGCCTTGAACCTGTTGAGTTGGGACCCATGGAATGGGTACCATGCAGTATGACTTCAAAGGGTCTGCATTTGCTCACCGAAACTCACCAGTGCTATCAGCCAGAAGTGTCCAGCCTTATGTCTCAACCAGCTCTGGGTGTAGATGTGGTCAATCCCGGTTGCATCACATGCCCTGAGTGAATTATTTAAGAATTGCTCTCTATTTCACTGTCTTTGTGTTTTGTTTTCGAAATTTATTTTGATAATGGGATTTATCAGATTTTCACTGCTGCATTTCCGCCGCTGTACACACGCTTAATTCTCTTACGGAGACATATATATCCATGGGTTTTAAGATTCTTCCTAGTCAGGTATATTCCTAGGCGTTGAATATGTGGTGTTGAGTCCATTTCGTTGAGCAAGGAGTAGGTCTTGTCTATTACATATTTGGCTTATGGAATGTTATCTGTGCTAATTTCAGTCTCTGGTTTTATGCAGCACCCCAAGGCACCTTTCCCCATAAGCAAGCACTAGTTGGTTTTCTAAATTTGAGACCCTGTTCTGTTTTGTAATTCAGTTCATGTGTAGTGAAGTTTACATTCCGTGTATTAGTGATATCTTATGATGTTTCTTTTTCTGTGTGACGTAGTTCACGTAGAATCACCGTACCTGCATCCACTTACTATGCCGCTACGGGCCTGATGACACAGATTTCATTGCTGAGTGATATTGCATTGCACGTACGTGCCACAACTTCTTTATCCATTTTTTGCTTTCTGGGATATTTACCTGATACTGCAGACGAGCTTCTTGTGAACACAGCCGTCCCAAATATTGGGGTGGCTGTCTGTTTTTGATTTTAATTTCCGTAAGCTATAGGACCATAAGTGGAAGTGCCATAGGCTGTGTTGCTTTGTTTCTTACGTGTTTCAGGAAACACCATACACTTCTCCAGGGTGGCTGCTGGCAATTTACATCCTGCCAATCAGCATAACAAGGCTCCCTGTTCTCCATATCCTGTCCTACCTTTCTGGATTTTACACTTTTTTCAGATGGCCCTTTTGCCCGGGAGGGCAGTGAGATTTCATTGTAGTGCAGATTTCCTTTACAGGCTTGCTTGGTTGGCCAAAAAGGGCGTATGCGTTTTTTCCTGAATATATTCAGGAAAAAACGCATACGCCCTTTTTGGCCAAGTGCATCATTGTCGACGTTGTGCCTCTTTTCCTATGCTTTCAGGGCAATTCCAGTCTACCCCCTGCAATCGTTTTCCTGAAATTCAGCCCCGCTTTCAAGTCCCCTTCGCAGGCTTACTTCAATATATTTTTGGAGGATAGCTGTCATTTATAACTCTGCAGGTTTGTGAAGTACAGTGCCCCTGAGCTCCTTTCTTCAACTCGCTTTCTTGTGAGCTGGGCACAAAACCGCATGATTGCTTCAGGCCCTAATCTGTTTCCAGCAGGGCACACTGAGCCTTTGTTTAATTCCTCTTCCTGGTGGGCAATGAGCCTTACATTTGCCCGTGCAGACACCTGCAGCTAGTCTCTCATTGGTTCTCCCTATTCCTGTTCATCTTGCACAGAAATTGCAAGCTGTGCGAAACAGGAGGTTAAAGGCACTGACTCTCCAAGTGGGGAGAGTGTTAGTAAAGCATCTGGAATGGTGAACCCGAGGACCAGGATACGAAAACTGAGATGCATTTTAAATCGTTTCCCAATCACACGGTGGACGATACTCTTGGTTTCCCATGCATGTTTTAGCTGGAGGAAGAATCCCTTGAACCTGGAGAGTTGGGACCCATGGAATGGGTCCATGCAGTATGACTTCAAAGGGTCTGCATTTGCTCACCGAAACAAACGAGTGCTATCAGCCTGAAGTGTCCAGCCTTATGTCTCAACCAGCTCTGGGTGTAGATGTGGTAAATCCCGGTTGCATCACATGACCTGAGTGAATTATTTAAGAATTGCTCTCTATTTCACTGTCTTTGTGTTTTGTTTTCGAAATTTATTTTGATAATGGGATTTATCAGATTTTCACTGCTGCATTTCCGCTGCTGTACACACGCTTGATTCTCTTACGGAGACATATATATCCATGGGTTTTAAGATTCTTCCTAGTCAGGTATATTCCTAGGCGTTGAATATGTGGTGTTGAGTCCATTTCGTTGAGCAAGGAGTAGGTCTTGTCTATTACATATTTGGCTTATGGAATGTTATCTGTGCTAATTTCCGTCTCTGGTTTTATGCAGCACCCCAAGGCACCTTTCCCCATAAGCAAGCACTAGTTGGTTTTCTAAATTTGAGACCCTGTTCTGTTTTGTAATTCAGTTCATGTGTAGTCAAGTTTACATTCCGTGTATTAGTGATATCTTATGATGTTTCTTTTTCTGTGTGACGTAGTTCACGTAGAATCAGCGTACCTGCATCCACTTACTATTCCCTACGGGCCTGATGACACAGATTTCATTGCTGAGTGATATTGCATTGCACCTACGTGCCACAACTTCTTTATCCATTTTTTGCTTTCTGGGATATTTACCTGATACTGTAGACGAGCTTCTTGTGAACACAGCCGTCCCAAATATTGGGGTGGCTGTCTGTTTTTGATTTTAATTTCCGTAAGCTATAGGACCATAAGTGGAAGTGCCATAGGCTGTGTTGCTTTGTTTCTTACATGTTTCAGGAAACACCATACACTTCTCCAGGGTGGCTGCTGGCAATTTACATCCTGCCAATCAGCATAACAAGGCTCCCTGTTCTCCATATCCTGTCCTACCTTTCTGGATTTTACACTTTTTTCAGATGGCCCTTTTGCCGGGGAGGGCAGTGAGATTTCCTTGTAGTGCAGATTTCCTTTACAGGTTTGCTTGGTTGGCCAAAAAGGGCGTATGCGTTTTTTCCTGAATATATTCAGGAAAAAACGCATACGCCCTTTTTGGCCAAGTGCATCATTGTCGACGTTGTGCCTCTTTTCCTATGCTTTCAGGGCAATTCCAGTCTACCCCCTGCAATCGTTTTCCTGAAATTCAGCCCCGCTTTCAAGTCCCCTTCGCAGGCTTACTTCAATATATTTTTGGAGGATAGCTGTCATTTATAACTCTGCAGGTTTGTGAAGTACAGTGCCCCTGAGCTCCTTTCTTCAACTCGCTTTCTTGTGAGCTGGGCACAAAACCGCAGGATTGCTTCAGGCCCTAATCTGTTTCCAGCAGGGCACACTGAGCCTTTGTTTAATTCCTCTTCCTGGTGGGCAATGAGCGTTACATTTGCCCGTGCAGACACCTACAGCTAGTCTCTCATTGGTTCTCCCTATTCCTGTACATCTTGCACAGAAATGGCAAGCTGTGCCAAACAGGAGGTTAAAGGCAGTGACTCTCCATGCGGGGAGAGTGTTAGTAAAGCATCTGGAATGGTGAACCCGAGGACCAGGATACGAAAACTGAGATGCATTTTAAATCATTTCCCAATCACACGGTGGACGATACTCTGGGTTTCCCATGCATGTTTTAGCTGGAGGAAGAATCCCTTGAACCTGGAGAGTTGGGACCCATGGAATGGGTACCATGCAGTATGACTTCAAAGGGTCTGCATTTGCTCACCGAAACTCACCAATGCTATCAGCCTGAAGTGTCCAGCCTTATGTCTCAACCAGCTCTGGGTGTAGATGTGGTCAATCCCGGTTGCATCACATGCCCTGAGTGAATTATTTAAGAATTGCTCTCTATTTCACTGTCTTTGTGTTTTGTTTTCGAAATTTATTTTGATAATGGGATTTATCGGATTTTCACTGCTGCGTTTCGGCCGCTGTACACACGCTTGATTCTCTTACGGAGACATATATATCCATGGGTTTTAAGATTCTTCCTAGTCAGGTATATTCCTAGGCGTTGAATATGCGGTGTTGGGTCCATTTCGTTGAGCAAGGAGTAGGTCTTGTCTATTACATATTTGGCTTATGGAAAGTTATCTGTGCTAATTTCAGTCTCTGGTTTTATGCAGCACCCCAACGCACCTTTCCCCATAAGCAAGCACTAGTTGGTTTTGTAAATTTGAGACCCTGTTTTTTTTGTAATTCAGTTCATGTGTAGTCAAGTTTACATTCCGTGTATTAGTGATATCTTATGATGTTTCTTTTTCTGTGTGACGTAGTTCACGTAGAATCACCGTACCTGCATCCACTCACTATGCCGCTACGGGCCTGATGACACAGATTTCATTGCTGAGTGATATTGCATTGTACGTACGTGCCACAACTTCTTTATCCATTTTTTGCTTTCTGGGATATTTACCTGATACTGTAGACGAGCTTCTTTTGAACACAGCCGTCCAAAATATTGGGGTGGCTGTCTGTTTTTTATTTTAATTTCCGTAAGCTATAGGACCATAAGTGGAAGTGCCATAGGCTGTTTTGCTTTGTTTCTTACGTGTTTCAGGAAACACCATACACTTCTCCAGGGTGGCTGCTGGCAATTTACATCCTGCCAATTAGCATAACAAGGCTCCCTGTTCTCCATATCCTGCCCTACCTTTCTGGATTTTACACTTTTTTCTGATGGCCCTTTTGCCCGGGGGGGCAGTGAGATTTCATTGTAGTGCAGATTTCCTTTACAGGCTTGCTTGGTTGGCCAAAAAGGGCGTATGCGTTTTTTCCTGAATATATTCAGGAAAAAACGCATACGCCCTTTTTGGCCAAGTGCATCATTGTCGACGTTGTGCCTCTTTTCCTATGCTTTCAGGGCAATTCCAGTCTACCCCCTGCAATCGTTTTCCTGAAATTCAGCCCCGCTTTCAAGTCCCCTTCGCAGGCTTACTTCAATATATTTTTGGAGGATAGCTGTCATTTATAACTCTGCAGGTTTGTGAAGTACAGTGCCCCTGAGCTCCTTTCTTCAACTCGCTTTCTTGTGAGCTGGGCACAAAACCGCAGGATTGCTTCAGGCCCTAATCTGTTTCCAGCAGGGCACACTGAGCCTTTGTTTAATTCCTCTTCCTGGTGGGCAATGAGCGTTACATTTGCCCGTGCAGACACCTACAGCTAGTCTCTCATTGGTTCTCCCTATTCCTGTTCATCTTGCACAGAAATGGCAAGCTGTGCCAAACAGGAGGTTAAAGGCACTGACTCTCCAAGCGGGGAGAGTGTTAGTAAAGCATCTGGAATGGTGAACCCGAGGACCAGGATACGAAAACTGAGATGCATTTTAAATCGTTTCCCAATCACACGGTGGACGATACTCTGGGTTTCCCATGCATGTTTTAGCTGGAGGAAGAATGCCTTGAACCTGTTGAGTTGGGACCCATGGAATGGGTACCATGCAGTATGACTTCAAAGGGTCTGCATTTGCTCACCGAAACTCACCAGTGCTATCAGCCAGAAGTGTCCAGCCTTATGTCTCAACCAGCTCTGGGTGTAGATGTGGTCAATCCCGGTTGCATCACATGCCCTGAGTGAATTATTTAAGAATTGCTCTCTATTTCACTGTTTTGTGTTTTGTTTTCGAAATTTATTTTGATAATGGGATTTATCAGATTTTCACTGCTGCATTTCGGCCGCTGTACACACGCTTAATTCTCTTACGGAGACATATATATCCATGGGTTTTAAGATTCTTCCTAGTCAGGTATATTCCTAGGCGTTGAATATGTGGTGTTGAGTCCATTTCGTTGAGCAAGGAGTAGGTCTTGTCTATTACATATTTGGCTTATGGAATGTTATCTGTGCTAATTTCAGTCTCTGGTTTTATGCAGCACCCCAAGGCACCTTTCCCCATAAGCAAGCACTAGTTGGTTTTCTAAATTTGAGACCCTGTTCTGTTTTGTAATTCAGTTCATGTGTAGTGAAGTTTACATTCCGTGTATTAGTGATATCTTATGATGTTTCTTTTTCTGTGTGACGTAGTTCACGTAGAATCACCGTACCTGCATCCACTTACTATGCCGCTACGGGCCTGATGACACAGATTTCATTGCTGAGTGATATTGCATTGCACGTACGTGCCACAACTTCTTTATCCATTTTTTGCTTTCTGGGATATTTACCTGATACTGCAGACGAGCTTCTTGTGAACACAGCCGTCCCAAATATTGGGGTGGCTGTCTGTTTTTGATTTTAATTTCCGTAAGCTATAGGACCATAAGTGGAAGTGCCATAGGCTGTGTTGCTTTGTTTCTTACGTGTTTCAGGAAACACCATACACTTCTCCAGGGTGGCTGCTGGCAATTTACATCCTGCCAATCAGCATAACAAGGCTCCCTGTTCTCCATATCCTGTCCTACCTTTCTGGATTTTACACTTTTTTCAGATGGCCCTTTTGCCCGGGAGGGCAGTGAGATTTCATTGTAGTGCAGATTTCCTTTACAGGCTTGCTTGGTTGGCCAAAAAGGGCGTATGCGTTTTTTCCTGAATATATTCAGGAAAAAACGCATACGCCCTTTTTGGCCAAGTGCATCATTGTCGACGTTGTGCCTCTTTTCCTATGCTTTCAGGGCAATTCCAGTCTACCCCCTGCAATCGTTTTCCTGAAATTCTGCCCCGCTTTCAAGTCCCCTTCGCAGGCTTACTTCAATATATTTTTGGAGGATAGCTGTCATTTATAACTCTGCAGGTTTGTGAAGTACAGTGCCCCTGAGCTCCTTTCTTCAACTCGCTTTCTTGTGAGCTGGGCACAAAACCGCAGGATTGCTTCAGGCCCTAATCTGTTTCCAGCAGGGCACACTGAGCCTTTGTTTAATTCCTCTTCCTGGTGGGCAATGAGCGTTACATTTGCCCGTGCAGACACCTACAGCTAGTCTCTCATTGGTTCTCCCTATTCCTGTTCATCTTGCACAGAAATGGCAAGCTGTGCCAAACAGGAGGTTAAAGGCACTGACTCTCCAAGCGGGGAGAGTGTTAGTAAAGCATCTGGAATGGTGAACCCGAGGACCAGGATACGAAAACTGAGATGCATTTTAAATCGTTTCCCAATCACACGGTGGACGATACTCTGGGTTTCCCATGCATGTTTTAGCTGGAGGAAGAATGCCTTGAACCTGGAGAGTTGGGACCCATGGAATGGGTACCATGCAGTATGACTTCAAAGGGTCTGCATTTGCTCACCGAAACTCACCAGTGCTATCAGCCAGAAGTGTCCAGCCTTATGTCTCAACCAGCTCTGGGTGTAGATGTGGTCAATCCCGGTTGCATCACATGCCCTGAGTGAATTATTTAAGAATTGCTCTCTATTTCACTGTCTTTGTGTTTTGTTTTCGAAATTTATTTTGATAATGGGTTTTATCGGATTTTCACTGCTGCATTTCCGCCGCTGTACACACGCTTGATTCTCTTACGGAGACATATATATCCATGGGTTTTAAGATTCTTCCTAGTCAGTTATATTCCTAGGCGTTGAATATGTGGTGTTGGGTCCATTTCGTTGAGCAAGGAGTAGGTCTTGTCTATTACATATTTGGCTTATGGAAAGTTATCTGTGCTAATTTCAGTCTCCGGTTTTATGCAGCACCCCAAGGCACCTTTCCCCATAAGCAAGCACTAGTTGGTTTTCTAAATTTGAGATCCTGTTCTTTTTTGTAATTCAGTTCATGTGTAGTCAAGTTTACATTCCGTGTATTAGTGATATCTTATGATGTTTCTTTTTCTGTGTGACGTAGTTCACGTAGAATCACCGTACCTGCATCCACTTACTTTGCCGCTACGGGCCTGATGACACAGATTTCATTGCTGAGTGATATTGCATTGCACGTACGTGCCACAACTTCTTTATCCATTTTTTGCTTTCTGGGATATTTACCTGATACTGTAGACGAGCTTCTTGGGAACACAGCCGTCCCAAATATTGGGGTGGCTGTCTGTTTTTGATTTTAATTTCCGTAAGCTATAGGACCATAAGTGGAAGTGCCATAGGCTGTGTTGCTTTGTTTCTTACGTGTTTCAGGAAACACCATACACTTCTCCAGGGTGGCTGCTGGCAATTTACATCCTGCCAATCAGCATAACAAGGCTCCCTGTTCTCCGTATCCTGTCCTACCTTTCTGGATTTTACACTTTTTTCAGATGGCCCTTTTGCCCGGGGGGGGGCAGTGAGATTTCATTGTAGTGCAGATTTCCTTTACAGGCTTGCTTGGTTGGCCAAAATGGGCGTATGCGTTTTTTCCTGAATATATTCAGGAAAAAACGCATACGCCCTTTTTGGCCAAGTGCATCATTGTCGACGTTGTTCCTCTTTTCCTATGCTTTCAGGGCAATTCCAGTCTATCCCCTGCAATCGTTTTCCTGAAATTCAGCCCCGCTTTCAAGTCCCCTTCGCAGGCTTACTTCAATATATTTTTGGAGGATAGCTGTCATTTATGACTCTGCAGGTTTGTGAAGTACAGTGCCCCTGAGCTCCTTTCTTCAACTCGCTTTCTTGTGAGCTGGGCACAAAACCGCATGATTGCTTCAGGCCCTAATCTGTTTCCAGCAGGGCACACTGAGCCTTTGTTTAATTCCTCTTCCTGGTGGGCAATGAGCCTTACATTTGCCCGTGCAGACACCTGCAGCTAGTCTCTCATTGGTTCTCCCTATTCCTGTTCATCTTGCACAGAAATTGCAAGCTGTGCGAAACAGGAGGTTAAAGGCACTGACTCTCCAAGCGGGGAGAGTGTTAGTAAAGCATCTGGAATGGTGAACCCGAGGACCAGGATACGAAAACTGAGATGCATTTTAAATCGTTTCCCAATCACACGGTGGACGATACTCTGGGTTTCCCATGCATGTTTTAGCTGGAGGAAGAATCCCTTGAACCTGGAGAGTTGGGACCCATGGAATGGGTCCATGCAGTATGACTTCAAAGGGTCTGCATTTGCTCACCGAAACAAACCAGTGCTATCAGCCTGAAGTGTCCAGCCTTATGTCTCAACCAGCTCTGGGTGTAGATGTGGTAATCCCGGTTGCATCACATGCCCTGAGTGAATTATTTAAGAATTGCTCTCTATTTCACTGTCTTTGTGTTTTGTTTTCGAAATTTATTTTGATAATTGGGTTTATCGGATTTTCACTGCTGCGTTTCGGCCGCTGTACACACGCTTGATTCTCTTACGGAGACATATATATCCATGGGTTTTAAGATTCTTCCTAGTCAGGTATATTCCTAGGCGTTGAATATGTGGTGTTGGGTCCATTTCGTTGAGCAAGGAGTAGGTCTTGTCTATTACATATTTGGCTTATGGAAAGTTATCTGTGCTAATTTCAGTCTCTGGTTTTATGCAGCACCCCAAGGCACCTTTCCCCATAAGCAAGCACTAGTTGGTTTTCTAAATTTGAGACTCTGTTCTTTTTTGTAATTCAGTTCATGTGTAGTCAAGTTTACATTCCGTGTATTAGTGATATCTTATGATGTTTCTTTTTCTGTGTGACGTAGTTCACGTAGAATCACCGTACCTGCATCCACTCACTATGCCGCTACGGGCCTGATGACACAGATTTCATTGCTGAGTGATATTGCATTGTACGTACGTGCCACAACTTCTTTATCCATTTTTTGCTCTCTGGGATATTTACCTGATACTGTAGACGAGCTTCTTGTGAACACAGCCGTCCCAAATATTGGGGTGGCTGTCTGTTTTTGATTTTAATTTCCGTAAGCTATAGGACCATAAGCGGAAGTGCCATAGGCTGTGTTGCTTTGTTTCTTACGTGTTTCAGGAAACACCATACACTTCTCCAGGGTGGCTGCTGGCAATTTACATCCTGCCAATCAGCATAACAAGGCTCCCTGTTCTCCATATCCTGTCCTACCTTTCTGGATTTTACACTTTTTTCAGATGGCCCTTTTGCCCCGGGGGGCAGTGAGATTTCATTGTAGTGCAGATTTCCTTTACAGGCTTGCTTGGTTGGCCAAAAAGGGCGTATGCGTTTTTTCCTGAATATATTCAGGAAAAAACGCATACGCCCTTTTTGGCCAAGTGCATCATTGTCGACGTTGTGCCTCTTTTCCTATGCTTTCAGGGCAATTCCAGTCTACCCCCTGCAATCGTTTTCCTGAAATTCAGCCCCGCTTTCAAGTCCCCTTCGCAGGCTTACTTCAATATATTTTTGGAGGATAGCTGTCATTTATAACTCTGCAGGTTTGTGAAGTACAGTGCCCCTGAGCTCCTTTCTTCAACTCGCTTTCTTGTGAGCTGGGCGCAAAACCGCAGGAATGCTTCAGGCCCTAATCTGTTTCCAGCAGGGAACACTGAGCCATTGTTTAATTCCTCTTCCTGGTGGGCAATGAGCGTTACATTTGCCCGTGCAGACACCTACAGCTAGTCTCTCATTGGTTCTCCCTATTCCTGTTCGTCTTGCACAGAAATTGCAAGCTGTGCCAAAGAGGAGGTTAAAGGCACTGACTCTCCAAGCGGGGAGAGTGTTAGTAAAGCATCTGGAATGTTGAACCCGAGGACCAGGATACGAAAACTGAGATGCATTTTAAATCGTTTCCCAATCACACGGTGGACGATACTCTGGGTTTCCCATGCATGTTTTAGCTGGAGGAAGAATCCCTTGAACCTGGAGAGTTGGGACCCATGGAATGGGTACCATGCAGTATGACTTCAAAGGGTCTGCATTTGCTCACCGAAACTCACCAATGCTATCAGGCTGAAGTGTCCAGCCTTATGTCTCAACCAGCTCTGGGTGTAGATGTGGTCAATCCCGGTTGCATCACATGCCCTGAGTGAATTATTTAAGAATTGCTCTCTATTTCACTGTCTTTGTGTTTTGTTTTCGAAATTTATTTTGATAATGGGATTTATCGGATTTTCACTGCTGCGTTTCTGCCGCTGTACACACGCTTGATTCTCTTACGGAGACATATATATCCGTGGGTTTTAAGATTCTTCCTAGTCAGGTATATTCCTAGGCGTTGAATATGTGGTGTTGAGTCCATTTCGTTGAGCAAGGAGTAGGTCTTGTCTATTACATATTTGGCTTATGGAATGTTATCTGTGCTAATTTCAGTCTCTGGTTTTATGCAGCACCCCAAGGCACCTTTCCCCATAAGCAAGCACTAGTTGGTTTTCTAAATTTGAGACCCTGTTCTGTTTTGTAATTCAGTTCATGTGTAGTCAAGTTTACATTCCGTGTATTAGTGATATCTTATGATGTTTCTTTTTCTGTGTGACGTAGTTCACGTAGAATCACCGTACCTGCATCCACTCACTATGCCGCTACGGGCCTGATGACACAGATTTCATTGCTGAGTGATATTGCATTGTACGTACGTGCCACAACTTCTTTATCCATTTTTTGCTTTCTGGGATATTTACCTGATACTGTAGACGAGCTTCTTGTGAACACAGCCGTCCCAAATATTGGGGTGGCTGTCTGTTTTTGATTTTAATTTCCGTAAGCTATAAGACCATAAGTGGAAGTGCCATAGGCTGTGTTGCTTTGTTTCTTACGTGTTTCAGGAAACACCATACACTTCTCCAGAGTGGCTGCTGGCAATTTACATCCTGCCAATCAGCATAACAAGGCTCCCTGTTCTCCATATCTTGTCCTACCTTTCTGGATTTTACACTTTTTTCAGATGGCCCTTTTGGCCGGGGGGGGGGGCAGTGAGATTTCATTGTAGTGCAGATTTCCTTTACAGGCTTGCTTGGTTGGCCAAAAAGGGCGTATGCGTTTTTTCCTGAATATATTCAGGAAAAAACGCTTACGCCCTTTTTGGCCAAGTGCATCATTGTCGACGTTGTGCCTCTTTTCCTATGCTTTCAGGGCAATTCCAGTCTACCCCCTGCAATCGTTTTCCTGAAATTCTGCCCCGCTTTCAAGTCCCCTTCGCAGGCTTACTTCAATATATTTTTGGAGGATAGCTGTCATTTATAACTCTGCAGGTTTGTGAAGTACAGTGCCCCTGAGCTCCTTTCTTCAACTCGCTTTCTTGTGAGCTGGGCACAAAACCGCATGATTGCTTCAGGCCCTAATCTGTTTCCAGCAGGGCACACTGAGCCTTTGTTTAATTCCTCTTCCTGGTGGGCAATGAGCGTTACATTTGCCCGTGCAGACACCTACAGCTAGTCTCTCATTGGTTCTCCCTATTCCTGTTCATCTTGCACAGAAATTGCAAGCTGTGCGAAACAGGAGGTTAAAGGCACTGACTCTCCAAGCGGGGAGAGTGTTAGTAAAGCATCTGGAATGGTGAACCCGAGGACCAGGATACGAAAACTGAGATGCATTTTAAATCGTTTCCCAATCACACGGTGGACGATACTCTTGGTTTCCCATGCATGTTTTAGCTGGAGGAAGAATCCCTTGAACCTGGAGAGTTGGGACCCATGGAATGGGTCCATGCAGTATGACTTCAAAGGGTCTGCATTTGCTCACCGAAACTCACCAATGCTATCAGCCTGAAGTGTCCAGCCTTATGTCTCAACCAGCTCTGGGTGTAGATGTGGTCAATCCCGGTTGCATCACATGCCCTGAGTGAATTATTTAAGAATTGCTCTCTATTTCACTGTCTTTGTGTTTTGTTTTCGAAATTTATTTTGATAATGGGATTTATCGGATTTTCACTGCTGCGTTTCGGCCGCTGTACACACGCTTGATTCTCTTACGGAGACATATATATCCATGGGTTTTAAGATTCTTCCTAGTCAGGTATATTCCTAGGCGTTGAATATGTGATGTTGAGTCCATTTCGTTGAGCAAGGAGTAGGTCTTGTCTATTACATATTTGGCTTATGGAATGTTATCTGTGCTAATTTCAGTCTCTGGTTTTATGCAGCACCCCAAGGCACCTTTCCCCATAAGCAAGCACTAGTTGGTTTTCTAAATTTGAGACCCTGTTCTGTTTTGTAATTCAGTTCATGTGTAGTCAAGTTTACATTCCGTGTATTAGTGATATCTTATGATGTTTCTTTTTCTGTGTGACGTTGTTCACGTAGAATCACCGTACCTGCATCCACTCACTATGCCGCTACGGGCCTGATGACACAGATTTCATTGCTGAGTGATATTGCATTGTACGTACGTGCCACAACTTCTTTATCCATTTTTTGCTTTCTGGGATATTTACCTGATACTGTAGACGAGCTTCTTGTGAACACAGCCGTCCCAAATATTGGGGTGGCTGTCTGTTTTTGATTTTAATTTCCGTAAGCTATAAGACCATAAGTGGAAGTGCCATAGGCTGTGTTGCTTTGTTTCTTTCGTGTTTCAGGAAACACCATACACTTCTCCAGAGTGGCTGCTGGCAATTTACATCCTGCCAATCAGCATAACAAGGCTCCCTGTTCTCCATATCCTGTCCTACCTTTCTGGATTTTACACTTTTTTCAGATGGCCCTTTTCCCCGGGGGGGCAGTGAGATTTCATTGTAGTGCAGATTTCCTTTACAGGCTTGCTTGGTTGGCCAAAAAGGCGTATACGTTTTTACCTGAATATATTCAGGAAAAAACGCATACGCCCTTTTTGGCCAAGTGCATCATTGTCGACGTTGTGCCTCTTTTCCTATGCTTTCAGGGCAATTCCAGTCTACCCCCTGCAATCGTTTTCCTGAAATTCAGCCCCGCTTTCAAGTCCCCTTCGCAGGCTTACTTCAATATATTTTTGGAGGATAGCTGTCATTTATAACTCTGCAGGTTTGTGAAGTACAGTGCCCCTGAGCTCCTTTCTTCAACTCGCTTTCTTGTGAGCTGGGCACAAAACCGCAGGATTGCTTCAGGCCCTAATCTGTTTCCAGCAGGGCACACTGAGCCTTTGTTTAATTCCTCTTCCTGGTGGGCAATGAGCGTTACATTTGCCCGTGCAGACACCTACAGCTAGTCTCTCATTGGTTCTCCCTATTCCTGTTCATCTTGCACATAAATTGCAAGCTGTGCGAAACAGGAGGTTAAAGGCACTGACTCTCCAAGCGGGGAGAGTGTTAGTAAAGCATCTGGAATGGTGAACCCGAGGACCAGGATACGAAAACTGAGATGCATTTTAAATCATTTCCCAATCACACGGTGGACGATACTCTTGGTTTCCCATGCATGTTTTAGCTGGAGGAAGAATCCCTTGAACCTGGAGAGTTGGGACCCATGGAATGGGTACCATGCAGTATGACTTCAAAGGGTCTGCATTTGCTCACCGAAACTCACCAGTGCTATCAGCCTGAAGTGTCCAGCCTTATGTCTCAACCAGCTCTGGGTGTAGATGTGGTCAATCCCGGTTGCATCACATGCCCTGAGTGAATTATTTAAGAATTGCTCTCTATTTCACTGTCTTTGTGTTTTGTTTTCCAAATTTATTTTAATAATGGGATTTATCGGATTTTCACTGCTGCGTTTCGGCCGCTGTACACACGCTTGATTCTCTTACGGAGACATATATATCCATGGGTTTTAAGATTCTTCCTAGTCAGGTATATTCCTAGGCGTTGAATATGTGGTGTTGGGTCCATTTCGTTGAGCAAGGAGTAGGTCTTGTCTATTACATATTTGGCTTATGGAAAGTTATCTGTGCTAATTTCAGTCTCTGGTTTTATGCAGCACCCCAAGGCACCTTTCCCCATAAGCAAGCACTAGTTGGTTTTCTAAATTTGAGACTCTGTTCTTTTTTGTAATTCAGTTCATGTGTAGTCAAGTTTACATTCCGTGTATTAGTGATATCTTATGATGTTTCTTTTTCTGTGTGACGTAGTTCACGTAGAATCACCGTACCTGCATCCACTCACTATGCCGCTACGGGCCTGATGACACAGATTTCATTGCTGAGTGATATTGCATTGTACGTACGTGCCACAACTTCTTTATCCATTTTTTGCTTTCTGGGATATTTACCTGATACTGTAGACGAGCTTCTTGTGAACACAGCCGTCCCAAATATTGGGGTGGCTGTCTGTTTTTGATTTTAATTTCCGTAAGCTATAGGACCATAAGCGGAAGTGCCATAGGCTGTGTTGCTTTGTTTCTTACGTGTTTCAGGAAACACCATACACTTCTCCAGGGTGGCTGCTGGCAATTTACATCCTGCCAATCAGCATAACAAGGCTCCCTGTTCTCCATATCCTGTCCTACCTTTCTGGATTTTACACTTTTTTCAGATGGCCCTTTTGCCCCAGGGGGCAGTGAGATTTCATTGTAGTGCAGATTTCCTTTACAGGCTTGCTTGGTTGGCCAAAAAGGGCGTATGCGTTTTTTCCTGAATATATTCAGGAAAAAACGCATACGCCCTTTTTGGCCAAGTGCATCATTGTCGACGTTGTGCCTCTTTTCCTATGCTTTCAGGGCAATTCCAGTCTACCCCCTGCAATCGTTTTCCTGAAATTCAGCCCCGCTTTCAAGTCCCCTTCGCAGGCTTACTTCAATATATTTTTGGAGGATAGCTGTCATTTATAACTCTGCAGGTTTGTGAAGTACAGTGCCCCTGAGCTCCTTTCTTCAACTCGCTTTCTTGTGAGCTGGGCACAAAACCGCAGGATTGCTTCAGGCCCTAATCTGTTTCCAGCAGGGCACACTGAGCCTTTGTTTAATTCCTCTTCCTGGTGGGCAATGAGCGTTACATTTGCCCGTGCAGACACCTACAGCTAGTCTCTCATTGGTTCTCCCTATTCCTGTTCATCTTGCACATAAATTGCAAGCTGTGCGAAACAGGAGGTTAAAGGCACTGACTCTCCAAGCGGGGAGAGTGTTAGTAAAGCATCTGGAATGGTGAACCCGAGGACCAGGATACGAAAACTGAGATGCATTTTAAATCATTTCCCAATCACACGGTGGACGATACTCTTGGTTTCCCATGCATGTTTTAGCTGGAGGAAGAATCCCTTGAACCTGGAGAGTTGGGACCCATGGAATGGGTACCATGCAGTATGACTTCAAAGGGTCTGCATTTGCTCACCGAAACTCACCAGTGCTATCAGCCTGAAGTGTCCAGCCTTATGTCTCAACCAGCTCTGGGTGTAGATGTGGTCAATCCCGGTTGCATCACATGCCCTGAGTGAATTATTTAAGAATTGCTCTCTATTTCACTGTCTTTGTGTTTTGTTTTCCAAATTTATTTTAATAATGGGATTTATCGGATTTTCACTGCTGCGTTTCGGCCGCTGTACACACGCTTGATTCTCTTACGGAGACATATATATCCATGGGTTTTAAGATTCTTCCTAGTCAGGTATATTCCTAGGCGTTGAATATGTGGTGTTGGGTCCATTTCGTTGAGCAAGGAGTAGGTCTTGTCTATTACATATTTGGCTTATGGAAAGTTATCTGTGCTAATTTCAGTCTCTGGTTTTATGCAGCACCCCAAGGCACCTTTCCCCATAAGCAAGCACTAGTTGGTTTTCTAAATTTGAGACTCTGTTCTTTTTTGTAATTCAGTTCATGTGTAGTCAAGTTTACATTCCGTGTATTAGTGATATCTTATGATGTTTCTTTTTCTGTGTGACGTAGTTCACGTAGAATCACCGTACCTGCATCCACTCACTATGCCGCTACGGGCCTGATGACACAGATTTCATTGCTGAGTGATATTGCATTGTACGTACGTGCCACAACTTCTTTATCCATTTTTTGCTTTCTGGGATATTTACCTGATACTGTAGACGAGCTTCTTGTGAACACAGCCGTCCCAAATATTGGGGTGGCTGTCTGTTTTTGATTTTAATTTCCGTAAGCTATAGGACCATAAGCGGAAGTGCCATAGGCTGTGTTGCTTTGTTTCTTACGTGTTTCAGGAAACACCATACACTTCTCCAGGGTGGCTGCTGGCAATTTACATCCTGCCAATCAGCATAACAAGGCTCCCTGTTCTCCATATCCTGTCCTACCTTTCTGGATTTTACACTTTTTTCAGATGGCCCTTTTGCCCCAGGGGGCAGTGAGATTTCATTGTAGTGCAGATTTCCTTTACAGGCTTGCTTGGTTGGCCAAAAAGGGCGTATGCGTTTTTTCCTGAATATATTCAGGAAAAAACGCATACGCCATTTTTGGCCAAGTGCATCATTGTCGACGTTGTGCCTCTTTTCCTATGCTTTCAGGGCAATTCCAGTCTACCCCCTCCAATCGTTTTCCTGAAATTCAGCCCCGCTTTCAAGTCCCCTTCGCAGGCTTACTTCAATATATTTTTGGAGGATAGCTGTCATTTATAACTCTGCAGGTTTGTGAAGTACAGTGCCCCTGAGCTCCTTTCTTCAACTCGCTTTCTTGTGAGCTGGGCGCAAAACCGCAGGAATGCTTCAGGCCCTAATCTGTTTCCAGCAGGGAACACTGAGCCATTGTTTAATTCCTCTTCCTGGTGGGCAATGAGCGTTACATTTGCCCGTGCAGACACCTAGAGCTAGTCTCTCATTGGTTCTCCCTATTCCTGTTCGTCTTGCACAGAAATTGCAAGCTGTGCCAAAGAGGAGGTTAAAGGCACTGACTCTCCAAGCAGGGAGAGTGTTAGTAAAGCATCTGGAATGTTGAACCCGAGGACCAGGATACGAAAACTGAGATGCATTTTAAATCGTTTCCCAATCACACGGTGGACGATACTCTGGGTTTCCCATGCATGTTTTAGCTGGAGGAAGAATCCCTTGAACCTGGAGAGTTGGGACCCATGGAATGGGTACCATGCAGTATGACTTCAAAGGGTCTGCATTTGCTCACCGAAACTCACCAATGCTATCAGGCTGAAGTGTCCAGCCTTATGTCTCAACCAGCTCTGGGTGTAGATGTGGTCAATCCCGGTTGCATCACATGCCCTGAGTGAATTATTTAAGAATTGCTCTCTATTTCACTGTCTTTGTGTTTTGTTTTCGAAATTTATTTTGATAATGGGATTTATCGGATTTTCACTGCTGCGTTTCTGCCGCTGTACACACGCTTGATTCTCTTACGGAGACATATATATCCGTGGGTTTTAAGATTCTTCCTAGTCAGGTATATTCCTAGGCGTTGAATATGTGGTGTTGAGTCCATTTCGTTGAGCAAGGAGTAGGTCTTGTCTATTACATATTTGGCTTATGGAATGTTATCTGTGCTAATTTCAGTCTCTGGTTTTATGCAGCACCCCAAGGCACCTTTCCCCATAAGCAAGCACTAGTTGGTTTTCTAAATTTGAGACCCTGTTCTGTTTTGTAATTCAGTTCATGTGTAGTCAAGTTTACATTCCGTGTATTAGTGATATCTTATGATGTTTCTTTTTCTGTGTGACGTAGTTCACGTAGAATCACCGTACCTGCATCCACTCACTATGCCGCTACGGCCTGATGACACAGATTTCATTGCTGAGTGATATTGCATTGTACGTACGTGCCACAACTTCTTTATCCATTTTTTGCTTTCTGGGATATTTACCTGATACTGTAGACGAGCTTCTTGTGAACACAGCCGTCCCAAATATTGGGGTGGCTGTCTGTTTTTGATTTTAATTTCCGTAAGCTATAAGACCATAAGTGGAAGTGCCATAGGCTGTGTTGCTTTGTTTCTTACGTGTTTCAGGAAACACCATACACTTCTCCAGAGTGGCTGCTGGCAATTTACATCCTGCCAATCAGCATAACAAGGCTCCCTGTTCTCCATATCTTGTCCTACCTTTCTGGATTTTACACTTTTTTCAGATGGCCCTTTTGGCCGGGGGGGGGGCAGTGAGATTTCATTGTAGTGCAGATTTCCTTTACAGGCTTGCTTGGTTGGCCAAAAAGGGCGTATGCGTTTTTTCCTGAATATATTCAGGAAAAAACGCTTACGCCCTTTTTGGCCAAGTGCATCATTGTCGACGTTGTGCCTCTTTTCCTATGCTTTCAGGGCAATTCCAGTCTACCCCCTGCAATCGTTTTCCTGAAATTCTGCCCCGCTTTCAAGTCCCCTTCGCAGGCTTACTTCAATATATTTTTGGAGGATAGCTGTCATTTATAACTCTGCAGGTTTGTGAAGTACAGTGCCCCTGAGCTCCTTTCTTCAACTCGCTTTCTTGTGAGCTGGGCACAAAACCGCATGATTGCTCAGGCCCTAATCTGTTTCCAGCAGGGCACACTGAGCCTTTGTTTAATTCCTCTTCCTGGTGGGCAATGAGCGTTACATTTGCCCGTGCAGACACCTACAGCTAGTCTCTCATTGGTTCTCCCTATTCCTGTTCATCTTGCACAGAAATTGCAAGCTGTGCGAAACAGGAGGTTAAAGGCACTGACTCTCCAAGCGGGGAGAGTGTTAGTAAAGCATCTGGAATGGTGAACCCGAGGACCAGGATACGAAAACTGAGATGCATTTTAAATCGTTTCCCAATCACACGGTGGACGATACTCTTGGTTTCCCATGCATGTTTTAGCTGGAGGAAGAATCCCTTGAACCTGGAGAGTTGGGACCCATGGAATGGGTCCATGCAGTATGACTTCAAAGGGTCTGCATTTGCTCACCGAAACTCACCAGTGCTATCAGCCTGAAGTGTCCAGCCTTATGTCTCAACCAGCTCTGGGTGTAGATGTGGTAATCCCGGTTGCATCACATGCCCTGAGTGAATTATTTAAGAATTGCTCTCTATTTCACTGTCTTTGTGTTTTGTTTTCCAAATTTATTTTAATAGTGGGATTTATCGGATTTTCACTGCTGCGTTTCGGCCACTGTACACACGCTTGATTCTCTTACGGAGACATATATATGCATGGGTTTTAAGATTCTTCCTAGTCAGGTATATTCCTAGGCGTTGAATATGTGGTGTTGAGTCCATTTCGTTGAGCAAGGAGTAGGTCTTGTCTATTACATATTTGGCTTATGGAATGTTATCTGTGCTAATTTCAGTCTCTGGTTTTATGCAGCACCCCAACGCACCTTTCCCCATAAGCAAGCACTAGTTGGTTTTCTAAATTTGAGACCCTGTTCTGTTTTGTAATTCAGTTCATGTGTAGTCAAGTTTACATTCCGTGTATTAGTGATATCTTATGATGTTTCTTTTTCTGTGTGACGTAGTTCACGTAGAATCACCGTACCTGCATCCACTTACTATGCCGCTACGGGCCTGATGACACAGATTTCATTGCTGAGTGATATTGCATTGCACGTACGTGCCACAACTTCTTTATCCATTTTTTGCTTTCTGTGATATTTACCTGATACTGTAGACGAGGTTCTTGTGAACACAGCCGTCCCAAATATTGGGGTGGCTGTCTGTTTTTGATTTTAATTTCCGTAAGCTATAGGACCATAAGTGGAAGTGCCATAGGCTGTGTTGCTTTGTTTCTTACGTGTTTCAGGAAACACCATACACTTCTCCTGGGTGGCTGCTGGCAATTTACATCCTGCCAATCAGCATAACAAGGCTCCCTGTTCTCCATATCCTGTCCTACCTTTCTGGATTTTACACTTTTTTCAGATGGCCCTTTTGCCCGGGGGGGCAGTGAGATTTCATTGTAGTGCAGATTTCCTTTACAGGCTTGCTTGGTTGGCCAAAAAGTGCGTATGCGTTTTTTTCTGAATATATTCAGGAAAAAACTCATACGCCCTTTTTGGCCAAGTGCATCATTGTCGACGTTGTGCCTCTTTTCCTATGCTTTCAGGGCAATTCCAGTCTACCCCTGCAATCGTTTTCCTTAAATTCAGCCCCGCTTTCAAGTCCCCTTCGCAGGCTTACTTCAATATATTTTTGGAGGATAGCTGTCATTTATAACTCTGCAGGTTTGTGAAGTACAGTGCCCCTGAGCTCCTTTCTTCAACTCGCTTTCTTGTGAGCTGGGCACAAAACCACAGGATTGCTTCAGGCCCTAATCTTTTTCCAGCAGGGCACACTGAGCCTTTGTTTAATTCCTCTTCCTGGTGGGCAATGAGCGTTACATTTGCCCGTGCAGACACCTACAGCTAGTCTCTCATTGGTTCTCCCTATTCCTGTTCATCTTGCACAGAAATGGCAAGCTGTGCGAAACAGGAGGTTAAAGGCACTGACTCTCCAAGCGGGGAGAGTGTTAGTAAAGCATCTGGAATGGTGAACCCGAGGACCAGGATACGAAAACTGAGATGCATTTTAAATGGTTTCCCAATCACACGGTGGACGATACTCTTGGTTTCCCATGCATGTTTTAGCTGGAGGAAGAATCCCTTGAACCTGGAGAGTTGGGACCCATGGAATGGGTCCATGCAGTATGACTTCAAAGGGTCTGCATTTGCTCACCGAAACAAACCAGTGCTATCAGCCTGAAGTGTCCAGCCTTATGTCTCAACCAGCTCTGGGTGTAGATGTGGTAATCCCGGTTGCATCACATGCCCTGAGTGAATTATTTAAGAATTGCTCTCTATTTCACTGTCTTTGTGTTTTGTTTTCGAAATTTATTTTGATAATTGGGTTTATCGGATTTTCACTGCTGCGTTTCGGCCGCTGTACACACGCTTGATTCTCTTACGGAGACATATATATCCATGGGTTTTAAGATTCTTCCTAGTCAGGTATATTCCTAGGCGTTGAATATGTGGTGTTGGGTCCATTTCGTTGAGCAAGGAGTAGGTCTTGTCTATTACATATTTGGCTTATGGAAAGTTATCTGTGCTAATTT
The DNA here is from genome assembly GCF_963924675.1 of Phocoena phocoena. Taxonomy (NCBI): domain Eukaryota; kingdom Metazoa; phylum Chordata; class Mammalia; order Artiodactyla; family Phocoenidae; genus Phocoena; species Phocoena phocoena. The sequence continues at coordinate 282,966 of NW_027077707.1, read as the reverse complement.
CAGTCTCTGGTTTTATGCAGCACCCCAAGGCACCTTTCCCCATAAGCAAGCACTAGTTGGTTTTCTAAATTTGAGACTCTGTTCTTTTTTGTAATTCAGTTCATGTGTAGTCAAGTTTACATTCCGTGTATTAGTGATATCTTATGATGTTTCTTTTTCTGTGTGACGTAGTTCACGTAGAATCACCGTACCTGCATCCACTCACTATGCCGCTACGGGCCTGATGACACAGATTTCATTGCTGAGTGATATTGCATTGTACGTACGTGCCACAACTTCTTTATCCATTTTTTGCTTTCTGGGATATTTACCTGATACTGTAGACGAGCTTCTTGTGAACACAGCCGTCCCAAATATTGGGGTGGCTGTCTGTTTTTGATTTTAATTTCCGGAAGCTATAGGACCATAAGCGGAAGTGCCATAGGCTGTGTTGCTTTGTTTCTTACGTGTTTCAGGAAACACCATACACTTCTCCAGGGTGGCTGCTGGCAATTTACATCCTGCCAATCAGCATAACAAGGCTCCCTGTTCTCCATATCCTGTCCTACCTTTCTGGATTTTACACTTTTTTCAGATGGCCCTTTTGCCCCGGGGGGCAGTGAGATTTCATTGTAGTGCAGATTTCCTTTACAGGCTTGCTTGGTTGGCCAAAAAGGGCGTATGCGTTTTTTCCTGAATATATTCAGGAAAAATCGCATACGCCATTTTTGGCCAAGTGCATCATTGTCGACGTTGTGCCTCTTTTCCTATGCTTTCAGGGCAATTCCAGTCTACCCCCTCCAATCGTTTTCCTGAAATTCAGCCCCGCTTTCAAGTCCCCTTCGCAGGCTTACTTCAATATATTTTTGGAGGATAGCTGTCATTTATAACTCTGCAGGTTTGTGAAGTACAGTGCCCCTGAGCTCCTTTCTTCAACTCGCTTTCTTGTGAGCTGGGCGCAAAACCGCAGGAATGCTTCAGGCCCTAATCTGTTTCCAGCAGGGAACACTGAGCCATTGTTTAATTCCTCTTCCTGGTGGGCAATGAGCGTTACATTTGCCCGTGCAGACACCTACAGCTAGTCTCTCATTGGTTCTCCCTATTCCTGTTCGTCTTGCACAGAAATTGCAAGCTGTGCCAAAGAGGAGGTTAAAGGCACTGACTCTCCAAGCAGGGAGAGTGTTAGTAAAGCATCTGGAATGTTGAACCCGAGGACCAGGATACGAAAACTGAGATGCATTTTAAATCGTTTCCCAATCACACGGTGGACGATACTCTGGGTTTCCCATGCATGTTTTAGCTGGAGGAAGAATCCCTTGAACCTGGAGAGTTGGGACCCATGGAATGGGTACCATGCAGTATGACTTCAAAGGGTCTGCATTTGCTCACCGAAACTCACCAATGCTATCAGGCTGAAGTGTCCAGCCTTATGTCTCAACCAGCTCTGGGTGTAGATGTGGTCAATCCCGGTTGCATCACATGCCCTGAGTGAATTATTTAAGAATTGCTCTCTATTTCACTGTCTTTGTGTTTTGTTTTCGAAATTTATTTTGATAATGGGATTTATCGGATTTTCACTGCTGCGTTTCTGCCGCTGTACACACGCTTGATTCTCTTACGGAGACATATATATCCGTGGGTTTTAAGATTCTTCCTAGTCAGGTATATTCCTAGGCGTTGAATATGTGGTGTTGAGTCCATTTCGTTGAGCAAGGAGTAGGTCTTGTCTATTACATATTTGGCTTATGGAATGTTATCTGTGCTAATTTCAGTCTCTGGTTTTATGCAGCACCCCAAGGCACCTTTCCCCATAAGCAAGCACTAGTTGGTTTTCTAAATTTGAGACCCTGTTCTGTTTTGTAATTCAGTTCATGTGTAGTCAAGTTTACATTCCGTGTATTAGTGATATCTTATGATGTTTCTTTTTCTGTGTGACGTAGTTCACGTAGAATCACCGTACCTGCATCCACTCACTATGCCGCTACGGGCCTGATGACACAGATTTCATTGCTGAGTGATATTGCATTGTACGTACGTGCCACAACTTCTTTATCCATTTTTTGCTTTCTGGGATATTTACCTGATACTGTAGACGAGCTTCTTGTGAACACAGCCGTCCCAAATATTGGGGTGGCTGTCTGTTTTTGATTTTAATTTCCGTAAGCTATAAGACCATAAGTGGAAGTGCCATAGGCTGTGTTGCTTTGTTTCTTACGTGTTTCAGGAAACACCATACACTTCTCCAGAGTGGCTGCTGGCAATTTACATCCTGCCAATCAGCATAACAAGGCTCCCTGTTCTCCATATCTTGTCCTACCTTTCTGGATTTTACACTTTTTTCAGATGGCCCTTTTGGCCGGGGGGGGGGCAGTGAGATTTCATTGTAGTGCAGATTTCCTTTACAGGCTTGCTTGGTTGGCCAAAAAGGGCGTATGCGTTTTTTCCTGAATATATTCAGGAAAAAACGCTTACGCCCTTTTTGGCCAAGTGCATCATTGTCGACGTTGTGCCTCTTTTCCTATGCTTTCAGGGCAATTCCAGTCTACCCCCTGCAATCGTTTTCCTGAAATTCTGCCCCGCTTTCAAGTCCCCTTCGCAGGCTTACTTCAATATATTTTTGGAGGATAGCTGTCATTTATAACTCTGCAGGTTTGTGAAGTACAGTGCCCCTGAGCTCCTTTCTTCAACTCGCTTTCTTGTGAGCTGGGCACAAAACCGCATGATTGCTCAGGCCCTAATCTGTTTCCAGCAGGGCACACTGAGCCTTTGTTTAATTCCTCTTCCTGGTGGGCAATGAGCGTTACATTTGCCCGTGCAGACACCTACAGCTAGTCTCTCATTGGTTCTCCCTATTCCTGTTCATCTTGCACAGAAATTGCAAGCTGTGCGAAACAGGAGGTTAAAGGCACTGACTCTCCAAGCGGGGAGAGTGTTAGTAAAGCATCTGGAATGGTGAACCCGAGGACCAGGATACGAAAACTGAGATGCATTTTAAATCGTTTCCCAATCACACGGTGGACGATACTCTTGGTTTCCCATGCATGTTTTAGCTGGAGGAAGAATCCCTTGAACCTGGAGAGTTGGGACCCATGGAATGGGTCCATGCAGTATGACTTCAAAGGGTCTGCATTTGCTCACCGAAACTCACCAGTGCTATCAGCCTGAAGTGTCCAGCCTTATGTCTCAACCAGCTCTGGGTGTAGATGTGGTAATCCCGGTTGCATCACATGCCCTGAGTGAATTATTTAAGAATTGCTCTCTATTTCACTGTCTTTGTGTTTTGTTTTCCAAATTTATTTTAATAGTGGGATTTATCGGATTTTCACTGCTGCGTTTCGGCCACTGTACACACGCTTGATTCTCTTACGGAGACATATATATGCATGGGTTTTAAGATTCTTCCTAGTCAGGTATATTCCTAGGCGTTGAATATGTGGTGTTGAGTCCATTTCGTTGAGCAAGGAGTAGGTCTTGTCTATTACATATTTGGCTTATGGAATGTTATCTGTGCTAATTTCAGTCTCTGGTTTTATGCAGCACCCCAACGCACCTTTCCCCATAAGCAAGCACTAGTTGGTTTTCTAAATTTGAGACCCTGTTCTGTTTTGTAATTCAGTTCATGTGTAGTCAAGTTTACATTCCGTGTATTAGTGATATCTTATGATGTTTCTTTTTCTGTGTGACGTAGTTCACGTAGAATCACCGTACCTGCATCCACTTACTATGCCGCTACGGGCCTGATGACACAGATTTCATTGCTGAGTGATATTGCATTGCACGTACGTGCCACAACTTCTTTATCCATTTTTTGCTTTCTGTGATATTTACCTGATACTGTAGACGAGGTTCTTGTGAACACAGCCGTCCCAAATATTGGGGTGGCTGTCTGTTTTTGATTTTAATTTCCGTAAGCTATAGGACCATAAGTGGAAGTGCCATAGGCTGTGTTGCTTTGTTTCTTACGTGTTTCAGGAAACACCATACACTTCTCCTGGGTGGCTGCTGGCAATTTACATCCTGCCAATCAGCATAACAAGGCTCCCTGTTCTCCATATCCTGTCCTACCTTTCTGGATTTTACACTTTTTTCAGATGGCCCTTTTGCCCGGGGGGGCAGTGAGATTTCATTGTAGTGCAGATTTCCTTTACAGGCTTGCTTGGTTGGCCAAAAAGTGCGTATGCGTTTTTTTCTGAATATATTCAGGAAAAAACTCATACGCCCTTTTTGGCCAAGTGCATCATTGTCGACGTTGTGCCTCTTTTCCTATGCTTTCAGGGCAATTCCAGTCTACCCCCTGCAATCGTTTTCCTAAAATTCAGCCCCGCTTTCAAGTCCCCTTCGCAGGCTTACTTCAATATATTTTTGGAGGATAGCTGTCATTTATAACTCTGCAGGTTTGTGAAGTACAGTGCCCCTGAGCTCCTTTCTTCAACTCGCTTTCTTGTGAGCTGGGCACAAAACCGCAGGATTGCTTCAGGCCCTAATCTGTTTCCAGCAGGTCACACTGAGCCTTTGTTTAATTCCTCTTCCTGGTGGGCAATGAGCGTTACATTTGCCCGTGCAGACACCTACAGCTAGTCTCTCATTGGTTCTCCCTATTCCTGTTCGTCTTGCACAGAAATTGCAAGCTGTGCCAAAGAGGAGGTTAAAGGCACTGACTCTCCAAGCAGGGAGAGTGTTAGTAAAGCATCTGGAATGTTGAACCCGAGGACCAGGATACGAAAACTGAGATGCATTTTAAATCGTTTCCCAATCACACGGTGGACGATACTCTGGGTTTCCCATGCATGTTTTAGCTGGAGGAAGAATCCCTTGAACCTGGAGAGTTGGGACCCATGGAATGGGTACCATGCAGTATGACTTCAAAGGGTCTGCATTTGCTCACCGAAACTCACCAATGCTATCAGGCTGAAGTGTCCAGCCTTATGTCTCAACCAGCTCTGGGTGTAGATGTGGTCAATCCCGGTTGCATCACATGCCCTGAGTGAATTATTTAAGAATTGCTCTCTATTTCACTGTCTTTGTGTTTTGTTTTCGAAATTTATTTTGATAATGGGATTTATCGGATTTTCACTGCTGCGTTTCTGCCGCTGTACACACGCTTGATTCTCTTACGGAGACATATATATCCGTGGGTTTTAAGATTCTTCCTAGTCAGGTATATTCCTAGGCGTTGAATATGTGGTGTTGAGTCCATTTCGTTGAGCAAGGAGTAGGTCTTGTCTATTACATATTTGGCTTATGGAATGTTATCTGTGCTAATTTCAGTCTCTGGTTTTATGCAGCACCCCAAGGCACCTTTCCCCATAAGCAAGCACTAGTTGGTTTTCTAAATTTGAGACCCTGTTCTGTTTTGTAATTCAGTTCATGTGTAGTCAAGTTTACATTCCGTGTATTAGTGATATCTTATGATGTTTCTTTTTCTGTGTGACGTAGTTCACGTAGAATCACCGTACCTGCATCCACTCACTATGCCGCTACGGGCCTGATGACACAGATTTCATTGCTGAGTGATATTGCATTGTACGTACGTGCCACAACTTCTTTATCCATTTTTTGCTTTCTGGGATATTTACCTGATACTGTAGACGAGCTTCTTGTGAACACAGCCGTCCCAAATATTGGGGTGGCTGTCTGTTTTTGATTTTAATTTCCGTAAGCTATAAGACCATAAGTGGAAGTGCCATAGGCTGTGTTGCTTTGTTTCTTACGTGTTTCAGGAAACACCATACACTTCTCCAGAGTGGCTGCTGGCAATTTACATCCTGCCAATCAGCATAACAAGGCTCCCTGTTCTCCATATCTTGTCCTACCTTTCTGGATTTTACACTTTTTTCAGATGGCCCTTTTGGCCGGGGGGGGGGCAGTGAGATTTCATTGTAGTGCAGATTTCCTTTACAGGCTTGCTTGGTTGGCCAAAAAGGGCGTATGCGTTTTTTCCTGAATATATTCAGGAAAAAACGCTTACGCCCTTTTTGGCCAAGTGCATCATTGTCGACGTTGTGCCTCTTTTCCTATGCTTTCAGGGCAATTCCAGTCTACCCCCTGCAATCGTTTTCCTGAAATTCTGCCCCGCTTTCAAGTCCCCTTCGCAGGCTTACTTCAATATATTTTTGGAGGATAGCTGTCATTTATAACTCTGCAGGTTTGTGAAGTACAGTGCCCCTGAGCTCCTTTCTTCAACTCGCTTTCTTGTGAGCTGGGCACAAAACCGCATGATTGCTCAGGCCCTAATCTGTTTCCAGCAGGGCACACTGAGCCTTTGTTTAATTCCTCTTCCTGGTGGGCAATGAGCGTTACATTTGCCCGTGCAGACACCTACAGCTAGTCTCTCATTGGTTCTCCCTATTCCTGTTCATCTTGCACAGAAATTGCAAGCTGTGCGAAACAGGAGGTTAAAGGCACTGACTCTCCAAGCGGGGAGAGTGTTAGTAAAGCATCTGGAATGGTGAACCCGAGGACCAGGATACGAAAACTGAGATGCATTTTAAATCGTTTCCCAATCACACGGTGGACGATACTCTTGGTTTCCCATGCATGTTTTAGCTGGAGGAAGAATCCCTTGAACCTGGAGAGTTGGGACCCATGGAATGGGTCCATGCAGTATGACTTCAAAGGGTCTGCATTTGCTCACCGAAACTCACCAGTGCTATCAGCCTGAAGTGTCCAGCCTTATGTCTCAACCAGCTCTGGGTGTAGATGTGGTAATCCCGGTTGCATCACATGCCCTGAGTGAATTATTTAAGAATTGCTCTCTATTTCACTGTCTTTGTGTTTTGTTTTCCAAATTTATTTTAATAGTGGGATTTATCGGATTTTCACTGCTGCGTTTCGGCCACTGTACACACGCTTGATTCTCTTACGGAGACATATATATGCATGGGTTTTAAGATTCTTCCTAGTCAGGTATATTCCTAGGCGTTGAATATGTGGTGTTGAGTCCATTTCGTTGAGCAAGGAGTAGGTCTTGTCTATTACATATTTGGCTTATGGAATGTTATCTGTGCTAATTTCAGTCTCTGGTTTTATGCAGCACCCCAACGCACCTTTCCCCATAAGCAAGCACTAGTTGGTTTTCTAAATTTGAGACCCTGTTCTGTTTTGTAATTCAGTTCATGTGTAGTCAAGTTTACATTCCGTGTATTAGTGATATCTTATGATGTTTCTTTTTCTGTGTGACGTAGTTCACGTAGAATCACCGTACCTGCATCCACTTACTATGCCGCTACGGGCCTGATGACACAGATTTCATTGCTGAGTGATATTGCATTGCACGTACGTGCCACAACTTCTTTATCCATTTTTTGCTTTCTGTGATATTTACCTGATACTGTAGACGAGGTTCTTGTGAACACAGCCGTCCCAAATATTGGGGTGGCTGTCTGTTTTTGATTTTAATTTCCGTAAGCTATAGGACCATAAGTGGAAGTGCCATAGGCTGTGTTGCTTTGTTTCTTACGTGTTTCAGGAAACACCATACACTTCTCCTGGGTGGCTGCTGGCAATTTACATCCTGCCAATCAGCATAACAAGGCTCCCTGTTCTCCATATCCTGTCCTACCTTTCTGGATTTTACACTTTTTTCAGATGGCCCTTTTGCCCGGGGGGGCAGTGAGATTTCATTGTAGTGCAGATTTCCTTTACAGGCTTGCTTGGTTGGCCAAAAAGTGCGTATGCGTTTTTTTCTGAATATATTCAGGAAAAAACTCATACGCCCTTTTTGGCCAAGTGCATCATTGTCGACGTTGTGCCTCTTTTCCTATGCTTTCAGGGCAATTCCAGTCTACCCCCTGCAATCGTTTTCCTAAAATTCAGCCCCGCTTTCAAGTCCCCTTCGCAGGCTTACTTCAATATATTTTTGGAGGATAGCTGTCATTTATAACTCTGCAGGTTTGTGAAGTACAGTGCCCCTGAGCTCCTTTCTTCAACTCGCTTTCTTGTGAGCTGGGCACAAAACCGCAGGATTGCTTCAGGCCCTAATCTGTTTCCAGCAGGTCACACTGAGCCTTTGTTTAATTCCTCTTCCTGGTGGGCAATGAGCGTTACATTTGCCCGTGCAGACACCTACAGCTAGTCTCTCATTGGTTCTCCCTATTCCTGTTCGTCTTGCACAGAAATTGCAAGCTGTGCCAAAGAGGAGGTTAAAGGCACTGACTCTCCAAGCAGGGAGAGTGTTAGTAAAGCATCTGGAATGTTGAACCCGAGGACCAGGATACGAAAACTGAGATGCATTTTAAATCGTTTCCCAATCACACGGTGGACGATACTCTGGGTTTCCCATGCATGTTTTAGCTGGAGGAAGAATCCCTTGAACCTGGAGAGTTGGGACCCATGGAATGGGTACCATGCAGTATGACTTCAAAGGGTCTGCATTTGCTCACCGAAACTCACCAATGCTATCAGGCTGAAGTGTCCAGCCTTATGTCTCAACCAGCTCTGGGTGTAGATGTGGTCAATCCCGGTTGCATCACATGCCCTGAGTGAATTATTTAAGAATTGCTCTCTATTTCACTGTCTTTGTGTTTTGTTTTCGAAATTTATTTTGATAATGGGATTTATCGGATTTTCACTGCTGCGTTTCTGCCGCTGTACACACGCTTGATTCTCTTACGGAGACATATATATCCGTGGGTTTTAAGATTCTTCCTAGTCAGGTATATTCCTAGGCGTTGAATATGTGGTGTTGAGTCCATTTCGTTGAGCAAGGAGTAGGTCTTGTCTATTACATATTTGGCTTATGGAATGTTATCTGTGCTAATTTCAGTCTCTGGTTTTATGCAGCACCCCAAGGCACCTTTCCCCATAAGCAAGCACTAGTTGGTTTTCTAAATTTGAGACCCTGTTCTGTTTTGTAATTCAGTTCATGTGTAGTCAAGTTTACATTCCGTGTATTAGTGATATCTTATGATGTTTCTTTTTCTGTGTGACGTAGTTCACGTAGAATCACCGTACCTGCATCCACTCACTATGCCGCTACGGGCCTGATGACACAGATTTCATTGCTGAGTGATATTGCATTGTACGTACGTGCCACAACTTCTTTATCCATTTTTTGCTTTCTGGGATATTTACCTGATACTGTAGACGAGCTTCTTGTGAACACAGCCGTCCCAAATATTGGGGTGGCTGTCTGTTTTTGATTTTAATTTCCGTAAGCTATAAGACCATAAGTGGAAGTGCCATAGGCTGTGTTGCTTTGTTTCTTACGTGTTTCAGGAAACACCATACACTTCTCCAGAGTGGCTGCTGGCAATTTACATCCTGCCAATCAGCATAACAAGGCTCCCTGTTCTCCATATCTTGTCCTACCTTTCTGGATTTTACACTTTTTTCAGATGGCCCTTTTGGCCGGGGGGGGGGCAGTGAGATTTCATTGTAGTGCAGATTTCCTTTACAGGCTTGCTTGGTTGGCCAAAAAGGGCGTATGCGTTTTTTCCTGAATATATTCAGGAAAAAACGCTTACGCCCTTTTTGGCCAAGTGCATCATTGTCGACGTTGTGCCTCTTTTCCTATGCTTTCAGGGCAATTCCAGTCTACCCCCTGCAATCGTTTTCCTGAAATTCTGCCCCGCTTTCAGGTCCCCTTCGCAGGCTTACTTCAATATATTTTTGGAGGATAGCTGTCATTTATAACTCTGCAGGTTTGTGAAGTACAGTGCCCCTGAGCTCCTTTCTTCAACTCGCTTTCTTGTGAGCTGGGCACAAAACCGCATGATTGCTCAGGCCCTAATCTGTTTCCAGCAGGGCACACTGAGCCTTTGTTTAATTCCTCTTCCTGGTGGGCAATGAGCGTTACATTTGCCCGTGCAGACACCTACAGCTAGTCTCTCATTGGTTCTCCCTATTCCTGTTCATCTTGCACAGAAATTGCAAGCTGTGCGAAACAGGAGGTTAAAGGCACTGACTCTCCAAGCGGGGAGAGTGTTAGTAAAGCATCTGGAATGGTGAACCCGAGGACCAGGATACGAAAACTGAGATGCATTTTAAATCGTTTCCCAATCACACGGTGGACGATACTCTTGGTTTCCCATGCATGTTTTAGCTGGAGGAAGAATCCCTTGAACCTGGAGAGTTGGGACCCATGGAATGGGTCCATGCAGTATGACTTCAAAGGGTCTGCATTTGCTCACCGAAACTCACCAGTGCTATCAGCCTGAAGTGTCCAGCCTTATGTCTCAACCAGCTCTGGGTGTAGATGTGGTAATCCCGGTTGCATCACATGCCCTGAGTGAATTATTTAAGAATTGCTCTCTATTTCACTGTCTTTGTGTTTTGTTTTCCAAATTTATTTTAATAGTGGGATTTATCGGATTTTCACTGCTGCGTTTCGGCCACTGTACACACGCTTGATTCTCTTACGGAGACATATATATGCATGGGTTTTAAGATTCTTCCTAGTCAGGTATATTCCTAGGCGTTGAATATGTGGTGTTGAGTCCATTTCGTTGAGCAAGGAGTAGGTCTTGTCTATTACATATTTGGCTTATGGAATGTTATCTGTGCTAATTTCAGTCTCTGGTTTTATGCAGCACCCCAACGCACCTTTCCCCATAAGCAAGCACTAGTTGGTTTTCTAAATTTGAGACCCTGTTCTGTTTTGTAATTCAGTTCATGTGTAGTCAAGTTTACATTCCGTGTATTAGTGATATCTTATGATGTTTCTTTTTCTGTGTGACGTAGTTCACGTAGAATCACCGTACCTGCATCCACTTACTATGCCGCTACGGGCCTGATGACACAGATTTCATTGCTGAGTGATATTGCATTGCACGTACGTGCCACAACTTCTTTATCCATTTTTTGCTTTCTGTGATATTTACCTGATACTGTAGACGAGGTTCTTGTGAACACAGCCGTCCCAAATATTGGGGTGGCTGTCTGTTTTTGATTTTAATTTCCGTAAGCTATACGACCATAAGTGGAAGTGCCATAGGCTGTGTTGCTTTGTTTCTTACGTGTTTCAGGAAACACCATACACTTCTCCTGGGTGGCTGCTGGCAATTTACATCCTGCCAATCAGCATAACAAGGCTCCCTGTTCTCCATATCCTGTCCTACCTTTCAGGATTTTACACTTTTTTCAGATGGCCCTTTTGCCCGGGGGGCAGTGAGACTTCATTGTAGTGCAGATTTCCTTTACAGGCTTGCTTGGTTGGCCAAAAAGTGCGTATGCGTTTTTTTCTGAATATATTCAGGAAAAAACGCTTACGCCCTTTTTGGCCAAGTGCATCATTGTCGACGTTGTGCCTCTTTTCCTATGCTTTCAGGGCAATTCCAGTCTACCCCCTGCAATCGTTTTCCTAAAATTCAGCCCCGCTTTCAAGTCCCCTTCGCAGGCTTACTTCAATATATTTTTGGAGGATAGCTGTCATTTATAACTCTGCAGGTTTGTGAAGTACAGTGCCCCTGAGCTCCTTTCTTCAACTCGCTTTCTTGTGAGCTGGGCACAAAACCGCAGGATTGCTTCAGGCCCTAATCTGTTTCCAGCAGGGCACACTGAGCCTTTGTTTAATTCCTCTTCCTGGTGGGCAATGAGCGTTACATTTGCCCGTGCAGACACCTACAGCTAGTCTCTCATTGGTTCTCCCTATTCCTGTTCATCTTGCACAGAAATTGCAAGCTGTGCGAAACAGGAGGTTAAAGGCACTGACTCTCCAAGCGGGGAGAGTGTTAGTAAAGCATCTGGAATGGTGAACCCGAGGACCAGGATACGAAAACTGAGATGCATTTTAAATCATTTCCCAATCACACGGTGGACGATACTCTTGGTTTCCCATGCATGTTTTAGCTGGAGGAAGAATCCCTTGAACCTGGAGAGTTGGGACCCATGGAATGGGTACCATGCAGTATGACTTCAAAGGGTCTGCATTTGCTCACCGAAACTCACCAGTGCTATCAGCCTGAAGTGTCCAGCCTTATGTCTCAACCAGCTCTGGGTGTAGATGTGGTCAATCCCGGTTGCATCACATGCCCTGAGTGAATTATTTAAGAATTGCTCTCTATTTCACTGTCTTTGTGTTTTGTTTTCCAAATTTATTTTAATAATGGGATTTACCGGATTTTCACAGCTGCGTTTCGGCCGCTGTACACACGCTTGATTCTCTTACGGAGACATATATATCCATGGGTTTTAAGATTCTTCCTAGTCAGGTATATTCCTAGGCGTTGAATATGTGGTGTTGCGTCCATTTCGTTGAGCAAGGAGTAGGTCTTGTCTATTACATATTTGGCTTATGGAATGTTATCTGTGCTAATTTCAGTCTCTGGTTTTATGCAGCACCCCAACGCACCTTTCCCCATAAGCAAGCACTAGTTGGTTTTCTAAATTTGAGACCCTGTTCTGTTTTGTAATTCAGTTTATGTGTAGTCAAGTTTACATTCCGTGTATTAGTGATATCTTATGATGTTTCTTTTTCTGTGTGACGTAGTTCACGTAGAATCACCGTACCTGCATCCACTCACTATGCCGCTACGGGCCTGATGACACAGATTTCATTGCTGAGTGATATTGCATTGTACGTACGTGCCACAACTTCTTTATCCATTTTTTGCTTTCTGGGATATTTACCTGATACTGTAGACGAGCTTCTTGTGAACACAGCCGTCCCAAATATTGGGGTGGCTGTCTGTTTTTGATTTTAATTTCCGTAAGCTATAGGACCATAAGTGGAAGTGCCATAGGCTGTGTTGCTTTGTTTCTTATGTGTTTCAGGAAACACCATACACTTCTCCAGGGTGGCTGCTGGCAATTTACATCCTGCCAATCAGCATAACAAGGCTCCCTGTTCTCCATATCCTGTCCTACCTTTCAGGATTTTACACTTTTTTCAGATGGCCCTTTTGCCCGGGGGGCAGTGAGACTTCATTGCAGTGCAGATTTCCTTTACAGGCTTGCTTGGTTGGCCAAAAAGGGCGTATGCTTTTTTTCCTGAATATATTCAGTAAAAAACGCATACGCCCTTTTTATCCAAGTGCATCATTGTCAACGTTGTGCCTCTTTTCCTTTGCTTGCAGGGCAATTCCAGTCTACCCCCTGCAATCGTTTTCCTGAAATTCTGCCCCGCTTTCAAGTCCCCTTCGCAGGCTTACTTCAATATACTTTTGGATGATAGCTGTCATTTATAACTCTGCAGGTTTGTGAAGTACAGTGCCCCTGAGCTCCTTTCTTCAACTCGCTTTCTTGTGAGCTTGGCACAAAACCGCAGGATTGCTTCAGGCCCTAATCTGTTTCCAGCAGGGCACACTGAGCCTTTGTTTAATTCCTCTTCCTGGTCGGCAATGAGCGTTACATTTGCCCGTGCAGACACCTACAGCTAGTCTCTCATTGGTTCTCCCTATTCCTGTTCATCTTGCACAGAAATTGCAAGCTGTGCCAAACAGGAGGTTAAAGGCACTGACTCTCCAAGCAGGGAGAGTGTTAGTAAAGCATCTGGAATGGTGAACCCGAGGACCAGGAAACGAAAACTGAGATGCATTTTAAATCGTTTCCCAATCACACGGTGGACGATACTCTGGGTTTCCCATGCATGTTTTAGCTGGAGGAAGAATCCCTTGAACCTGGAGAGTTGGGACACATGGAATGGGTACCATGCAGTATGACTTCAAAGGGTCTGCATTTGCTCACCGAAACTCACCAATGCTATCAGCCTGAAGTGTCCAGCCTTATGTCTCAACCAGCTCTGGGTGTAGATGTGGTCAATCCCGGTTGCATCACATGCCCTGAGTGAATTATTTAAGAATTGCTCTCTATTTCACTGTCTTTGTGTTTTGTTTTCGAAATTTATTTTGATAATGGGATTTATCGGATTTTCACTGCTGCGTTTCGGCCGCTGTACACACGCTTGATTCTCTTACGGAGACATATATATCCATGGGTTTTAAGATTCTTCCTAGTCAGGTATATTCCTAGGCGTTGAATATGTGATGTTGAGTCCATTTCGTTGAGCAAGGAGTAGGTCTTGTCTATTACATATTTGGCTTATGGAATGTTATCTGTGCTAATTTCAGTCTCTGGTTTTATGCAGCACCCCAAGGCACCTTTCCCCATAAGCAAGCACTAGTTGGTTTTCTAAATTTGAGACCCTGTTCTGTTTTGTAATTCAGTTCATGTGTAGTCAAGTTTACATTCCGTGTATTAGTGATATTTTATGATGTTTCTTTTTCTGTGTGACGTTGTTCACGTAGAATCACCGTACCTGCATCCACTCACTATGCCGCTACGGGCCTGATGACACAGATTTCATTGCTGAGTGATATTGCATTGTACGTACGTGCCACAACTTCTTTATCCATTTTTTGCTTTCTGGGATATTTACCTGATACTGTAGACGAGCTTCTTGTGAACACAGCCGTCCCAAATATTGGGGTGGCTGTCTGTTTTTGATTTTAATTTCCGTAAGCTATAAGACCATAAGTGGAAGTGCCATAGGCTGTGTTGCTTTGTTTCTTTCGTGTTTCAGGAAACACCATACACTTCTCCAGAGTGGCTGCTGGCAATTTACATCCTGCCAATCAGCATAACAAGGCTCCCTGTTCTCCATATCCTGTCCTACCTTTCTGGATTTTACACTTTTTTCAGATGGCCCTTTTCCCCGGGGGGGCAGTGAGATTTCATTGTAGTGCAGATTTCCTTTACAGGCTTGCTTGGTTGGCCAAAAAGGCATATACGTTTTTACCTGAATATATTCAGGAAAAAACGCATACGCCCTTTTTGGCCAAGTGCATCATTGTTGACGTTGTGCCTCTTTTCCTATGCTTTCAGGGCAATTCCAGTCTACCCCCTGCAATCGTTTTCCTGAAATTCTGGCCGCTTTCAAGTCCCCTTTGCAGCCTTACTTCAATATACTTTTGGAAGATAGCTGTCATTTATAACTCTGTAGGTTTGTGAATTACAGTGCCCCTGAGCTCCTTTCTTCACCTCGCTTTCTTGTGAGCTGGGCACAAAACCGCAGGATTGCTTCAGGCCCTAATCTGTTTCCAGCAGGGCACACTGAGCCTTTGTTTAATTCCCCTTCCTGGTGGGCAAGGAGCGTTACATTTGCCCGTGCAGACACCTACAGCTAGTCTCTCATTGGTTCTCCCTATTCCTGTTCATCTTGCACAGAAATTGCAAGCTGTGCCAAAGAGGAGGTTAAAGGCACTGACTCTCCAAGCGGGGAGAGTGTTAGTAAAGCATCTGGAATGTTGAACCCGAGGACCAGGATACGAAAACTGAGATGCATTTTAAATCGTTTCCCAATCACACGGTGGACAATACTCTGGGTTTCCCATGCATGTTTTAGCTGGAGGAAGAATCCCTTGAACCTGGAGAGTTGGGACCCATGGAATGGGTACCATGCAGTATGACTTCAAAGGGTCTGCATTTGCTCACCGAAACTCATCAATGCTATCAGCCTGAAGTGTCCAGCCTTATGTCTCAACCAGCTCTGGGTGTAGATGTGGTCAATCCCGGTTGCATCACATGCCCTGAGTGAATTATTTAAGAATTGCTCTCTAATTCACTGTCTTTGTGTTTTGTTTTCGAAATTTATTTTGATAATGGGATTTATAGGATTTTCACTACTGCGTTTCGGCCGCTGTACACACGCTTGATTCTCTTACGGAGACATATATATCCATGGGTTTTAAGATTCTTCCTAATCAGGTATATTCCTAGGCGTTGAATATGTGGTGTTGGTTCCATTTCGTTGAGCAAGGAGTAGGTCTTGTCTATTACAGATTTGGCTTATGGAAAGTTATCTGTGCCAATTTCAGTCTCTGGTTTTATGCAGCACCCCAAGGCACCTTTCCCCATAAGCAAGCACTAGTTGGTTTTCTAAATTTGAGACCCTGTTCTGTTTTGTAATTCAGTTCATGTGTAGTCAAGTTTACATTCCGTGTATTAGTGATATCTTATGATGTTTCTTTTTCTGTGTGACGTAGTTCACGTAGAATCACCGTACCTGCATCCACTCACTATGCCGCTACGGGCCTGATGACACAGATTTCATTGCTGAGTGATATTGCATTGTACGTACGTGCCACAACTTCTTTATCCATTTTTTGCTTTCTGGGATATTTACCTGATACTGTAGACGAGCTTCTTGGGAACACAGCCGTCCCAAATATTGGGGTGGCTGTCTGTTTTTGATTTTAATTTCCGTAAGCTATAAGACCATAAGTGGAAGTGCCATAGGCTGTGTTGCTTTGTTTCTTACGTGTTTCAGGAAACACCATACACTTCTCCAGAGTGGCTGCTGGCAATTTACATCCTGCCAATCAGCATAACAAGGCTCCCTGTTCTCCATATCCTGTCCTACCTTTCTGGATTTTACACTTTTTTCAGATGGCCCTTTTGCCCGGGGGGGGCAGTGAGATTTCATTGTAGTGCCGATTTCCTTTACAGGCTTGCTTGGTTGGCCAAAAAGGGCGTATGCGTTTTTTCCTGAATATATTCAGGAAAAAACGCATACGCCCTTTTTGGCCAAGTGCATCATTGTCGACGTTGTGCCTCTTTTCCTATGCTTTCAGGGCAATTCCAGTCTACCCCCTGCAATCGTTTTCATGAAATTCAGCTCCGCTTTCAAGTCCCCTTCGCAGGCTTACTTCAATATATTTTTGGAGGATAGCTGTCATTTATGACTCTGCAGGTTTGTGAAGTACAGTGCCCCTGAGCTCCTTTCTTCAACTCGCTTTCTTGTGAGCTGGGCACAAAACCGCATGATTGCTTCAGGCCCTAATCTGTTTCCAGCAGGGCACACTGAGCCTTTGTTTAATTCCTCTTCCTGGTGGGCAATGAGCGTTACATTTGCCCGTGCAGACACCTACAGCTAGTCTCTCATTGGTTCTCCCTATTCCTGTTCATCTTGCACAGAAATTGCAAGCTGTGCGAAACAGGAGGTTAAATGCACTGACTCTCCAAGCGGGGAGAGTGTTAGTAAAGCATCTGGAATGGTGAACCCGAGGACCAGGATACGAAAACTGAGATGCATTTTAAATCATTTCCCAATCACACGGTGGACGATACTCTTGGTTCCCCATGCATGTTTTAGCTGGAGGAAGAATCCCTTGAACCTGGAGAGTTGGGACCCATGGAATGGGTCCATGCAGTATGACTTCAAAGGGTCTGCATTTGCTCACCGAAACAAACCAGTGCTATCAGCCTGAAGTGTCCAGCCTTATGTCTCAACCAGCTCTGGGTGTAGATGTGGTAATCCCGGTTGCATCACATGCCCTGAGTGAATTATTTAAGAATTGCTCTCTATTTCACTGTCTTTGTGTTTTGTTTTCCAAATTTATTTTAATAATGGGATTTATCGGATTTTCACTGCTGCGTTTCGGCCGCTGTACACACGCTTGATTCTCTTACGGAGACATATATATCCATGGGTTTTAAGATTCTTCCTAGTCAGGTATATTCCTAGGCGTTGAATATGTGGTGTTGGGTCCATTTCGTTGAGCAAGGAGTAGGTCTTGTCTATTACATATTTGGCTTATGGAAAGTTATCTGTGCTAATTTCAGTCTCTGGTTTTATGCAGCACCCCAAGGCACCTTTCCCCATAAGCAAGCACTAGTTGGTTTTCTAAATTTCAGACCCTGTTCTGTTTTGTAAGTCAGTTTATGTGTAGTCAAGTTTACATTCCGTGTATTAGTGATATCTTATGATGTTTCTTTTTCTGTGTGACGTAGTTCACGTAGAATCACCGTACCTGCATCCACTCACTATGCCGCTACGGGCCTGATGACACAGATTTCATTGCTGAGTGATATTGCATTGTACGTACGTGCCACAACTTCTTTATCCATTTTTTGCTTTCTGGGATATTTACCTGATACTGTAGACGAGCTTCTTGTGAACACAGCCGTCCCAAATATTGGGGTGGCTGTCTGTTTTTTTTTTTTTTTTTTTTTTTTTTTTCTTTTTTTCTTTCTTTTTTTATGCGTTACGCGGGCCTCTCACTGCTGTGGCCTCTCCCGCTGCGGAGGCCAGGCTCCGGACGCGCAGGCTCAGCGGCCATGGCTCACGGGCCCAGCCGCTCCGCGGCATGTGGGATCCTCCCAGACCGGGGCACGAACCCGCGTCCCCTGCATCGGCAAGCAGACTCTCAACCACTGCGCCACCAGGGAAGCCCGGCTGTCTGTTTTTGATTTTAATTTCCGTAAGCTATAGGACCATAAGTGGAAGTGCCATAGGCTGTGTTGCTTTGTTTCTTACGTGTTTCAGGAAACACCATACACTTCTGCAGGGTGGCTGCTGGCAATTTACATCCTGCCAATCAGCATAACAAGGCTCCCTGTTCTCCATATCCTGTCCTACCTTTCTGGATTTTACACTTTTTTCAGATGGCCCTTTTGCCCGGGGGGGCAGTGAGATTTCATTGTAGTGCAGATTTCCTTTACAGGCTTGCTTGGTTGGCCAAAAAGGGCGTATGCGTTTTTTCCTGAATATATTCAGGAAAAAACGCATACGCCCTTTTTGACCAAGTGCATCATTGTCGACGTTGTGCCTCTTTTCCTATGCTTTCAGGGCAATTCCAGTCTACCCCCTGCAATCGTTTTCCTGAAATTCAGCCCCGCTTTCAAGTCCCCTTCGCAGGCTTACTTCAATATATTTTTGGAGGATAGCTGTCATTTATAACTCTGCAGGTTTGTGAAGTACAGTGCCCCTGAGCTCCTTTCTTCACCTCGCTTTCTTGTGAGCTGGGCACAAAACCACAGGATTGCTTCAGGCCCTAATCTTTTTCCAGCAGGGCACACTGAGCCTTTGTTTAATTCCTCTTCCTGGTGGGCAATGAGCGTTACATTTGCCCGTGCAGACACCTACAGCTAGTCTCTCATTGGTTCTCCCTATTCCTGTTCATCTTGCACAGAAATGGCAAGCTGTGCGAAACAGGAGGTTAAAGGCACTGACTCTCCAAGCGGGGAGAGTGTTAGTAAAGCATCTGGAATGGTGAACCCGAGGACCAGGAAACGAAAACTGAGATGCATTTTAAATCGTTTCCCAATCACACAGTGGACGATACTCTGGGATTCCCATGCATGTTTTAGCTGGAGGAAGAATCCCTTGAACCTGGAGAGTTGGGACCCATGGAATGGGTACCATGCAGTATGACTTCAAAGGGTCTGCATTTGCTCACCGAAACTCACCAATGCTATCAGCCTGAAGTGTCCAGCCTTATGTCTCAACCAGCTCTGGCTGTAGATGTGGTCAATCCCGGTTGCATCACATGCCCTGAGTGAATTATTTAAGAATTGCTCTCTATTTCACTGTCTTTGTGTTTTGTTTTCGAAATTTATTTTGATAATGGGATTTATCGGATTTTCACTGCTGCGTTTCAGCCGCTGTACACACGCTTGATTCTCTTACGGAGACATATATATCCATGGGTTTTAAGATTCTTCCTAGTCAGGTATATTCCTAGGCGTTGAATATGTGGTGTTGGGTCCATTTCGTTGAGCAAGGAGTAGGTCTTGTCTATTACATATTTGGCTTATGGAAAGTTATCTGTGCTAATTTCAGTCTCTGGTTTTATGCAGCACCCCAAGGCACCTTTCCGCATAAGCAAGCACTAGTTGGTTTTCTAAATTTGAGACCCTGTTCTTTTTTGTAATTCAGTTCATGTGTAGTCAAGTTTACATTCCGTGTATTAGTGATATCTTATGATGTTTCATTTTCTGTGTGACGTAGTTCACGTAGAATCACCGTACCTGCATCCTCTCACTATGCCGCTATGGGCCTGATGACACAGATTTCATTGCTGAGTGATATTGCATTGTACGTACGTGCCACAAATTCTTTATCCATTTTTTGCTTTCTGGGATATTTACCTGATACTGTAGACGAGCTTCTTGTGAACACAGCCGTCCCAAATATTGGGGTGGCTGTCTGTTTTTGATTTTAATTTCCGTAAGCTATAGGACCATAAGTGGAAGTGCCATAGGCTGTGTTGCTTTGTTTCTTACGTGTTTCAGGAAACACCATACACTTCTCCAGGGTGGCTGCTGGCAATTTACATCCTGCCAATCAGCATAACAAGGCTCCCTGTTCTCCATATCCTGTCCTACCTTTCTGGATTTTACACTTTTTTCAGATGGCCCTTTTGCCCGGGGGGGCAGTGAGATTTCACTGTAGTGCAGATTTCCTTTACAGGCTTGCTTGGTTGGCCAATAAGGGCGTATGCGTTTTTTCCTGAATATATTCAGGAAAAAACGCATACGCCCTTTTTGGCCAAGTGCATCATTGTCGACATTGTGCCTCTTTTCCTATGCTTTCAGGGCAATTCCAGTCTACCCCCTGCAATCGTTTTCCTGAAATTCAGCCCCGCTTTCAAGTCCCCTTCGCAGGCTTACTTCAATATATTTTTGGAGGATAGCTGTCATTTATAACTCTGCAGGTTTGTGAAGTACAGTGCCCCTGAGCTCCTTTCTTCACCTCGCTTTCTTGTGAGCTGGGCACAAAACCGCAGGATTGCTTCAGGCCCTAATCTGTTTCCAGCAGGGCACACTGTGCCTTTGTTTACTTCCTCTTCCTGGTGGGCAATGAGCGTTACATTTGCCCGTGCAGACACCTACAGCTAGTCTCTCATTGGTTCTCCCTATTCCTGTTCATCTTGCACAGAAATTGCAAGCTGTGCGAAACAAGAGGTTAAAGGCACTGACTCTCCAAGCGGGGAGAGTGTTAGTAAAGCATCTGGAATGGTGAACCCGAGGACCAGGAAACGAAAACTGAGATGCATTTTAAATCATTTCCCAATCACACGGTGGACGATACTCTGGGTTTCCCATGCATGTTTTAGCTGGAGGAAGAATGCCTTGAACCTGTAGAGTTGGGACCCATGGAATGGGTACCATGCAGTATGACTTCAAAGGGTCTGCATTTGCTCACCGAAACTCACCAATGCTATCAGCCTGAAGTGTCCAGCCTTATGTCTCAACCAGCTCTGGGTGTAGATGTGGTCATTCCCGGTTGCATCACATGCCCTGAGTGAATTATTTAAGAATTGCTCTCTATTTCACTGTCTTTGTGTTTTGTTTTCGAAATTTATTTTGATAATGGGATTTATCGGATTTTCACTGCTGCGTTTCGGCCGCTGTACACACGCTTGATTCTCTTACGGAGACATATATATCCATGGGTTTTAAGATTCTTCCTAGTCAGGTATATTCCTAGGCGTTGAATATGTGGTGTTGGGTCCATTTCGTTGAGCAAGGAGTAGGTCTTGTCTATTACATATTTGGCTTATGGAAAGTTATCTGTGCTAATTTCAGTCTCTGGTTTTATACAGCACCCCAAGGAACCTTTCCCCATAAGCAAGCACTAGTTGGTTTTCTAAATTTGAGACCCTGTTCTGTTTTGTAATTCAGTTCATGTGTAGTCAAGTTTACATTCCGTGTATTAGTGATATCTTATGATGTTTCTTTTTCTGTGTGACGTAGTTCACGTAGAATCACCGTACCTGCATCCACTCACTATGCCGCTACGGGCCTGATGACACAGATTTCATTGCTGAGTGATATTGCATTGTACGTACGTGCCACAACTTCTTTATCCATTTTTTGCTTTCTGGGATATTTACCTGATACTGTAGACGAGCTTCTTGTGAACACAGCCGTCCCAAATATTGGGGTGGCTGTCTGTTTTTGATTTTAATTTCCGTAAGATATAGGACCATAAGCGGAAGTGCCATAGGCTGTGTTGCTTTGTTTCTTACGTGTTTCAGGAAACACCATACACTTCTCCAGGGTGGCTGCTGGCAATTTACATCCTGCCAATCAGCATAACAAGGCTCCCTGTTCTCCATATCCTGTCCTACATTTCTGGATTTTACACTTTTTTCAGATGGCCCTTTTGCCCGGGGGGGAGGGGGCAGTGAGATTTCATTGTAGTGCAGATTTCCTTTACAGGCTTGCTTGGTTGGCCAAAAAGGGCGTATGCGTTTTTTCCTGAATATATTCAGGAAAAAACGCATACGCCCTTTTTGGCCAAGTGCATCATTGTCGACGTTGTGCCTCTTTTCCTATGCTTTCAGGGCAATTCCAGTCTACCCCCTGCAATCGTTTTCCTGAAATTCAGCCCCGCTTTCAAGTCCCCTTCGCAGGCTTTCTTCAATATATTTTTGGAGGATAGCTGTCATTTATAACTCTGCAGGTTTGTGAAGTACAGTGCCCCTGAGCTCCTTTCTTCAACTCGCTTTCTTGTGAGCTGGGCACAAAACCGCAGGATTGCTTCAGGCCCTAATCTGTTTCCAGCAGGGCACACTGAGCCTTTGTTTAATTCCTCTTCCTGGTGGGCAATGAGCGTTACATTTGCCCGTGCAGACACCTACAGCTAGTCTCTCATTGGTTCTCCCTATTCCTGTTCATCTTGCACAGAAATGGCAAGCTGTGCCAAACAGGAGGTTAAAGGCACTGACTCTCCAAGCGGGGAGAGTGTTAGTAAAGCATCTGGAATGGTGAACCCGAGGACCAGGATACGAAAACTGAGATGCATTTTAAATCGTTTCCCAATCACACGGTGGACGATACTCTGGGTTTCCCATGCATGTTTTAGCTGGAGGAAGAATGCCTTGAACCTGGAGATTTGGGACCCATGGAATGGGTACCATGCAGTATGACTTCAAAGGGTCTGCATTTGCTCACCGAAACTCACCAGTGCTATCAGCCAGAAGTGTCCAGCCTTATGTCTCAACCAGCTCTGGGTGTAGATGTGGTCAATCCCGGTTGCATCACATGCCCTGAGTGAATTATTTAAGAATTGCTCTCTATTTCACTGTCTTTGTGTTTTGTTTTCGAAATTTATTTTGATAATGGGATTTATCGGATTTTCACTGCTGCATTTCCGCCGCTGTACACACGCTTGATTCTCTTACGGAGACATATATACCATGGGTTTTAAGATTCTTCCTAGTCAGGTATATTCCTAGGCGTTGAATATGTGGTGTTGAGTCCATTTCGTTGAGCAAGGAGTAGGTCTTGTCTATTACATATTTGGCTTATGGAATGTTATCTGTGCTAATTTCAGTCTCTGGTTTTATGCAGCACCCCAACGCACCTTTCCCCATAAGCAAGCACTAGTTGGTTTTCTAAATTTGAGACCCTGTTCTGTTTTGTAATTCAGTTCATGTGTAGTGAAGTTTACATTCCGTGTATTAGTGATATCTTATGATGTTTCTTTTTCTGTGTGACGTAGTTCACGTAGAATCACCGCACCTGCATCCACTTACTATGCCGCTACGGGCCTGATGACACAGATTTCATTGCTGAGTGATATTGCATTGCACGTACGTGCCACAACTTCTTTATCCATTTTTTGCTTTCTGGGATATTTACCTGATACTGTAGACGAGCTTCTTGTGAACACAGCCGTCCCAAATATTGGGGTGGCTGTCTGTTTTTGATTTTAATTTCCGTAAGCTATAGGACCATAAGTGGAAGTGCCATAGGCTGTGTTGCTTTGTTTCTTACGTGTTTCAGGAAACACCATACACTTCTCCAGGGTGGCTGCTGGCAATTTACATCCTGCCAATCAGCATAACAAGGCTCCCTGTTCTCCATATCCTGTCCTACCTTTCTGGATTTTACAGTTTTTTCAGATGGCCCTTTTGCCCGGGGGGGCAGTGAGATTTCATTGTAGTGCAGATTTCCTTTACAGGCTTGCTTGGTTGGCCAAAAAGGGCGTATGCGTTTTTTCCTGAATATATTCAGGAAAAAACGCATACGCCCTTTTTGGCCAAGTGCATCATTGTCGACGTTGTGCCTCTTTTCCTATGCTTTCAAGGCAATTCCAGTCTACCCCCTGCAATCGTTTTCCTGAAATTCAGCCCCGCTTTCAAGTCCCCTTCGCAGGCTTACTTCAATATATTTTTGGAGGATAGCTGTCATTTATAACTCTGCAGGTTTGTGAAGTACAGTGCCCCTGAGTTTCTTTCTTCAACTCGCTTTCTTGTGAGCTGGGCACAAAACCGCAGGATTGCTTCAGGCCCTAATCTGTTTCCAGCAGGGCACACTGAGCCTTTGTTTAATTCCTCTTCCTGGTGGGCAATGAGCGTTACATTTGCCCGTGCAGACACCTACAGCTAGTCTCTCATTGGTTCTCCCTATTCCTGTTCATCTTGCACAGAAATGGCAAGCTGTGCCAAACAGGAGGTTAAAGGCACTGACTCTCCAAGCGGGGAGAGTGTTAGTAAAGCATCTGGAATGGTGAACCCGAGGACCAGGATACGAAAACTGAGATGCATTTTAAATCGTTTCCCAATCACACGGTGGACGATACTCTGGGTTTCCCATGCATGTTTTAGCTGGAGGAAGAATGCCTTGAACCTGGAGAGTTGGGACCCATGGAATGGGTACCATGCAGTATGACTTCAAAGGGTCTGCATTTGCTCACCGAAACTCACCAATGCTATCAGCCTGAAGTGTCCAGCCTTATGTCTCAACCAGCTCTGGGTGTAGATGTGGTCAATCCCGGTTGCATCACATGCCCTGAGTGAATTAGTTAAGAATTGCTCTCTATTTCACTGTCTTTGTGTTTTGTTTTCGAAATTTATTTTGATAATGGGATTTATCGGATTTTCACTGCTGCGTTTCGGCCGCTGTACACACGCTTGATTCTCTTACGGAGACATATATATCCATGGGTTTTAAGATTCTTCCTAGTCAGGTATATTCCTAGGCGTTGAATATGTGGTGTTGAGTCCATTTCGTTGAGCAAGGAGTAGGTCTTGTCTATTACATATTTGGCTTATGGAATGTTATCTGTGCTAATTTCAGTCTCTGGTTTTATGCAGCACCCCAAGGAACCTTTCCCCATAAGCAAGCACTAGTTGGTTTTCTAAATTTGAGACCCTGTTCTGTTTTGTAATTCAGTTCATGTGTAGTCAAGTTTACATTCCGTGTATTAGTGATATCTTATGATGTTTCTTTTTCTGTGTGACGTAGTTCACGTAGAATCACCGTACCTGCATCCACTTACTATGCCGCTACGGGCCTGATGACACAGATTTCATTGCTGAGTGATATTGCATTGCACGTACGTGCCACAACTTCTTTATCCATTTTTTGCTTTCTGGGATATTTACCTGATACTGTAGACGAGCTTCTTGGGAACACAGCCGTCCCAAATATTGGGGTGGCTGTCTGTTTTTGATTTTAATTTCCGTAAGCTATAGGACCATAAGTGGAAGTGCCATAGGCTGTGTTGCTTTGTTTCTTACGTGTTTCAGGAAACACCATACACTTCTCCAGGGTGGCTGCTGGCAATTTACATCCTGCCAATCAGCATAACAAGGCTCCCTGTTCTCCATATCCTGTCCTACCTTTCTGGATTTTACACTTTTTTCAGATGGCCCTTTTGCCCGGGGGGGCAGTGAGATTTCATTGTAGTGCAGATTTCCTTTACAGGCTTGCTTGGTTGGCCAAAAAGGGCGTATGCGTTTTTTCCTGAATATATTCAGGAAAAAACGCATACGCCCTTTTTGGCCAAGTGCATCATTGTCGACGTTGTGCCTCTTTTCCTATGCTTTCAGGGCAATTCCAGTCTACCCCCTGCAATCGTTTTCCTGAAATTCAGCCCCGCTTTCAAGTCCCCTTCGCAGGCTTACTTCAATATATTTTTGGAGGATAGCTGTCATTTATAACTCTGCAGGTTTGTGAAGTACAGTGCCCCTGAGCTCCTTTCTTCAACTCGCTTTCTTGTGAGCTGGGCACAAAACCGCAGGATTGCTTCAGGCCCTAATCTGTTTCCAGCAGGGCACACTGAGCCTTTGTTTAATTCCTCTTCCTGGTGGGCAATGAGCGTTACATTTGCCCGTGCAGACACCTACAGCTAGTCTCTCATTGGTTCTCCCTATTCCTGTTCATCTTGCACAGAAATGGCAAGCTGTGCCAAACAGGAGGTTAAAGGCACTGACTCTCCAAGCGGGGAGAGTGTTAGTAAAGCATCTGGAATGGTGAACCCGAGGACAAGGATACGAAAACTGAGATGCATTTTAAATCGTTTCCCAATCACACGGTGGACGATACTCTGGGTTTCCCATGCATGTTTTAGCTGGAGGAAGAATGCCTTGAACCTGGAGAGTTGGGACCCATGGAATGGGTACCATGCAGTATGACTTCAAAGGGTCTGCATTTGCTCACCGAAACTCACCAGTGCTAGCAGCCAGAAGTGTCCAGCCTTATGTCTCAACCAGCTCTGGGTGTAGATGTGGTCAATCCCGGTTGCATCACATGCCCTGAGTGAATTATTTAAGAATTGCTCTCTATTTCACTGTCTTTGTGTTTTGTTTTCGAAATTTATTTTGATAATGGGATTTATCGGATTTTCACTGCTGCATTTCCGCCGCTGTACACACGCTTGATTCTCTTACGGAGACATATATATCCATGGGTTTTAAGATTCTTCCTAGTCAGGTATATTGCTAGGCGTTGAATATGTGGTGTTGAGTCCATTTCGTTGAGCAAGTTGTAGGTCTTGTCTATTACATATTTGGCTTATGGAATGTTATCTGTGCTAATTTCAGTCTCTGGTTTTATGCAGCACCCCAACGCACCTGTCCCCATAAGCAAGCACTAGTTGGTTTTCTAAATTTGAGACCCTGTTCTGTTTTGTAATTCAGTTCATGTGTAGTGAAGTTTACATTCCGTGTATTAGTGATATCTTATGATGTTTCTTTTTCTGTGTGACGTAGTTCACGTAGAATCACCGTACCTGCATCCACTTACTATGCAGCTACGGGCCTGATGACACAGATTTCATTGCTGAGTGATATTGCATTGCACGTACGTGCCACAACTTCTTTATCCATTTTTTGCTTTCTGGGATATTTACCTGATACTGTAGACGAGCTTCTTGTGAACACAGCCGTCCCAAATATTGGGGTGGCTGTCTGTTTTTGATTTTAATTTCCGTAAGCTATAGGACCATAAGTGGAAGTGCCATAGGCTGTGTTGCTTTGTTTCTTACGTGTTTCAGGAAACACCATACACTTCTCCAGGGTGGCTGCTGGCAATTTACATCCTGCCAATCAGCATAACAAGGCTCCCTGTTCTCCATATCCTGTCCTACCTTTCTGGATTTTACACTTTTTTCAGATGGCCCTTTTGCCCGGGGGGGCAGTGAGATTTCATTGTAGTGCAGATTTCCTTTACAGGCTTGCTTGGTTGGCCAAAAAGGGCGTATGCGTTTTTTCCTGAATATATTCAGGAAAAAACGCATACGCCCTTTTTGGCCAAGTGCATCATTGTCGACGTTGTGCCTCTTTTCCTATGCTTTCAGGGCAATTCCAGTCTACCCCCTGCAATCGTTTTCCTGAAATTCAGCCCCGCTTTCAAGTCCCCTTCGCAGGCTTACTTCAATATATTTTTGGAGGATAGCTGTCATTTATCACTCTGCAGGTTTGTGAAGTACAGTGCCCCTGAGCTCCTTTCTTCAACTCGCTTTCTTGTGAGCTGGGCACAAAACCGCAGGATTGCTTCAGGCCCTAATCTGTTTCCAGCAGGGCACACTGAGCCTTTGTTTAATTCCTCTTCCTGGTGGGCAATGAGCGTTACATTTGCCCGTGCAGACACCTACAGCTAGTCTCTCATTGGTTCTCCCTATTCCTGTTCATCTTGCACAGAAATTGCAAGCTGTGCCAAACAGGAGGTTAAAGGCACTGACTCTCCAAGCGGGGAGAGTGTTAGTAAAGCATCTGGAATGGTGAACCCGAGGACAAGGATACGAAAACTGAGATGCATTTTAAATCGTTTCCCAATCACACGGTGGACGATACTCTGGGTTTCCCATGCATGTTTTAGCTGGAGGAAGAATGCCTTGAACCTGGAGAGTTGGGACCCATGGAATGGGTACCATGCAGTATGACTTCAAAGGGTCTGCATTTGCTCACCGAAACTCACCAGTGCTAGCAGCCAGAAGTGTCCAGCCTTATGTCTCAACCAGCTCTGGGTGTAGATGTGGTCAATCCCGGTTGCATCACATGCCCTGAGTGAATTATTTAAGAATTGCTCTCTATTTCACTGTCTTTGTGTTTTGTTTTCGAAATTTATTTTGATAATGGGATTTATCGGATTTTCACTGCTGCATTTCCGCCGCTGTACACACGCTTGATTCTCTTACGGAGACATATATATCCATGGGTTTTAAGATTCTTCCTAGTCAGGTATATTGCTAGGCGTTGAATATGTGGTGTTGAGTCCATTTCGTTGAGCAAGTTGTAGGTCTTGTCTATTACATATTTGGCTTATGGAATGTTATCTGTGCTAATTTCAGTCTCTGGTTTTATGCAGCACCCCAACGCACCTGTCCCCATAAGCAAGCACTAGTTGGTTTTCTAAATTTGAGACCCTGTTCTGTTTTGTAATTCAGTTCATGTGTAGTGAAGTTTACATTCCGTGTATTAGTGATATCTTATGATGTTTCTTTTTCTGTGTGACGTAGTTCACGTAGAATCACCGTACCTGCATCCACTTACTATGCAGCTACGGGCCTGATGACACAGATTTCATTGCTGAGTGATATTGCATTGCACGTACGTGCCACAACTTCTTTATCCATTTTTTGCTTTCTGGGATATTTACCTGATACTGTAGACGAGCTTCTTGTGAACACAGCCGTCCCAAATATTGGGGTGGCTGTCTGTTTTTGATTTTAATTTCCGTAAGCTATAGGACCATAAGTGGAAGTGCCATAGGCTGTGTTGCTTTGTTTCTTACGTGTTTCAGGAAACACCATACACTTCTCCAGGGTGGCTGCTGGCAATTTACATCCTGCCAATCAGCATAACAAGGCTCCCTGTTCTCCATATCCTGTCCTACCTTTCTGGATTTTACACTTTTTTCAGATGGCCCTTTTGCCCGGGGGGGCAGTGAGATTTCATTGTAGTGCAGATTTCCTTTACAGGCTTGCTTGGTTGGCCAAAAAGGGCGTATGCGTTTTTTCCTGAATATATTCAGGAAAAAACGCATACGCCCTTTTTGGCCAAGTGCATCATTGTCGACGTTGTGCCTCTTTTCCTATGCTTTCAGGGCAATTCCAGTCTACCCCCTGCAATCGTTTTCCTGAAATTCAGCCCCGCTTTCAAGTCCCCTTCGCAGGCTTACTTCAATATATTTTTGGAGGATAGCTGTCATTTATCACTCTGCAGGTTTGTGAAGTACAGTGCCCCTGAGCTCCTTTCTTCAACTCGCTTTCTTGTGAGCTGGGCACAAAACCGCAGGATTGCTTCAGGCCCTAATCTGTTTCCAGCAGGGCACACTGAGCCTTTGTTTAATTCCTCTTCCTGGTGGGCAATGAGCGTTACATTTGCCCGTGCAGACACCTACAGCTAGTCTCTCATTGGTTCTCCCTATTCCTGTTCATCTTGCACAGAAATTGCAAGCTGTGCCAAACAGGAGGTTAAAGGCACTGACTCTCCAAGCGGGGAGAGTGTTAGTAAAGCATCTGGAATGGTGAACCCGAGGACCAGGAAACGAAAACTGAGATGCATTTTAAATCATTTCCCAATCACACGGTGGACGATACTCTGGGTTTCCCATGCATGTTTTAGCTGGAGGAAGAATCCCTTGAACCTGGAGAGTTGGGACCCATGGAATGGGTACCATGCAGTATGACTTCAAAGGGTCTGCATTTGCTCACCGAAACTCACCAATGCTATCAGGCTGAAGTGTCCAGCCTTATGTCTCAACCAGCTCTGGGTGTAGATGTGGTCAATCCCGGTTGCATCACATGCCCTGAGTGAATTAGTTAAGAATTGCTCTCTATTTCACTGTCTTTGTGTTTTGTTTTCGAAATTTTTTTTGATAATGGGATTTATCGGATTTTCACTGCTGCGTTTCGGCCGCTGTACACACGCTTGATTCTCTTATGGAGACATATATATCCATGGGTTTTAAGATTCTTCCTAGTCAGGTATATTCCTAGGCGTTGAATATGTGGTGTTGGGTCCATTTCGTTGAGCAAGGAGTAGGTCTTGTCTATTACATATTTGGCTTATGGAAAGTTATCTGTGCTAATTTCAGTCTCTGGTTTTATGCAGCACCCCAAGGCACCTTTCCCCATAAGCAAGCACTAGTTGGTTTTCTAAATTTGAGACCCTGTTCTTTTTTGTAATTCAGTTCATGTGTAGTCAAGTTTACATTCCGTGTATTAGTGATATCTTATGATGTTTCTTTTTCTGTGTGACGTAGTTCACGTAGAATCACCGTACCTGCATCCACTCACTATGCCGCTACGGGCCTGATGACACAGATTTCATTGCTGAGTGATATTGCATTGCACGTACGTGCCACAACTTCTTTATCCATTTTTTGCTTTCTGGGATATTTACCTGATACTGTAGACGAGCTTCTTGTGAACACAGCCGTCCCAAATATTGGGGTGGCTGTCTGTTTTTGATTTTAATTTCCGTAAGCTATAGGACCATAAGTGGAAGTGCCATAGGCTGTGTTGCTTTGTTTCTTACCTGTTTCAGGAAACACCATACACTTCTCCAGGGTGGCTGCTGGCAATTTACATCCTGCCAATCAGCATAACAAGGCTCCCTGTTCTCCATATCCTGTCCTACCTTTCTGGATTTTACACTTTTTTCAGATGGCCCTTTTGCCCGGGGGGGCAGTGAGATTTCATTGTAGTACAGATTTCCTTTACAGGCTTGCTTGGTTGGCCAAAAAGGGCGTATGCGTTTTTTCCTGAATATATTCAGGAAAAAACGCATACGCCCTTTTTGACCAAGTGCATCATTGTCGACGTTGTGCCTCTTTTCCTATGCTTTCAGGGCAATTCCAGTCTACCCCCTGCAATCGTTTTCCTGAAATTCAGCCACGCTTTCAAGTCCCCTTCACAGGCTTACTTCAATATATTTTTGGAGGATAGCTGTCATTTATAACTCTGCAGGTTTGTGAAGTACAGTGCCCCTGAGCTCCTTTCTTCAACTCGCTTTCTTGTGAGCTGGGCACAAAACCGCAGGGTTGCTTCAGGCCCTAATCTGTTTCCAGCAGGGCACACTGAGCCTTTGTTTAATTCCTCTTCCTGGTGGGCAATGAGCGTTACATTTGCCCGTGCAGACACCTACAGCTAGTCTCTCATTGGTTCTCCCTATTCCTGTTCATCTTGCACAGAAATGGCAAGCTGTGCCAAACAGGAGGTTAAAGGCACTGACTCTCCAAGCGGGGAGAGTGTTAGTAAAGCATCTGGAATGGTGAACCCGATGATCAGGATACGAAAACTGAGATGCATTTTAAATCGTTTCCCAATCACACGGTGGACGATAATCTGGGTTTCCCATGCATGTTTTAGCTGGAGGAAGAATGCCTTGAACCTGGAGAGTTGGGACCCATGGAATGGGTACCATGCAGTATGACTTCAAAGGGTCTGCATTTGCTCACCGAAACTCACCAGTGCTATCAGCCAGAAGTGTCCAGCCTTATGTCTCAACCAGCTCTGGGTGTAGATGTGGTCAATCCCGGTTGCATCACATGCCCTGAGTGAATTATTTAAGAATTGCTCTCTATTTCACTGTCTTTGTGTTTTGTTTTCGAAATTTATTTTGATAATGGGATTTATCGGATTTTCACTGCTGCATTTCCGCCGCTGTACACACGCTTGATTCTCTTACGGAGACATATATATCCATGGGTTTTAAGATTCTTCCTAGTCAGGTATATTCCTAGGCGTTGAATATGTGGTGTTGGGTCCATTTCGTTGAGCAAGGAGTAGGTCTTGTCTATTACATATTTGGCTTATGGAATGTTATCTGTGCTAATTTCAGTCTCTGGTTTTATGCAGCACCCCAAGGCACCTTTCCCTATAAGCAAGCACTAGTTGGTTTTCTAAATTTGAGACCCTGTTCTGTTTTGTAATTCAGTTCATGTGTAGTCAAGTTTACATTCCGTGTATTAGTGATATCTTATGATGTTTCTTTTTCTGTGTGACGTAGTTCACGTAGAATCACCGTACCTGCATCCACTCACTATGCCGCTACGGGCCTGATGACACAGATTTCATTGCTGAGTGATATTGCATTGTACGTACGTGCCACAACTTCTTTATCCATTTTTTGCTTTCTGGGGTATTTACCTGATACTGTAGACGAGCTTCTTGTGAACACAGCCGTCCCAAATATTTGGGTGGCTGTCTGTTTTTGATTTTATTTTCCGTAAGCTATAGGACCATAAGTGGAAGTGCCATAGGCTGTGTTGCTTTGTTTCTTACGTGTTTCAGGAAACACCATACACTTCTCCAGGGTGGCTGCTGGCAATTTACATCCTGCCAATCAGCATAACAAGGCTCCCTGTTCTCCATATCCTGTCCTACCTTTCTGGATTTTACAGTTTTTTCAGATGGCCCTTTTGCCCGGGGGGGCAGTGAGATTTCATTGTAGTGCAGATTTCCTTTACAGGCTTGCTTGGTTGGCCAAAAAGGGCGTATGCGTTTTTTCCTGAATATATTCAGGAAAAAACGCATACGCCCTTTTTGGCCAAGTGCATCATTGTCGACGTTGTGCCTCTTTTCCTATGCTTTCAGGGCAATTCCAGTCTACCCCCTGCAATCGTTTTCCTGAAATTCAGCCCCGCTTTCAAGTCCCCTTCACAGGCTTACTTCAATATATTTTTGGAGGATAGCTGTCATTTATAACTCTGCAGGTTTGTGAAGTACAGTGCCCCTGAGCTCCTTTCTTCAACTCGCTTTCTTGTGAGCTGGGCACAAAACCGCAGGATTGCTTCAGGCCCTAATCTGTTTCCAGCAGGGCACACTGAGCCTTTGTTTAATTAATCTTCCTGGTGGGCAATGAGCGTTACATTTGCCCGTGCAGACACCTACAGCTAGTCTCTCATTGGTTCTCCCTATTCCTGTTCATCTTGCACAGAAATTGCAAGCTGTGCGAAACAGGAGGTTAAAGGCACTGACTCTCCAAGCGGGGAGAGTGTTAGTAAAGCATCTGGAATGGTGAACCCGAGGACCAGGAAACGAAAACTGAGATGCATTTTAAATCATTTCCCAATCACACGGTGGACGAT
Organism: Phocoena phocoena; assembly: GCF_963924675.1. Lineage (NCBI taxonomy): Eukaryota > Metazoa > Chordata > Mammalia > Artiodactyla > Phocoenidae > Phocoena > Phocoena phocoena. The sequence goes on along the minus strand of NW_027077707.1, from coordinate 249,999 downwards.
ACTCTGGGTTTCCCATGCATGTTTTAGCTGGAGGAAGAATCCCTTGAACCTGGAGAGTTGGGACCCATGGAATGGGTACCATGCAGTATGACTTCAAAGGGTCTGCATTTGCTCACCGAAACTCACCAATGCTATCAGCCTGAAGTGTCCAGCCTTATGTCTCAACCAGCTCTGGGTGTAGATGTGGTCAATCCCGGTTGCATCACATGCCCTGAGTGAATTAGTTAAGAATTGCTCTCTATTTCACTGTCTTTGTGTTTTGTTTTCGAAATTTATTTTGATAATGGGATTTATCGGATTTTCACTGCTGCGTTTCGGCCGCTGTACACACGCTTGATTCTCTTACGGAGACATATATATCCATGGGTTTTAAGATTCTTCCTAGTCAGGTATATTCCTAGGCGTTGAATATGTGGTGTTGGGTCCATTTCGTTGAGCAAGGAGTAGGTCTTGTCTATTACATATTTGGCTTATGGAAAGTTATCTGTGCTAATTTCAGTCTCTGGTTTTATGCAGCACCCCAAGGAACCTTTCCCCATAAGCAAGCACTAGTTGGTTTTCTAAATTTGAGACCCTGTTCTGTTTTGTAATTCAGTTCATGTGTAGTCAAGTTTACATTCCGTGTATTAGTGATATCTTATGATGTTTCTTTTTCTGTGTGACGTAGTTCACGTAGAATCACCGTACCTGCATCCACTTACTATGCCGCTACGGGCCTGATGACACAGATTTCATTGCTGAGTGATATTGCATTGCACGTACGTGCCACAACTTCTTTATCCATTTTTTGCTTTCTGGGATATTTACCTGATACTGTAGACGAGCTTCTTGGGAACACAGCCGTCCCAAATATTGGGGTGGCTGTCTGTTTTTGATTTTAATTTCCGTAAGCTATAGGACCATAAGTGGAAGTGCCATAGGCTGTGTTGCTTTGTTTCTTACGTGTTTCAGGAAACACCATACACTTCTCCAGGGTGGCTGCTGGCAATTTACATCCTGCCAATCAGCATAACAAGGCTCCCTGTTCTCCATATCCTGTCCTACCTTTCTGGATTTTACACTTTTTTTAGATGGCCCTTTTGCCCGGGGGGGCAGTGAGATTTCATTGTAGTGCAGATTTCCTTTACAGGCTTGCTTGGTTGGCCAAAAAGGGCGTATGCGTTTTCTCCTGAATATATTCAGGAAAAAACGCATACGCCCTTTTTGGCCAAGTGCATCATTGTCGACGTTGTGCCTCTTTTCCTATGCTTTCAGGGCAATTCCAGTCTACCCCCTGCAATCGTTTTCCTGAAATTCAGCCCCGCTTTCAAGTCCCCTTCGCAGGCTTACTTCAATATATTTTTGGAGGATAGCTGTCATTTATAACTCTGCAGGTTTGTGAAGTACAGTGCCCCTGAGCTCCTTTCTTCAACTCGCTTTCTTGTGAGCTGGGCACAAAACCGCAGGATTGCTTCAGGCCCTAATCTGTTTCCAGCAGGGCACACTGAGCCTTTGTTTAATTCCTCTTCCTGGTGGGCAATGAGCGTTACATTTGCCCGTGCAGACACCTACAGCTAGTCTCTCATTGGTTCTCCCTATTCCTGTTCATCTTGCACAGAAATGGCAAGCTGTGCCAAACAGGAGGTTAAAGGCACTGACTCTCCAAGCGGGGAGAGTGTTAGTAAAGCATCTGGAATGGTGAACCCGAGGACAAGGATACGAAAACTGAGATGCATTTTAAATCGTTTCCCAATCACACGGTGGACGATACTCTGGGTTTCCCATGCATGTTTTAGCTGGAGGAAGAATGCCTTGAACCTGGAGAGTTGGGACCCATGGAATGGGTACCATGCAGTATGACTTCAAAGGGTCTGCATTTGCTCACCGAAACTCACCAGTGCTAGCAGCCAGAAGTGTCCAGCCTTATGTCTCAACCAGCTCTGGGTGTAGATGTGGTCAATCCCGGTTGCATCACATGCCCTGAGTGAATTATTTAAGAATTGCTCTCTATTTCACTGTCTTTGTGTTTTGTTTTCGAAATTTATTTTGATAATGGGATTTATCGGATTTTCACTGCTGCATTTCCGCCGCTGTACACACGCTTGATTCTCTTACGGAGACATATATATCCATGGGTTTTAAGATTCTTCCTAGTCAGGTATATTGCTAGGCGTTGAATATGTGGTGTTGAGTCCATTTCGTTGAGCAAGTTGTAGGTCTTGTCTATTACATATTTGGCTTATGGAATGTTATCTGTGCTAATTTCAGTCTCTGGTTTTATGCAGCACCCCAACGCACCTGTCCCCATAAGCAAGCACTAGTGGGTTTTCTAAATTTGAGACCCTGTTCTGTTTTGTCATTCAGTTCATGTGTAGTGAAGTTTACATTCCGTGTATTAGTGATATCTTATGATGTTTCTTTTTCTGTGTGACGTAGTTCACGTAGAATCACCGTACCTGCATCCACTTACTATGCAGCTACGGGCCTGATGACACAGATTTCATTGCTGAGTGATATTGCATTGCACGTACGTGCCACAACTTCTTTATCCATTTTTTGCTTTCTGGGATATTTACCTGATACTGTAGACGAGCTTCTTGTGAACACAGCCGTCCCAAATATTGGGGTGGCTGTCTGTTTTTGATTTTAATTTCCGTAAGCTATAGGACCATAAGTGGAAGTGCCATAGGCTGTGTTGCTTTGTTTCTTACGTGTTTCAGGAAACACCATACACTTCTCCAGGGTGGCTGCTGGCAATTTACATCCTGCCAATCAGCATAACAAGGCTCCCTGTTCTCCATATCCTGTCCTACCTTTCTGGATTTTACACTTTTTTCAGATGGCCCTTTTGCCCGGGGGGGCAGTGAGATTTCATTGTAGTGCAGATTTCCTTTACAGGCTTGCTTGGTTGGCCAAAAAGGGCGTATGCGTTTTTTCCTGAATATATTCAGGAAAAAACGCATACGCCCTTTTTGGCCAAGTGCATCATTGTCGACGTTGTGCCTCTTTTCCTATGCTTTCAGGGCAATTCCAGTCTACCTCCTGCAATCGTTTTCCTGAAATTCAGCCCCGCTTTCAAGTCCCCTTCGCAGGCTTACTTCAATATATTTTTGGAGGATAGCTGTCATTTATCACTCTGCAGGTTTGTGAAGTACAGTGCCCCTGAGCTCCTTTCTTCAACTCGCTTTCTTGTGAGCTGGGCACAAAACCGCAGGATTGCTTCAGGCCCTAATCTGTTTCCAGCAGGGCACACTGAGCCTTTGTTTAATTCCTCTTCCTGGTGGGCAATGAGCGTTACATTTGCCCGTGCAGACACCTACAGCTAGTCTCTCATTGGTTCTCCCTATTCCTGTTCATCTTGCACAGAAATTGCAAGCTGTGCCAAACAGGAGGTTAAAGGCACTGACTCTCCAAGCGGGGAGAGTGTTAGTAAAGCATCTGGAATGGTGAACCCGAGGACCAGGAAACGAAAACTGAGATGCATTTTAAATCATTTCCCAATCACACGGTGGACGATACTCTGGGTTTCCCATGCATGTTTTAGCTGGAGGAAGAATCCCTTGAACCTGGAGAGTTGGGACCCATGGAATGGGTACCATGCAGTATGACTTCAAAGGGTCTGCATTTGCTCACCGAAACTCACCAATGCTATCAGCCTGAAGTGTCCAGCCTTATGTCTCAACCAGCTCTGGGTGTAGATGTGGTCAATCCCGGTTGCATCACATGTCCTGAGTGAATTAGTTAAGAATTGCTCTCTATTTCACTGTCTTTGTGTTTTGTTTTCGAAATTTTTTTTGATAATGGGATTTATCGGATTTTCACTGCTGCGTTTCGGCCGCTGTACACACGCTTGATTCTCTTATGGAGACATATATATGCATGGGTTTTAAGATTCTTCCTAGTCAGGTATATTCCTAGGCGTTGAATATGTGGTGTTGGGTCCATTTCGTTGAGCAAGGAGTAGGTCTTGTCTATTACATATTTGGCTTATGGAAAGTTATCTGTGCTAATTTCAGTCTCTGGTTTTATGCAGCACCCCAAGGCACCTTTCCCCATAAGCAAGCACTAGTTGGTTTTCTAAATTTGAGACCCTGTTCTTTTTTGTAATTCAGTTCATGTGTAGTCAAGTTTACATTCCGTGTATTAGTGATATCTTATGATGTTTCTTTTTCTGTGTGACGTAGTTCACGTAGAATCACCGTACCTGCATCCACTCACTATGCCGCTACGGGCCTGATGACACAGATTTCATTGCTGAGTGATATTGCATTGCACGTACGTGCCACAACTTCTTTATCCATTTTTTGCTTTCTGGGATATTTACCTGATACTGTAGACGAGCTTCTTGTGAACACAGCCGTCCCAAATATTGGGGTGGCTGTCTGTTTTTGATTTTAATTTCCGTAAGCTATAGGACCATAAGTGGAAGTGCCATAGGCTGTGTTGCTTTGTTTCTTACCTGTTTCAGGAAACACCATACACTTCTCCAGGGTGGCTGCTGGCAATTTACATCCTGCCAATCAGCATAACAAGGCTCCCTGTTCTCCATATCCTGTCCTACCTTTCTGGATTTTACACTTTTTTCAGATGGCCCTTTTGCCCTGGGGGGCAGTGAGATTTCATTGTAGTGCAGATTTCCTTTACAGGCTTGCTTGGTTGGCCAAAAAGGGCGTATGCGTTTTTTCCTGAATATATTCAGGAAAAAACGCATACGCCCTTTTTGACCAAGTGCATCATTGTCGACGTTGTGCCTCTTTTCCTATGCTTTCAGGGCAATTCCAGTCTACCCCCTGCAATCGTTTTCCTGAAATTCAGCCCCGCTTTCAAGTCCCCTTCGCAGGCTTACTTCAATATACTTTTGGATGATAGCTGTCATTTATAACTCTGCAGGTTTGTGAAGTACAGTGCCCCTGAGCTCTTTTCTTCAACTCGCTTTCTTGTGAGCTTGGCACAAAACCGCAGGATTGCTTCAGGCCCTAATCTGTTTCCAGCAGGGCACACTGAGCCTTTGTTTAATTCCCCTTCCTGGTGGGCAAGGAGCATTACATTTGCCCGTGCAGACAGCTACAGCTAGTCTCTCATTGGTTCTCCCTATTCCTGTTCATCTTGCACAGAAATTGCAAGCTGTGCCAAAGAGGAGGTTAAAGGCACTGACTCTCCAAGCGGGGAGAGTGTTAGTAAAGCATCTGGAATGTTGAACCCGAGGACCAGGATACGAAAACTGAGATGCATTTTAAATCGTTTCCCAATCACACGGTGGACGATACTCTGGGTTTCCCATGCATGTTTTAGCTGGAGGAAGAATGCCTTGAACCTGGAGAGTTGGGACCCATGGAATGGGTACCATGCAGTATGACTTCAAAGGGTCTGCATTTGCTCACCGAAACTCACCAATGCTATCAGCCTGAAGTGTCCAGCCTTATGTATCAACCAGCTCTGGGTGTAGATGTGGTCAATCCCGGTTGCATCACATGCCCTGAGTGAATTATTTAAGAATTGCTCTCTATTTCACTGTCTTTGTGTTTTGTTTTCGAAATTTATTTTGATAATGGGATTTATAGGATTTTCACTACTGCGTTTCGGCCGCTGTACACACGCTTGATTCTCTTACGGAGACATATATATCCATGGGTTTTAAGATTCTTCCTAATCAGGTATATTCCTAGGTGTTGAATATGTGGTGTTGGTTCCATTTCGTTGAGCAAGGAGTAGGTCTTGTCTATTACATATTTGGCTTATGGAAAGTTATCTGTGCCTATTTCAGTCTCTGGTTTTAGGCAGCACCCCAAGGCACCTTTCCCCATAAGCAAGCACTAGTGGGTTTTCTAAATTTGAGACCCTGTTCTGTTTTGTAATTCAGTTCATGTGTAGTCAAGTTTACATTCCGTGTATTAGTGATATCTTATGATGTTTCTTTTTCTGTGTGACGTAGTTCACGTAGAATCACCGTACCTGCATCCACTCACTATGCCGCTACGGGCCTGATAACACAGATTTCATTGCTGAGTGATATTGCATTGTACGTACGTGCCACAACTTCTTTATCCATTTTTTGCTTTCTGGGATATTTACCTGATACTGTAGACGAGCTTCTTGTGAACACAGCCGTCCCAAATATTGGGGTGGCTGTCTGTTTTTGATTTTAATTTCCGTAAGCTATACGACCATAAGTGGAAGTGCCATAGGCTGTGTTGCTTTGTTTCTTATGTGTTTCAGGAAACACCATACACTTCTCCAGGGTGGCTGCTGGCAATTTACATCCTGCCAATCAGCATAACAAGGCTCCCTGTTCTCCATATCCTGTCCTACCTTTCTGGATTTTACACTTTTTTCAGATGGCCCTTTTGCCCGGGGGGGCAGTGAGATTTCATTGTAGTGCAGATTTCCTTTACAGGCTTGCTTGGTTGGCCAAAAAGGGCGTATGCGTTTTTTCCTGAATATATTCAGGAAAAAACGCATACGCCCTTTTTGGCCAAGTGCATCATTGTCGACGTTGTGCCTCTTTTCCTATGCTTTCAGGGCAATTCCAGTCTACCCCCTGCAATCGTTTTCATGAAATTCAGCCCCGCTTTCAAGTCCCCTTCGCAGGCTTACTTCAATATATTTTTGGAGGATAGCTGTCATTTATGACTCTGCAGGTTTGTGAAGTACAGTGCCCCTGAGCTCCTTTCTTCAACTCGCTTTCTTGTGAGCTGGGCACAAAACCGCATGATTGCTTCAGGCCTTAATCTGTTTCCAGCAGGGCACACTGAGCCTTTGTTTAATTCCTCTTCCTGGTGGGCAATGAGCGTTACATTTGCCCGTGCAGGCACCTACAGCTAGTCTCTCATTGGTTCTCCCTATTCCTGTTCATCTTGCACAGAAATTGCAAGCTGTGCGAAACAGGAGGTTAAATGCACTGACTCTCCAAGCGGGGAGAGTTTTAGTAAAGCATCTGGAATGGTGAACCCGAGGACCAGGATACGAAAACTGAGATGCATTTTAAATCATTTCCCAATCACACGGTGGACGATACTCTTGGTTTCCCATGCATGTTTTAGCTGGAGGAAGAATCCCTTGAACCTGGAGAGTTGGGACCCATGGAATGGGTCCATGCAGTATGACTTCAAAGGGTCTGCATTTGCTCAGCGAAACAAACCAGTGCTATCAGCCTGAAGTGTCCAGCCTTATGTCTCAACCAGCTCTGGGTGTAGATGTGGTAATCCCGGTTGCATCACATGCCCTGAGTGAATTATTTAAGAATTGCTCTCTATTTCACTGTCTTTGTGTTTTGTTTTCCAAATTTATTTTAATAATGGGATTTATCGGATTTTCACTGCTGCGTTTCGGCCGCTGTACACACGCTTGATTCTCTTACGGAGACATATATATCCATGGGTTTTAAGATTCTTCCTAGTCAGGTATATTCCTAGGCGTTGAATATGTGGTGTTGGGTCCATTTCGTTGAGCAAGGAGTAGGTCTTGTCTATTACATATTTGGCTTATGGAAAGTTATCTGTGCTAATTTCAGTCTCTGGTTTTATGCAGCACCCCAAGGCACCTTTCCCCATAAGCAAGCACTAGTTGGTTTTCTACATTTGAGACCCTGTTCTGTTTTGTAATTCAGTTTATGTGTAGTCAAGTTTACATTCCGTGTATTAGTGATATCTTATGATGTTTCTTTTTTTGTGTGACGTAGTTCACGTAGAATCACCGTACCTGGATCCACTCACTATGCCGCTACGGGCCTGATGACACAGATTTCATTGCTGAGTGATATTGCATTGTACGTACGTGCCACAACTTCTTTATCCATTTTTTGCTCTCTGGGATATTTACCTGATACTGTAGACGAGCTTCTTGTGAACACAGCCGTCCCAAATATTGGGGTGGCTGTCTGTTTTTGATTTTAATTTCCGTAAGCTATAGGACCATAAGTGGAAGTGCCATAGGCTGTGTTGCTTTGTTTCTTACGTGTTTCAGGAAACACCATACACTTCTCCAGGGTGGCTGCTGGCAATTTACATCCTGCCAATCAGCATAACAAGGCTTCCTGTTCTCCATATCCTGTCCTACCTTTCTGGATTTTACACTTTTTTCAGATGGCCCTTTTGCCCGGGGGGGCAGTGAGATTTCATTGTAGTGCAGATTTCCTTTACAGGCTTGCTTGGTTGGCCAAAAAGGGCGTATGCGTTTTTTCCTGAATATATTCAGGAAAAAACGCATACGCATTTTTTGGCCAAGTGCATCATTGTCGACGTTGTGCCTCTTTTCCTATGCTTTCAGGGCAATTCCAGTCTACCCCCTGCAATCATTTTCCTGAAATTCAGCCCCGCTTTCAAGTCCCCTTCGCAGGCTTACTTCAATATATTTTTGGAGGATAGCTGTCATTTATAACTCTGCAGGTTTGTGAAGTACAGTGCCCCTGAGCTCCTTTCTTCAACTCGCTTTCTTGTGAGCTGGGCACAAAACCGCAGGAATGCTTCAGGCCCTAATCTGTTTCCAGCAGGGCACACTGAGCCATTGTTTAATTACTCTTCCTGGTGGGCAATGAGCGTTACATTTGCCCGTGCAGACACCTACAGCTAGTCTCTCATTGGTTCTCCCTATTCCTGTTCGTCTTGCACAGAAATTGCAAGCTGTGCCAAACAGGAGGTTAAAGGCACTGACTCTCCAAGCGGGGAGAGTGTTAGTAAAGCATCTGGAATGGTGAACACGAGGACCAGGATACGACAACTGAGATGCATTTTAAATCGTTTCCCAATCAGACGGTGGACGATACTCTGGGTTTCCCATGCATGTTTTAGCTGGAGGAAGAATCCCTTGAACCTGGAGAGTTGGGACCCATGGAATGGGTACCATGCAGTATGACTTCAAAGGGTCTGCATTTGCTCACCGAAACTCACCAATGCTATCAGGCTGAAGTGTCCAGCCTTATGTCTCAACCAGCTCTGGGTGTAGATGTGGTCAATCCCGGTTGCATCACATGCCCTGAGTGAATTAGTTAAGAATTGCTCTCTATTTCACTGTCTTTGTGTTTTGTTTTCGAAATTTATTTTGATAATGGGATTTATCGGATTTTCACTGCTGCGTTTCGGCCGCTGTACACACGCTTGATTCTCTTACGGAGACATATATATCCATGGGTTTTAAGATTCTTCCTAGTCAGGTATATTCCTAGGCGTTGAATATGTGGTGTTGGGTCCATTTCGTTGAGCAAGGAGTAGGTCTTGTCTATTACATATTTGGCTTATGGAAAGTTATCTGTGCTAATTTCAGTCTCCGGTTTTATGCAGCACCCCAAGGCACCTTTCCCCATAAGCAAGCACTAGTTGGTTTTCTAAATTTGAGACCCTGTTCTGTTTTGTAATTCAGTTCATGTGTAGTCAAGTTTACATTCCGTGTATTAGTGATATTTTATGATGTTTCTTTTTCTGTGTGACGTTGTTCACGTAGAATCACCGTACCTGCATCCACTCACTATGCCGCTACGGGCCTGATGACACAGATTTCATTGCTGAGTGATATTGCATTGTACGTACGTGCCACAACTTCTTTATCCATTTTTTGCTTTCTGGGATATTTACCTGATACTGTAGACGAGCTTCTTGTGAACACAGCCGTCCCAAATATTGGGGTGGCTGTCTGTTTTTGATTTTAATTTCCGTAAGCTATAAGACCATAAGTGGAAGTGCCATAGGCTGTGTTGCTTTGTTTCTTTCGTGTTTCAGGAAACACCATACACTTCTCCAGAGTGGCTGCTGGCAATTTACATCCTGCCAATCAGCATAACAAGGCTCCCTGTTCTCCATATCCTGTCCTACCTTTCTGGATTTTACACTTTTTTCAGATGGCCCTTTTCCCCGGGGGGGCAGTGAGATTTCATTGTAGTGCAGATTTCCTTTACAGGCTTGCTTGGTTGGCCAGAAAGGCATATACGTTTTTACCTGAATATATTCAGGAAAAAACGCATACGCCCTTTTTGGCCAAGTGCATCATTGTTGACGTTGTGCCTCTTTTCCTATGCTTTCAGGGCAATTCCAGTCTACCCCCTGCAATCGTTTTCCTGAAATTCTGGCCGCTTTCAAGTCCCCTTCGCAGCCTTACTTCAATATACTTTTGGAAGATAGCTGTCATTTATAACTCTGTAGGTTTGTGAATTACAGTGCCCCTGAGCTCCTTTCTTCACCTCGCTTTCTTGTGAGCTGGGCACAAAACCGCAGGATTGCTTCAGGCCCTAATCTGTTTCCAGCAGGGCACACTGAGCCTTTGTTTAATTCCCCTTCCTGGTGGGCAAGGAGCGTTACATTTGCCCGTGCAGACACCTACAGCTAGTCTCTCATTGGTTCTCCCTATTCCTGTTCATCTTGCACAGAAATTGCAAGCTGTGCCAAAGAGGAGGTTAAAGGCACTGACTCTCCAAGCGGGGAGAGTGTTAGTAAAGCATCTGGAATGTTGAACCCGAGGACCAGGATACGAAAACTGAGATGCATTTTAAATCATTTCCCAATCACACGGTGGACAATACTCTGGGTTTCCCATGCATGTTTTAGCTGGAGGAAGAATCCCTTGAACCTGGAGAGTTGGGACCCATGGAATGGGTACCATGCAGTATGACTTCAAAGGGTCTGCATTTGCTCACCGAAACTCATCAATGCTATCAGCCTGAAGTGTCCAGCCTTATGTCTCAACCAGCTCTGGGTGTAGATGTGGTCAATCCCGGTTGCATCACATGCCCTGAGTGAATTATTTAAGAATTGCTCTCTAATTCACTGTCTTTGTGTTTTGTTTTCGAAATTTATTTTGATAATGGGATTTATAGGATTTTCACTACTGCGTTTCGGCCGCTGTACACACGCTTGATTCTCTTACGGAGACATATATATCCATGGGTTTTAAGATTCTTCCTAATCAGGTATATTCCTAGGCGTTGAATATGTGGTGTTGGTTCCATTTCGTTGAGCAAGGAGTAGGTCTTGTCTATTACAGATTTGGCTTATGGAAAGTTATCTGTGCCAATTTCAGTCTCTGGTTTTATGCAGCACCCCAAGGCACCTTTCCCCATAAGCAAGCACTAGTTGGTTTTCTAAATTTGAGACCCTGTTCTGTTTTGTAATTCAGTTCATGTGTAGTCAAGTTTACATTCCGTGTATTAGTGATATCTTATGATGTTTCTTTTTCTGTGTGACGTAGTTCACGTAGAATCACCGTACCTGCATCCACTCACTATGCCGCTACGGGCCTGATGACACAGATTTCATTGCTGAGTGATATTGCATTGTACGTACGTGCCACAACTTCTTTATCCATTTTTTGCTTTCTGGGATATTTACCTGATACTGTAGACGAGCTTCTTGGGAACACAGCCGTCCCAAATATTGGGGTGGCTGCCTGTTTTTGATTTTAATTTCCGTAAGCTATAAGACCATAAGTGGAAGTGCCATAGGCTGTGTTGCTTTGTTTCTTACGTGTTTCAGGAAACACCATACACTTCTCCAGAGTGGCTGCTGGCAATTTACATCCTGCCAATCAGCATAACAAGGCTCCCTGTTCTCCATATCCTGTCCTACCTTTCTGGATTTTACACTTTTTTCAGATGGCCCTTTTGCCCGGGGGGGGCAGTGAGATTTCATTGTAGTGCCGATTTCCTTTACAGGCTTGCTTGGTTGGCCAAAAAGGGCGTATGCGTTTTTTCCTGAATATATTCAGGAAAAAACGCATACGCCCTTTTTGGCCAAGTGCATCATTGTCGACGTTGTGCCTCTTTTCCTATGCTTCCAGGGCAATTCCAGTCTACCCCCTGCAATCGTTTTCCTGAAATTCAGCCCCGCTTTCAAGTCCCCTTCGCAGGCTTTCTTCAATATATTTTTGGAGGATAGCTGTCATTTATAACTCTGCAGGTTTGTGAAGTACAGTGCCCCTGAGCTCCTTTCTTCAACTCGCTTTCTTGTGAGCTGGGCACAAAACCGCAGGATTGCTTCAGGCCCTAATCTGTTTCCAGCAGGGCACACTGAGCCTTTGTTTAATTCCTCTTCCTGGTGGGCAATGAGCGTTACATTTGCCCGTGCAGACACCTACAGCTAGTCTCTCATTGGTTCTCCCTATTCCTGTTCATCTTGCACAGAAATGGCAAGCTGTGCCAAACAGGAGGTTAAAGGCACTGACTCTCCAAGCGGGGAGAGTGTTAGTAAAGCATCTGGAATGGTGAACCCGAGGACCAGGATACGAAAACTGAGATGCATTTTAAATCGTTTCCCAATCACACGGTGGACGATACTCTGGGTTTCCCATGCATGTTTTAGCTGGAGGAAGAATGCCTTGAACCTGGAGATTTGGGACCCATGGAATGGGTACCATGCAGTATGACTTCAAAGGGTCTGCATTTGCTCACCGAAACTCACCAGTGCTATCAGCCAGAAGTGTCCAGCCTTATGTCTCAACCAGCTCTGGGTGTAGATGTGGTCAATCCCGGTTGCATCACATGCCCTGAGTGAATTATTTAAGAATTGCTCTCTATTTCACTGTCTTTGTGTTTTGTTTTCGAAATTTATTTTGATAATGGGATTTATCGGATTTTCACTGCTGCATTTCCGCCGCTGTACACACGCTTGATTCTCTTACGGAGACATATATACCATGGGTTTTAAGATTCTTCATAGTCAGGTATATTCCTAGGCGTTGAATATGTGGTGTTGAGTCCATTTCGTTGAGCAAGGAGTAGGTCTTGTCTATTACATATTTGGCTTATGGAATGTTATCTGTGCTAATTTCAGTCTCTGGTTTTATGCAGCACCCCAACGCACCTTTCCCCATAAGCAAGCACTAGTTGGTTTTCTAAATTTGAGACCCTGTTCTGTTTTGTAATTCAGTTCATGTGTAGTGAAGTTTACATTCCGTGTATTAGTGATATCTTATGATGTTTCTTTTTCTGTGTGACGTAGTTCACGTAGAATCACCGCACCTGCATCCACTTACTATGCCGCTACGGGCCTGATGACACAGATTTCATTGCTGAGTGATATTGCATTGCACGTACGTGCCACAACTTCTTTATCCATTTTTTGCTTTCTGGGATATTTACCTGATACTGTAGACGAGCTTCTGGTGAACACAGCCGTCCCAAATATTGGGGTGGCTGTCTGTTTTTGATTTTAATTTCCGTAAGCTATAGGACCATAAGTGGAAGTGCCATAGGCTGTGTTGCTTTGTTTCTTACGTGTTTCAGGAAACACCATACACTTCTCCAGGGTGGCTGCTGGCAATTTACATCCTGCCAATCAGCATAACAAGGCTCCCTGTTCTCCATATCCTGTCCTACCTTTCTGGATTTTACAGTTTTTTCAGATGGCCCTTTTGCCCGGGGGGGCAGTGAGATTTCATTGTAGTGCAGATTTCCTTTACAGGCTTGCTTGGTTGGCCAAAAAGGGCGTATGCGTTTTTTCCTGAATATATTCAGGAAAAAACGCATACGCCCTTTTTGGCCAAGTGCATCATTGTCGACGTTGTGCCTCTTTTCCTATGCTTTCAAGGCAATTCCAGTCTACCCCCTGCAATCGTTTTCCTGAAATTCAGCCCCGCTTTCAAGTCCCCTTCGCAGGCTTACTTCAATATATTTTTGGAGGATAGCTGTCATTTATAACTCTGCAGGTTTGTGAAGTACAGTGCCCCTGAGTTTCTTTCTTCAACTCGCTTTCTTGTGAGCTGGGCACAAAACCGCAGGATTGCTTCAGGCCCTAATCTGTTTCCAGCAGGGCACACTGAGCCTTTGTTTAATTCCTCTTCCTGGTGGGCAATGAGCGTTACATTTGCCCGTGCAGACACCTACAGCTAGTCTCTCATTGGTTCTCCCTATTCCTGTTCATCTTGCACAGAAATGGCAAGCTGTGCCAAACAGGAGGTTAAAGGCACTGACTCTCCAAGCGGGGAGAGTGTTAGTAAAGCATCTGGAATGGTGAACCCGAGGACCAGGATACGAAAACTGAGATGCATTTTAAATCGTTTCCCAATCACACGGTGGACGATACTCTGGGTTTCCCATGCATGTTTTAGCTGGAGGAAGAATGCCTTGAACCTGGAGAGTTGGGACCCATGGAATGGGTACCATGCAGTATGACTTCAAAGGGTCTGCATTTGCTCACCGAAACTCACCAATGCTATCAGCCTGAAGTGTCCAGCCTTATGTCTCAACCAGCTCTGGGTGTAGATGTGGTCAATCCCGGTTGCATCACATGCCCTGAGTGAATTAGTTAAGAATTGCTCTCTATTTCACTGTCTTTGTGTTTTGTTTTCGAAATTTATTTTGATAATGGGATTTATCGGATTTTCACTGCTGCGTTTCGGCCGCTGTACACACGCTTGATTCTCTTACGGAGACATATATATCCATGGGTTTTAAGATTCTTCCTAGTCAGGTATATTCCTAGGCGTTGAATATGTGGTGTTGAGTCCATTTCGTTGAGCAAGGAGTAGGTCTTGTCTATTACATATTTGGCTTATGGAATGTTATCTGTGCTAATTTCAGTCTCTGGTTTTATGCAGCACCCCAAGGAACCTTTCCCCATAAGCAAGCACTAGTTGGTTTTCTAAATTTGAGACCCTGTTCTGTTTTGTAATTCAGTTCATGTGTAGTCAAGTTTACATTCCGTGTATTAGTGATATCTTATGATGTTTCTTTTTCTGTGTGACGTAGTTCACGTAGAATCACCGTACCTGCATCCACTTACTATGCCGCTACGGGCCTGATGACACAGATTTCATTGCTGAGTGATATTGCATTGCACGTACGTGCCACAACTTCTTTATCCATTTTTTGCTTTCTGGGATATTTACCTGATACTGTAGACGAGCTTCTTGGGAACACAGCCGTCCCAAATATTGGGGTGGCTGTCTGTTTTTGATTTTAATTTCCGTAAGCTATAGGACCATAAGTGGAAGTGCCATAGGCTGTGTTGCTTTGTTTCTTACGTGTTTCAGGAAACACCATACACTTCTCCAGGGTGGCTGCTGGCAATTTACATCCTGCCAATCAGCATAACAAGGCTCCCTGTTCTCCATATCCTGTCCTACCTTTCTGGATTTTACACTTTTTTCAGATGGCCCTTTTGCCCGGGGGGGCAGTGAGATTTCATTGTAGTGCAGATTTCCTTTACAGGCTTGCTTGGTTGGCCAAAAAGGGCGTATGCGTTTTTTCCTGAATATATTCAGGAAAAAACGCATACGCCCTTTTTGGCCAAGTGCATCATTGTCGACGTTGTGCCTCTTTTCCTATGCTTTCAGGGCAATTCCAGTCTACCCCCTGCAATCGTTTTCCTGAAATTCAGCCCCGCTTTCAAGTCCCCTTCGCAGGCTTACTTCAATATATTTTTGGAGGATAGCTGTCATTTATAACTCTGCAGGTTTGTGAAGTACAGTGCCCCTGAGCTCCTTTCTTCAACTCGCTTTCTTGTGAGCTGGGCACAAAACCGCAGGATTGCTTCAGGCCCTAATCTGTTTCCAGCAGGGCACACTGAGCCTTTGTTTAATTCCTCTTCCTGGTGGGCAATGAGCGTTACATTTGCCCGTGCAGACACCTACAGCTAGTCTCTCATTGGTTCTCCCTATTCCTGTTCATCTTGCACAGAAATGGCAAGCTGTGCCAAACAGGAGGTTAAAGGCACTGACTCTCCAAGCGGGGAGAGTGTTAGTAAAGCATCTGGAATGGTGAACCCGAGGACAAGGATACGAAAACTGAGATGCATTTTAAATCGTTTCCCAATCACACGGTGGACGATACTCTGGGTTTCCCATGCATGTTTTAGCTGGAGGAAGAATGCCTTGAACCTGGAGAGTTGGGACCCATGGAATGGGTACCATGCAGTATGACTTCAAAGGGTCTGCATTTGCTCACCGAAACTCACCAGTGCTAGCAGCCAGAAGTGTCCAGCCTTATGTCTCAACCAGCTCTGGGTGTAGATGTGGTCAATCCCGGTTGCATCACATGCCCTGAGTGAATTATTTAAGAATTGCTCTCTATTTCACTGTCTTTGTGTTTTGTTTTCGAAATTTATTTTGATAATGGGATTTATCGGATTTTCACTGCTGCATTTCCGCCGCTGTACACACGCTTGATTCTCTTACGGAGACATATATATCCATGGGTTTTAAGATTCTTCCTAGTCAGGTATATTGCTAGGCGTTGAATATGTGGTGTTGAGTCCATTTCGTTGAGCAAGTTGTAGGTCTTGTCTATTACATATTTGGCTTATGGAATGTTATCTGTGCTAATTTCAGTCTCTGGTTTTATGCAGCACCCCAACGCACCTGTCCCCATAAGCAAGCACTAGTTGGTTTTCTAAATTTGAGACCCTGTTCTGTTTTGTAATTCAGTTCATGTGTAGTGAAGTTTACATTCCGTGTATTAGTGATATCTTATGATGTTTCTTTTTCTGTGTGACGTAGTTCACGTAGAATCACCGTACCTGCATCCACTTACTATGCAGCTACGGGCCTGATGACACAGATTTCATTGCTGAGTGATATTGCATTGCACGTACGTGCCACAACTTCTTTATCCATTTTTTGCTTTCTGGGATATTTACCTGATACTGTAGACGAGCTTCTTGTGAACACAGCCGTCCCAAATATTGGGGTGGCTGTCTGTTTTTGATTTTAATTTCCGTAAGCTATAGGACCATAAGTGGAAGTGCCATAGGCTGTGTTGCTTTGTTTCTTACGTGTTTCAGGAAACACCATACACTTCTCCAGGGTGGCTGCTGGCAATTTACATCCTGCCAATCAGCATAACAAGGCTCCCTGTTCTCCATATCCTGTCCTACCTTTCTGGATTTTACACTTTTTTCAGATGGCCCTTTTGCCCGGGGGGGCAGTGAGATTTCATTGTAGTGCAGATTTCCTTTACAGGCTTGCTTGGTTGGCCAAAAAGGGCGTATGCGTTTTTTCCTGAATATATTCAGGAAAAAACGCATACGCCCTTTTTGGCCAAGTGCATCATTGTCGACGTTGTGCCTCTTTTCCTATGCTTTCAGGGCAATTCCAGTCTACCCCCTGCAATCGTTTTCCTGAAATTCAGCCCCGCTTTCAAGTCCCCTTCGCAGGCTTACTTCAATATATTTTTGGAGGATAGCTGTCATTTATCACTCTGCAGGTTTGTGAAGTACAGTGCCCCTGAGCTCCTTTCTTCAACTCGCTTTCTTGTGAGCTGGGCACAAAACCGCAGGATTGCTTCAGGCCCTAATCTGTTTCCAGCAGGGCACACTGAGCCTTTGTTTAATTCCTCTTCCTGGTGGGCAATGAGCGTTACATTTGCCCGTGCAGACACCTACAGCTAGTCTCTCATTGGTTCTCCCTATTCCTGTTCATCTTGCACAGAAATTGCAAGCTGTGCCAAACAGGAGGTTAAAGGCACTGACTCTCCAAGCGGGGAGAGTGTTAGTAAAGCATCTGGAATGGTGAACCCGAGGACCAGGAAACGAAAACTGAGATGCATTTTAAATCATTTCCCAATCACACGGTGGACGATACTCTGGGTTTCCCATGCATGTTTTAGCTGGAGGAAGAATCCCTTGAACCTGGAGAGTTGGGACCCATGGAATGGGTACCATGCAGTATGACTTCAAAGGGTCTGCATTTGCTCACCGAAACTCACCAATGCTATCAGGCTGAAGTGTCCAGCCTTATGTCTCAACCAGCTCTGGGTGTAGATGTGGTCAATCCCGGTTGCATCACATGCCCTGAGTGAATTAGTTAAGAATTGCTCTCTATTTCACTGTCTTTGTGTTTTGTTTTCGAAATTTTTTTTGATAATGGGATTTATCGGATTTTCACTGCTGCGTTTCGGCCGCTGTACACACGCTTGATTCTCTTATGGAGACATATATATCCATGGGTTTTAAGATTCTTCCTAGTCAGGTATATTCCTAGGCGTTGAATATGTGGTGTTGGGTCCATTTCGTTGAGCAAGGAGTAGGTCTTGTCTATTACATATTTGGCTTATGGAAAGTTATCTGTGCTAATTTCAGTCTCTGGTTTTATGCAGCACCCCAAGGCACCTTTCCCCATAAGCAAGCACTAGTTGGTTTTCTAAATTTGAGACCCTGTTCTTTTTTGTAATTCAGTTCATGTGTAGTCAAGTTTACATTCCGTGTATTAGTGATATCTTATGATGTTTCTTTTTCTGTGTGACGTAGTTCACGTAGAATCACCGTACCTGCATCCACTCACTATGCCGCTACGGGCCTGATGACACAGATTTCATTGCTGAGTGATATTGCATTGCACGTACGTGCCACAACTTCTTTATCCATTTTTTGCTTTCTGGGATATTTACCTGATACTGTAGACGAGCTTCTTGTGAACACAGCCGTCCCAAATATTGGGGTGGCTGTCTGTTTTTGATTTTAATTTCCGTAAGCTATAGGACCATAAGTGGAAGTGCCATAGGCTGTGTTGCTTTGTTTCTTACCTGTTTCAGGAAACACCATACACTTCTCCAGGGTGGCTGCTGGCAATTTACATCCTGCCAATCAGCATAACAAGGCTCCCTGTTCTCCATATCCTGTCCTACCTTTCTGGATTTTACACTTTTTTCAGATGGCCCTTTTGCCCGGGGGGGCAGTGAGATTTCATTGTAGTACAGATTTCCTTTACAGGCTTGCTTGGTTGGCCAAAAAGGGCGTATGCGTTTTTTCCTGAATATATTCAGGAAAAAACGCATACGCCCTTTTTGACCAAGTGCATCATTGTCGACGTTGTGCCTCTTTTCCTATGCTTTCAGGGCAATTCCAGTCTACCCCCTGCAATCGTTTTCCTGAAATTCAGCCCCGCTTTCAAGTCCCCTTCACAGGCTTACTTCAATATATTTTTGGAGGATAGCTGTCATTTATAACTCTGCAGGTTTGTGAAGTACAGTGCCCCTGAGCTCCTTTCTTCAACTCGCTTTCTTGTGAGCTGGGCACAAAACCGCAGGGTTGCTTCAGGCCCTAATCTGTTTCCAGCAGGGCACACTGAGCCTTTGTTTAATTCCTCTTCCTGGTGGGCAATGAGCGTTACATTTGCCCGTGCAGACACCTACAGCTAGTCTCTCATTGGTTCTCCCTATTCCTGTTCATCTTGCACAGAAATGGCAAGCTGTGCCAAACAGGAGGTTAAAGGCACTGACTCTCCAAGCGGGGAGAGTGTTAGTAAAGCATCTGGAATGGTGAACCCGATGATCAGGATACGAAAACTGAGATGCATTTTAAATCGTTTCCCAATCACACGGTGGACGATAATCTGGGTTTCCCATGCATGTTTTAGCTGGAGGAAGAATGCCTTGAACCTGGAGAGTTGGGACCCATGGAATGGGTACCATGCAGTATGACTTCAAAGGGTCTGCATTTGCTCACCGAAACTCACCAGTGCTATCAGCCAGAAGTGTCCAGCCTTATGTCTCAACCAGCTCTGGGTGTAGATGTGGTCAATCCCGGTTGCATCACATGCCCTGAGTGAATTATTTAAGAATTGCTCTCTATTTCACTGTCTTTGTGTTTTGTTTTCGAAATTTATTTTGATAATGGGATTTATCGGATTTTCACTGCTGCATTTCCGCCGCTGTACACACGCTTGATTCTCTTACGGAGACATATATATCCATGGGTTTTAAGATTCTTCCTAGTCAAGTATATTCCTAGGCGTTGAATATGTGGTGTTGGGTCCATTTCGTTGAGCAAGGAGTAGGTCTTGTCTATTACATATTTGGCTTATGGAATGTTATCTGTGCTAATTTCAGTCTCAGGTTTTATGCAGCACCCCAAGGCACCTTTCCCTATAAGCAAGCACTAGTTGGTTTTCTAAATTTGAGACCCTGTTCTGTTTTGTAATTCAGTTCATGTGTAGTCAAGTTTACATTCCGTGTATTAGTGATATCTTATGATGTTTCTTTTTCTGTGTGACGTAGTTCACGTAGAATCACCGTACCTGCATCCACTCACTATGCCGCTACGGGCCTGATGACACAGATTTCATTGCTGAGTGATATTGCATTGTACGTACGTGCCACAACTTCTTTATCCATTTTTTGCTTTCTGGGGTATTTACCTGATACTGTAGACGAGCTTCTTGTGAACACAGCCGTCCCAAATATTTGGGTGGCTGTCTGTTTTTGATTTTATTTTCCGTAAGCTATAGGACCATAAGTGGAAGTGCCATAGGCTGTGTTGCTTTGTTTCTTACGTGTTTCAGGAAACACCATACACTTCTCCAGGGTGGCTGCTGGCAATTTACATCCTGCCAATCAGCATAACAAGGCTCCCTGTTCTCCATATCCTGTCCTACCTTTCTGGATTTTACAGTTTTTTCAGATGGCCCTTTTGCCCGGGGGGGCAGTGAGATTTCATTGTAGTGCAGATTTCCTTTACAGGCTTGCTTGGTTGGCCAAAAAGGGCGTATGCGTTTTTTCCTGAATATATTCAGGAAAAAACGCATACGCACTTTTTGGCCAAGTGCATCATTGTCGACGTTGTGCCTCTTTTCCTATGCTTTCAGGGCAATTCCAGTCTACCCCCTGCAATCGTTTTCCTGAAATTCAGCCCCGCTTTCAAGTCCCCTTCACAGGCTTACTTCAATATATTTTTGGAGGATAGCTGTCATTTATAACTCTGCAGGTTTGTGAAGTACAGTGCCCCTGAGCTCCTTTCTTCAACTCGCTTTCTTGTGAGCTGGGCACAAAACCGCAGGATTGCTTCAGGCCCTAATCTGTTTCCAGCAGGGCACACTGAGCCTTTGTTTAATTAATCTTCCTGGTGGGCAATGAGCGTTACATTTGCCCGTGCAGACACCTACAGCTAGTCTCTCATTGGTTCTCCCTATTCCTGTTCATCTTGCACAGAAATTGCAAGCTGTGCGAAACAGGAGGTTAAAGGCACTGACTCTCCAAGCGGGGAGAGTGTTAGTAAAGCATCTGGAATGGTGAACCCGAGGACCAGGAAACGAAAACTGAGATGCATTTTAAATCATTTCCCAATCACACGGTGGACGATACTCTGGGTTTCCCATGCATGTTTTAGCTGGAGGAAGAATCCCTTGAACCTGGAGAGTTGGGACCCATGGAATGGGTACCATGCAGTATGACTTCAAAGGGTCTGCATTTGCTCACCGAAACTCACCAATGCTATCAGCCTGAAGTGTCCAGCCTTATGTCTCAACCAGCTCTGGGTGTAGATGTGGTCAATCCCGGTTGCATCACATGCCCTGAGTGAATTAGTTAAGAATTGCTCTCTATTTCACTGTCTTTGTGTTTTGTTTTCGAAATTTATTTTGATAATGGGATTTATCGGATTTTCACTGCTGCGTTTCGGCCGCTGTACACACGCTTGATTCTCTTACGGAGACATATATATCCATGGGTTTTAAGATTCTTCCTAGTCAGGTATATTCCTAGGCGTTGAATATGTGGTGTTGGGTCCATTTCGTTGAGCAAGGAGTAGGTCTTGTCTATTACATATTTGGCTTATGGAAAGTTATCTGTGCTAATTTCAGTCTCTGGTTTTATGCAGCACCCCAAGGAACCTTTCCCCATAAGCAAGCACTAGTTGGTTTTCTAAATTTGAGACCCTGTTCTGTTTTGTAATTCAGTTCATGTGTAGTCAAGTTTACATTCCGTGTATTAGTGATATCTTATGATGTTTCTTTTTCTGTGTGACGTAGTTCACGTAGAATCACCGTACCTGCATCCACTTACTATGCCGCTACGGGCCTGATGACACAGATTTCATTGCTGAGTGATATTGCATTGCACGTACGTGCCACAACTTCTTTATCCATTTTTTGCTTTCTGGGATATTTACCTGATACTGTAGACGAGCTTCTTGGGAACACAGCCGTCCCAAATATTGGGGTGGCTGTCTGTTTTTGATTTTAATTTCCGTAAGCTATAGGACCATAAGTGGAAGTGCCATAGGCTGTGTTGCTTTGTTTCTTACGTGTTTCAGGAAACACCATACACTTCTCCAGGGTGGCTGCTGGCAATTTACATCCTGCCAATCAGCATAACAAGGCTCCCTGTTCTCCATATCCTGTCCTACCTTTCTGGATTTTACACTTTTTTCAGATGGCCCTTTTGCCCGGGGGGGCAGTGAGATTTCATTGTAGTGCAGATTTCCTTTACAGGCTTGCTTGGTTGGCCAAAAAGGGCGTATGCGTTTTCTCCTGAATATATTCAGGAAAAAACGCATACGCCCTTTTTGGCCAAGTGCATCATTGTCGACGTTGTGCCTCTTTTCCTATGCTTTCAGGGCAATTCCAGTCTACCCCCTGCAATCGTTTTCCTGAAATTCAGCCCCGCTTTCAAGTCCCCTTCGCAGGCTTACTTCAATATATTTTTGGAGGATAGCTGTCATTTATAACTCTGCAGGTTTGTGAAGTACAGTGCCCCTGAGCTCCTTTCTTCAACTCGCTTTCTTGTGAGCTGGGCACAAAACCGCAGGATTGCTTCAGGCCCTAATCTGTTTCCAGCAGGGCACACTGAGCCTTTGTTTAATTCCTCTTCCTGGTGGGCAATGAGCGTTACATTTGCCCGTGCAGACACCTACAGCTAGTCTCTCATTGGTTCTCCCTATTCCTGTTCATCTTGCACAGAAATGGCAAGCTGTGCCAAACAGGAGGTTAAAGGCACTGACTCTCCAAGCGGGGAGAGTGTTAGTAAAGCATCTGGAATGGTGAACCCGAGGATAAGGATACGAAAACTGAGATGCATTTTAAATCGTTTCCCAATCACACGGTGGACGATACTCTGGGTTTCCCATGCATGTTTTAGCTGGAGGAAGAATGCCTTGAACCTGGAGAGTTGGGACCCATGGAATGGGTACCATGCAGTATGACTTCAAAGGGTCTGCATTTGCTCACCGAAACTCACCAGTGCTAGCAGCCAGAAGTGTCCAGCCTTATGTCTCAACCAGCTCTGGGTGTAGATGTGGTCAATCCCGGTTGCATCACATGCCCTGAGTGAATTATTTAAGAATTGCTCTCTATTTCACTGTCTTTGTGTTTTGTTTTCGAAATTTATTTTGATAATGGGATTTATCGGATTTTCACTGCTGCATTTCCGCCGCTGTACACACGCTTGATTCTCTTACGGAGACATATATATCCATGGGTTTTAAGATTCTTCCTAGTCAGGTATATTGCTAGGCGTTGAATATGTGGTGTTGAGTCCATTTCGTTGAGCAAGTTGTAGGTCTTGTCTATTACATATTTGGCTTATGGAATGTTATCTGTGCTAATTTCAGTCTCTGGTTTTATGCAGCACCCCAACGCACCTGTCCCCATAAGCAAGCACTAGTTGGTTTTCTAAATTTGAGACCCTGTTCTGTTTTGTAATTCAGTTCATGTGTAGTGAAGTTTACATTCCGTGTATTAGTGATATCTTATGATGTTTCTTTTTCTGTGTGACGTAGTTCACGTAGAATCACCGTACCTGCATCCACTTACTATGCAGCTACGGGCCTGATGACACAGATTTCATTGCTGAGTGATATTGCATTGCACGTACGTGCCACAACTTCTTTATCCATTTTTTGCTTTCTGGGATATTTACCTGATACTGTAGACGAGCTTCTTGTGAACACAGCCGTCCCAAATATTGGGGTGGCTGTCTGTTTTTGATTTTAATTTCCGTAAGCTATAGGACCATAAGTGGAAGTGCCATAGGCTGTGTTGCTTTGTTTCTTACGTGTTTCAGGAAACACCATACACTTCTCCAGGGTGGCTGCTGGCAATTTACATCCTGCCAATCAGCATAACAAGGCTCCCTGTTCTCCATATCCTGTCCTACCTTTCTGGATTTTACACTTTTTTCAGATGGCCCTTTTGCCCGGGGGGGCAGTGAGATTTCATTGTAGTGCAGATTTCCTTTACAGGCTTGCTTGGTTGGCCAAAAAGGGCGTATGCGTTTTTTCCTGAATATATTCAGGAAAAAACGCATACGCCCTTTTTGGCCAAGTGCATCATTGTCGACGTTGTGCCTCTTTTCCTATGCTTTCAGGGCAATTCCAGTCTACCCCCTGCAATCGTTTTCCTGAAATTCAGCCCCGCTTTCAAGTCCCCTTCGCAGGCTTACTTCAATATATTTTTGGAGGATAGCTGTCATTTATCACTCTGCAGGTTTGTGAAGTACAGTGCCCCTGAGCTCCTTTCTTCAACTCGCTTTCTTGTGAGCTGGGCACAAAACCGCAGGATTGCTTCAGGCCCTAATCTGTTTCCAGCAGGGCACACTGAGCCTTTGTTTAATTCCTCTTCCTGGTGGGCAATGAGCGTTACATTTGCCCGTGCAGACACCTACAGCTAGTCTCTCATTGGTTCTCCCTATTCCTGTTCATCTTGCACAGAAATTGCAAGCTGTGCCAAACAGGAGGTTAAAGGCACTGACTCTCCAAGCGGGGAGAGTGTTAGTAAAGCATCTGGAATGGTGAACCCGAGGACCAGGAAACGAAAACTGAGATGCATTTTAAATCATTTCCCAATCACACGGTGGACGATACTCTGGGTTTCCCATGCATGTTTTAGCTGGAGGAAGAATCCCTTGAACCTGGAGAGTTGGGACCCATGGAATGGGTACCATGCAGTATGACTTCAAAGGGTCTGCATTTGCTCACCGAAACTCACCAATGCTATCAGCCTGAAGTGTCCAGCCTTATGTCTCAACCAGCTCTGGGTGTAGATGTGGTCAATCCCGGTTGCATCACATGTCCTGAGTGAATTAGTTAAGAATTGCTCTCTATTTCACTGTCTTTGTGTTTTGTTTTCGAAATTTTTTTTGATAATGGGATTTATCGGATTTTCACTGCTGCGTTTCGGCCGCTGTACACACGCTTGATTCTCTTATGGAGACATATATATCCATGGGTTTTAAGATTCTTCCTAGTCAGGTATATTCCTAGGCGTTGAATATGTGGTGTTGGGTCCATTTCGTTGAGCAAGGAGTAGGTCTTGTCTATTACATATTTGGCTTATGGAAAGTTATCTGTGCTAATTTCAGTCTCTGGTTTTATGCAGCACCCCAAGGCACCTTTCCCCATAAGCAAGCACTAGTTGGTTTTCTAAATTTGAGACCCTGTTCTTTTTTGTAATTCAGTTCATGTGTAGTCAAGTTTACATTCCGTGTATTAGTGATATCTTATGATGTTTCTTTTTCTGTGTGACGTAGTTCACGTAGAATCACCGTACCTGCATCCACTCACTATGCCGCTACGGGCCTGATGACACAGATTTCATTGCTGAGTGATATTGCATTGCACGTACGTGCCACAACTTCTTTATCCATTTTTTGCTTTCTGGGATATTTACCTGATACTGTAGACGAGCTTCTTGTGAACACAGCCGTCCCAAATATTGGGGTGGCTGTCTGTTTTTGATTTTAATTTCCGTAAGCTATAGGACCATAAGTGGAAGTGCCATAGGCTGTGTTGCTTTGTTTCTTACCTGTTTCAGGAAACACCATACACTTCTCCAGGGTGGCTGCTGGCAATTTACATCCTGCCAATCAGCATAACAAGGCTCCCTGTTCTCCATATCCTGTCCTACCTTTCTGGATTTTACACTTTTTTCAGATGGCCCTTTTGCCCGGGGGGGCAGTGAGATTTCATTGTAGTGCAGATTTCCTTTACAGGCTTGCTTGGTTGGCCAAAAAGGGCGTATGCGTTTTTTCCTGAATATATTCAGGAAAAAACGCATACGCCCTTTTTGACCAAGTGCATCATTGTCGACGTTGTGCCTCTTTTCCTATGCTTTCAGGGCAATTCCAGTCTACCCCCTGCAATCGTTTTCCTGAAATTCAGCCCCGCTTTCAAGTCCCCTTCGCAGGCTTACTTCAATATACTTTTGGATGATAGCTGTCATTTATAACTCTGCAGGTTTGTGAAGTACAGTGCCCCTGAGCTCTTTTCTTCAACTCGCTTTCTTGTGAGCTTGGCACAAAACCGCAGGATTGCTTCAGGCCCTAATCTGTTTCCAGCAGGGCACACTGAGCCTTTGTTTAATTCCCCTTCCTGGTGGGCAAGGAGCATTACATTTGCCCGTGCAGACAGCTACAGCTAGTCTCTCATTGGTTCTCCCTATTCCTGTTCATCTTGCACAGAAATTGCAAGCTGTGCCAAAGAGGAGGTTAAAGGCACTGACTCTCCAAGCGGGGAGAGTGTTAGTAAAGCATCTGGAATGTTGAACCCGAGGACCAGGATACGAAAACTGAGATGCATTTTAAATCGTTTCCCAATCACACGGTGGACGATACTCTGGGTTTCCCATGCATGTTTTAGCTGGAGGAAGAATGCCTTGAACCTGGAGAGTTGGGACCCATGGAATGGGTACCATGCAGTATGACTTCAAAGGGTCTGCATTTGCTCACCGAAACTCACCAATGCTATCAGCCTGAAGTGTCCAGCCTTATGTATCAACCAGCTCTGGGTGTAGATGTGGTCAATCCCGGTTGCATCACATGCCCTGAGTGAATTATTTAAGAATTGCTCTCTATTTCACTGTCTTTGTGTTTTGTTTTCGAAATTTATTTTGATAATGGGATTTATAGGATTTTCACTACTGCGTTTCGGCCGCTGTACACACGCTTGATTCTC
The DNA here is from genome assembly GCF_963924675.1 of Phocoena phocoena. Classification (NCBI taxonomy): domain Eukaryota; kingdom Metazoa; phylum Chordata; class Mammalia; order Artiodactyla; family Phocoenidae; genus Phocoena; species Phocoena phocoena. Next base: position 223,441 of record NW_027077707.1, on the reverse strand, counting down.
TTACGGAGACATATATATCCATGGGTTTTAAGATTCTTCCTAATCAGGTATATTCCTAGGTGTTGAATATGTGGTGTTGGTTCCATTTCGTTGAGCAAGGAGTAGGTCTTGTCTATTACATATTTGGCTTATGGAAAGTTATCTGTGCCTATTTCAGTCTCTGGTTTTAGGCAGCACCCCAAGGCACCTTTCCCCATAAGCAAGCACTAGTGGGTTTTCTAAATTTGAGACCCTGTTCTGTTTTGTAATTCAGTTCATGTGTAGTCAAGTTTACATTCCGTGTATTAGTGATATCTTATGATGTTTCTTTTTCTGTGTGACGTAGTTCACGTAGAATCACCGTACCTGCATCCACTCACTATGCCGCTACGGGCCTGATAACACAGATTTCATTGCTGAGTGATATTGCATTGTACGTACGTGCCACAACTTCTTTATCCATTTTTTGCTTTCTGGGATATTTACCTGATACTGTAGACGAGCTTCTTGTGAACACAGCCGTCCCAAATATTGGGGTGGCTGTCTGTTTTTGATTTTAATTTCCGTAAGCTATACGACCATAAGTGGAAGTGCCATAGGCTGTGTTGCTTTGTTTCTTATGTGTTTCAGGAAACACCATACACTTCTCCAGGGTGGCTGCTGGCAATTTACATCCTGCCAATCAGCATAACAAGGCTCCCTGTTCTCCATATCCTGTCCTACCTTTCTGGATTTTACACTTTTTTCAGATGGCCCTTTTGCCCGGGGGGGCAGTGAGATTTCATTGTAGTGCAGATTTCCTTTACAGGCTTGCTTGGTTGGCCAAAAAGGGCGTATGCGTTTTTTCCTGAATATATTCAGGAAAAAACGCATACGCCCTTTTTGGCCAAGTGCATCATTGTCGACGTTGTGCCTCTTTTCCTATGCTTTCAGGGCAATTCCAGTCTACCCCCTGCAATCGTTTTCATGAAATTCAGCCCCGCTTTCAAGTCCCCTTCGCAGGCTTACTTCAATATATTTTTGGAGGATAGCTGTCATTTATGACTCTGCAGGTTTGTGAAGTACAGTGCCCCTGAGCTCCTTTCTTCAACTCGCTTTCTTGTGAGCTGGGCACAAAACCGCATGATTGCTTCAGGCCTTAATCTGTTTCCAGCAGGGCACACTGAGCCTTTGTTTAATTCCTCTTCCTGGTGGGCAATGAGCGTTACATTTGCCCGTGCAGGCACCTACAGCTAGTCTCTCATTGGTTCTCCCTATTCCTGTTCATCTTGCACAGAAATTGCAAGCTGTGCGAAACAGGAGGTTAAATGCACTGACTCTCCAAGCGGGGAGAGTTTTAGTAAAGCATCTGGAATGGTGAACCCGAGGACCAGGATACGAAAACTGAGATGCATTTTAAATCATTTCCCAATCACACGGTGGACGATACTCTTGGTTTCCCATGCATGTTTTAGCTGGAGGAAGAATCCCTTGAACCTGGAGAGTTGGGACCCATGGAATGGGTCCATGCAGTATGACTTCAAAGGGTCTGCATTTGCTCAGCGAAACAAACCAGTGCTATCAGCCTGAAGTGTCCAGCCTTATGTCTCAACCAGCTCTGGGTGTAGATGTGGTAATCCCGGTTGCATCACATGCCCTGAGTGAATTATTTAAGAATTGCTCTCTATTTCACTGTCTTTGTGTTTTGTTTTCCAAATTTATTTTAATAATGGGATTTATCGGATTTTCACTGCTGCGTTTCGGCCGCTGTACACACGCTTGATTCTCTTACGGAGACATATATATCCATGGGTTTTAAGATTCTTCCTAGTCAGGTATATTCCTAGGCGTTGAATATGTGGTGTTGGGTCCATTTCGTTGAGCAAGGAGTAGGTCTTGTCTATTACATATTTGGCTTATGGAAAGTTATCTGTGCTAATTTCAGTCTCTGGTTTTATGCAGCACCCCAACGCACCTTTCCCCATAAGCAAGCACTAGTTGGTTTTCTACATTTGAGACCCTGTTCTGTTTTGTAATTCAGTTTATGTGTAGTCAAGTTTACATTCCGTGTATTAGTGATATCTTATGATGTTTCTTTTTTTGTGTGACGTAGTTCACGTAGAATCACCGTACCTGGATCCACTCACTATGCCGCTACGGGCCTGATGACACAGATTTCATTGCTGAGTGATATTGCATTGTACGTACGTGCCACAACTTCTTTATCCATTTTTTGCTCTCTGGGATATTTACCTGATACTGTAGACGAGCTTCTTGTGAACACAGCCGTCCCAAATATTGGGGTGGCTGTCTGTTTTTGATTTTAATTTCCGTAAGCTATAGGACCATAAGTGGAAGTGCCATAGGCTGTGTTGCTTTGTTTCTTACGTGTTTCAGGAAACACCATACACTTCTCCAGGGTGGCTGCTGGCAATTTACATCCTGCCAATCAGCATAACAAGGCTTCCTGTTCTCCATATCCTGTCCTACCTTTCTGGATTTTACACTTTTTTCAGATGGCCCTTTTGCCCGGGGGGGCAGTGAGATTTCATTGTAGTGCAGATTTCCTTTACAGGCTTGCTTGGTTGGCCAAAAAGGGCGTATGCGTTTTTTCCTGAATATATTCAGGAAAAAACGCATACGCATTTTTTGGCCAAGTGCATCATTGTCGACGTTGTGCCTCTTTTCCTATGCTTTCAGGGCAATTCCAGTCTACCCCCTGCAATCGTTTTCCTGAAATTCAGCCCCGCTTTCAAGTCCCCTTCGCAGGCTTACTTCAATATATTTTTGGAGGATAGCTGTCATTTATAACTCTGCAGGTTTGTGAAGTACAGTGCCCCTGAGCTCCTTTCTTCAACTCGCTTTCTTGTGAGCTGGGCACAAAACCGCAGGAATGCTTCAGGCCCTAATCTGTTTCCAGCAGGGCACACTGAGCCATTGTTTAATTACTCTTCCTGGTGGGCAATGAGCGTTACATTTGCCCGTGCAGACACCTACAGCTAGTCTCTCATTGGTTCTCCCTATTCCTGTTCGTCTTGCACAGAAATTGCAAGCTGTGCCAAACAGGAGGTTAAAGGCACTGACTCTCCAAGCGGGGAGAGTGTTAGTAAAGCATCTGGAATGGTGAACACGAGGACCAGGATACGACAACTGAGATGCATTTTAAATCGTTTCCCAATCAGACGGTGGACGATACTCTGGGTTTCCCATGCATGTTTTAGCTGGAGGAAGAATCCCTTGAACCTGGAGAGTTGGGACCCATGGAATGGGTACCATGCAGTATGACTTCAAAGGGTCTGCATTTGCTCACCGAAACTCACCAATGCTATCAGGCTGAAGTGTCCAGCCTTATGTCTCAACCAGCTCTGGGTGTAGATGTGGTCAATCCCGGTTGCATCACATGCCCTGAGTGAATTAGTTAAGAATTGCTCTCTATTTCACTGTCTTTGTGTTTTGTTTTCGAAATTTATTTTGATAATGGGATTTATCGGATTTTCACTGCTGCGTTTCGGCCGCTGTACACACGCTTGATTCTCTTACGGAGACATATATATCCATGGGTTTTAAGATTCTTCCTAGTCAGGTATATTCCTAGGCGTTGAATATGTGGTGTTGGGTCCATTTCGTTGAGCAAGGAGTAGGTCTTGTCTATTACATATTTGGCTTATGGAAAGTTATCTGTGCTAATTTCAGTCTCCGGTTTTATGCAGCACCCCAAGGCACCTTTCCCCATAAGCAAGCACTAGTTGGTTTTCTAAATTTGAGATCCTGTTCTTTTTTGTAATTCAGTTCATGTGTAGTCAAGTTTACATTCCGTGTATTAGTGATATCTTATGATGTTTCTTTTTCTGTGTGACGTAGTTCACGTAGAATCACCGTACCTGCATCCACTCACTATGCCGCTACGGGCCTGATGACACAGATTTCATTGCTGAGTGATATTGCATTGTACGTACGTGCCACAACTTCTTTATCCATTTTTTGCTTTCTGGGATATTTACCTGATACTGTAGACGAGCTTCTTGTGAACACAGCCGTCCCAAATATTGGGGTGGCTGTCTGTTTTTGATTTTAATTTCCGTAAGCTATAGGACCATAAGTGGAAGTGCCATAGGCTGTGTTGCTTTGTTTCTTACGTGTTTCAGGAAACACCATACACTTCTCCAGGGTGGCTGCTGGCAATTTACATCCTGCCAATCAGCATAACAAGGCTCCCTGTTCTCCATATCCTGTCCTACCTTTCTGGATTTTACACTTTTTTCAGATGGCCCTTTTGCCCCGTGGGGCAGTGAGATTTCATTGTAGTGCAGATTTCCTTTACAGGTTTGCTTGGTTGGCCAAAAAGGGCGTATGCGTTTTTTCCTGAATATATTCAGGAAAAAACGCATACGCCCTTTTTGGCCAAGTGCATCATTGTCGACGTTGTGCCTCTTTTCCTATGCTTTCAGGGCAATTCCAGTCTACCCCCTGCAATCGTTTTCATGAAATTCAGCCCCGCTTTCAAGTCCCCTTCGCAGGCTTACTTCAATATATTTTTGGAGGATAGCTGTCATTTATGACTCTGCAGGTTTGTGAAGTACAGTGCCCCTGAGCTCCTTTCTTCAACTCGCTTTCTTGTGAGCTGGGCACAAAACCGCATGATTGCTTCAGGCCTTAATCTGTTTCCAGCAGGGCACACTGAGCCTTTGTTTAATTCCTCTTCCTGGTGGGCAATGAGCGTTACATTTGCCCGTGCAGGCACCTACAGCTAGTCTCTCATTGGTTCTCCCTATTCCTGTTCATCTTGCACAGAAATTGCAAGCTGTGCGAAACAGGAGGTTAAATGCACTGACTCTCCAAGCGGGGAGAGTTTTAGTAAAGCATCTGGAATGGTGAACCCGAGGACCAGGATACGAAAACTGAGATGCATTTTAAATCATTTCCCAATCACACGGTGGACGATACTCTTGGTTTCCCATGCATGTTTTAGCTGGAGGAAGAATCCCTTGAACCTGGAGAGTTGGGACCCATGGAATGGGTCCATGCAGTATGACTTCAAAGGGTCTGCATTTGCTCACCGAAACAAACCAGTGCTATCAGCCTGAAGTGTCCAGCCTTATGTCTCAACCAGCTCTGGGTGTAGATGTGGTAATCCCGGTTGCATCACATGCCCTGAGTGAATTATTTAAGAATTGCTCTCTATTTCACTGTCTTTGTGTTTTGTTTTCCAAATTTATTTTAATAATGGGATTTATCGGATTTTCACTGCTGCGTTTCGGCCGCTGTACACACGCTTGATTCTCTTACGGAGACATATATATCCATGGGTTTTAAGATTCTTCCTAGTCAGGTATATTCCTAGGCGTTGAATATGTGGTGTTGGGTCCATTTCGTTGAGCAAGGAGTAGGTCTTGTCTATTACATATTTGGCTTATGGAAAGTTATCTGTGCTAATTTCAGTCTCTGGTTTTATGCAGCACCCCAAGGCACCTTTCCCCATAAGCAAGCACTAGTTGGTTTTCTAAATTTGAGACCCTGTTCTGTTTTGTAATTCAGTTTATGTGTAGTCAAGTTTACATTCCGTGTATTAGTGATATCTTATGATGTTTCTTTTTTTGTGTGACGTAGTTCACGTAGAATCACCGTACCTGGATCCACTCACTATGCCGCTACGGGCCTGATGACACAGATTTCATTGCTGAGTGATATTGCATTGTACGTACGTGCCACAACTTCTTTATCCATTTTTTGCTCTCTGGGATATTTACCTGATACTGTAGACGAGCTTCTTGTGAACACAGCCGTCCCAAATATTGGGGTGGCTGTCTGTTTTTGATTTTAATTTCCGTAAGCTATAGGACCATAAGTGGAAGTGCCATAGGCTGTGTTGCTTTGTTTCTTACGTGTTTCAGGAAACACCATACACTTCTCCAGGGTGGCTGCTGGCAATTTACATCCTGCCAATCAGCATAACAAGGCTTCCTGTTCTCCATATCCTGTCCTACCTTTCTGGATTTTACACTTTTTTCAGATGGCCCTTTTGCCCGGGGGGGCAGTGAGATTTCATTGTAGTGCAGATTTCCTTTACAGGCTTGCTTGGTTGGCCAAAAAGGGCGTATGCGTTTTTTCCTGAATATATTCAGGAAAAAACGCATACGCATTTTTTGGCCAAGTGCATCATTGTCGACGTTGTGCCTCTTTTCCTATGCTTTCAGGGCAATTCCAGTCTACCCCCTGCAATCGTTTTCCTGAAATTCAGCCCCGCTTTCAAGTCCCCTTCGCAGGCTTACTTCAATATATTTTTGGAGGATAGCTGTCATTTATAACTCTGCAGGTTTGTGAAGTACAGTGCCCCTGAGCTCCTTTCTTCAACTCGCTTTCTTGTGAGCTGGGCACAAAACCGCAGGAATGCTTCAGGCCCTAATCTGTTTCCAGCAGGGCACACTGAGCCATTGTTTAATTACTCTTCCTGGTGGGCAATGAGCGTTACATTTGCCCGTGCAGACACCTACAGCTAGTCTCTCATTGGTTCTCCCTATTCCTGTTCGTCTTGCACAGAAATTGCAAGCTGTGCCAAACAGGAGGTTAAAGGCACTGACTCTCCAAGCGGGGAGAGTGTTAGTAAAGCATCTGGAATGGTGAACACGAGGACCAGGATACGACAACTGAGATGCATTTTAAATCGTTTCCCAATCAGACGGTGGATGATACTCTGGGTTTCCCATGCATGTTTTAGCTGGAGGAAGAATCCCTTGAACCTGGAGAGTTGGGACCCATGGAATGGGTACCATGCAGTATGACTTCAAAGGGTCTGCATTTGCTCACCGAAACTCACCAATGCTATCAGGCTGAAGTGTCCAGCCTTATGTCTCAACCAGCTCTGGGTGTAGATGTGGTCAATCCCGGTTGCATCACATGCCCTGAGTGAATTAGTTAAGAATTGCTCTCTATTTCACTGTCTTTGTGTTTTGTTTTCGAAATTTATTTTGATAATGGGATTTATCGGATTTTCACTGCTGCGTTTCGGCCGCTGTACACACGCTTGATTCTCTTACGGAGACATATATATCCATGGGTTTTAAGATTCTTCCTAGTCAGGTATATTCCTAGGCGTTGAATATGTGGTGTTGGGTCCATTTCGTTGAGCAAGGAGTAGGTCTTGTCTATTACATATTTGGCTTATGGAAAGTTATCTGTGCTAATTTCAGTCTCCGGTTTTATGCAGCACCCCAAGGCACCTTTCCCCATAAGCAAGCACTAGTTGGTTTTCTAAATTTGAGATCCTGTTCTTTTTTGTAATTCAGTTCATGTGTAGTCAAGTTTACATTCCGTGTATTAGTGATATCTTATGATGTTTCTTTTTCTGTGTGACGTAGTTCACGTAGAATCACCGTACCTGCATCCACTCACTATGCCGCTACGGGCCTGATGACACAGATTTCATTGCTGAGTGATATTGCATTGTACGTACGTGCCACAACTTCTTTATCCATTTTTTGCTTTCTGGGATATTTACCTGATACTGTAGACGAGCTTCTTGTGAACACAGCCGTCCCAAATATTGGGGTGGCTGTCTGTTTTTGATTTTAATTTCCGTAAGCTATAGGACCATAAGTGGAAGTGCCATAGGCTGTGTTGCTTTGTTTCTTACGTGTTTCAGGAAACACCATACACTTCTCCAGGGTGGCTGCTGGCAATTTACATCCTGCCAATCAGCATAACAAGGCTCCCTGTTCTCCATATCCTGTCCTACCTTTCTGGATTTTACACTTTTTTCAGATGGCCCTTTTGCCCCGTGGGGCAGTGAGATTTCATTGTAGTGCAGATTTCCTTTACAGGTTTGCTTGGTTGGCCAAAAAGGGCGTATGCGTTTTTTCCTGAATATATTCAGGAAAAAACGCATACGCCCTTTTTGGCCAAGTGCATCATTGTCGACGTTGTGCCTCTTTTCCTATGCTTTCAGGGCAATTCCAGTCTACCCCCTGCAATCGTTTTCCTGAAATTCAGCCCCGCTTTCAAGTCCCCTTCGCAAGCTTTCTTCAATATATTTTTGGAGGATAGCTGTCATTTATAACTCTGCAGGTTTGTGAAGTACAGTGCCCCTGAGCTCCTTTCTTCAACTCGCTTTCTTGTGAGCTGGGCACAAAACCGCAGGATTGCTTCAGGCCCTAATCTGTTTCCAGCAGGGCACACTGAGCCTTTGTTTAATTCCTCTTCCTGGTGGGCAATGAGCGTTACATTTGCCCGTGCAGACACCTACAGCTAGTCTCTCATTGGTTCTCCCTATTCCTGTTCATCTTGCACAGAAATGGCAAGCTGTGCCAAACAGGAGGTTAAAGGCACTGACTCTCCAAGCGGGGAGAGTGTTAGTAAAGCATCTGGAATGGTGAACCCGAGGACCAGGAAACGAAAACTGAGATGCATTTTAAATCATTTCCCAATCACACAGTGGACGATACTCTGGGTTTCCCATGCATGTTTCAGCTGGAGGAAGAATCCCTTGAACCTGGAGAGTTGGGACCCATGGAATGGGTACCATGCAGTATGACTTCAAAGGGTCTGCATTTGCTCACCGAAACTCACCAATGCTATCAGCCTGAAGTGTCCAGCCTTATGTCTCAACCAGCTCTGGGTGTAGATGTGGTCAATCCCGGTTGCATCACATGCCCTGAGTGAATTAGTTAAGAATTGCTCTCTATTTCACTGTCTTTGTGTTTTGTTTTCGAAATTTATTTTGATAATGGGATTTATCGGATTTTCACTGCTGCGTTTCGGCCGCTGTACACACGCTTGATTCTCTTACGGAGACATATATATCCATGGGTTTTAAGATTCTTCCTAGTCAGGTATATTCCTAGGCGTTGAATATGTGGTGTTGGGTCCATTTCGTTGAGCAAGGAGTAGGTCTTGTCTATTACATATTTGGCTTATGGAAAGTTATCTGTGCTAATTTCAGTCTCTGGTTTTATGCAGCACCCCAAGGCACCTTTCCCCATAAGCAAGCACTAGTTGGTTTTCTAAATTTGAGACCCTGTTCTGTTTTGTAATTCAGTTCATGTGTAGTCAAGTTTACATTCCGTGTATTAGTGATATCTTATGATGTTTCTTTTTCTGTGTGACGTAGTTCACGTAGAATCACCGTACTTGCATCCACTCACTATGCCGCTACGGGCCTGATGACACAGATTTCATTGCTGAGTGATACTGCATTGTACGTACGTGCCACAACTTCTTTATCCATTTTTTGCTTTCTGGGATATTTACCTGATACTGTAGACGAGCTTCTTGTGAACACAGCCGTCCCAAATATTGGGGTGGCTGTCTGTTTTTGATTTTAATTTCCGTAAGCTATAGGACCATAAGTGGAAGTGCCATAGGCTGTGTTGCTTTGTTTCTTACGTGTTTCAGGAAACACCATACACTTCTCCAGGGTGGCTGCTGGCAATTTACATCCTGCCAATCAGCATAACAAGGCTCCCTGTTCTCCATATCCTGTCCTACCTTTCTGGATTTTACACTTTTTTCAGATGGCCCTTTTGCCCGGGGGGCAGTGAGACTTCATTGTAGTGCAGATTTCCTTTACAGGCTTGCTTGGTTGGCCAAAAAGGGCGTATGCGTTTTTCCCTGAATATATTCAGGAAAAAACGCATACGCCCTTTTTGGCCAAGTGCATCATTGTCGACGTTCTGCCTCTTTTCCTATGCTTTCAGGGCAATTCCAGTCTACCCCCTGCAATCGTTTTCCTGAAATTCTGCCCCGCTTTCAAGTCCCCTTCGCAGGCTTACTTCAATATATTTTTGGAGGATAGCTGTCATTTATAACTCTGCAGGTTTGTGAATTACAGTGCCCCTGAGCTCCTTTCTTCAACTCGCTTTCTTGTGAGCTGGGCACAAAACCGCAGGATTGCTTCAGGCCCTAATCTGTTTCCGGCAGGGCATGCTGAGCCTTTGGTTAATTCCTCTTCCTGGTGGGAAATGAGCGTTACATTTGCCCGTGCAGACACCTACAGCTAGTCTCTCATTGGTTCTCCCTATTCCTGTTCATCTTGCACAGAAATTGCAAGCTGTGCCAAACAGGAGGTTAAAGGCACTGACTCTCCAAGCAGGGAGAGTGTTAGTAAAGCATCTGGAATGGTGAACCCGAGGACCAGGATACGAAAACTGAGATGCATTGTAAATCGTTTCCCAATCACACGGTGGACCATACTGTGGGTTTCCCATGCATGTTTTAGCTGGAGGAAGAATCCCTTGAACCTGAAGAGTTGGGACCCATGGAATAGGTACCATGCAGTATGACTTCAAAGGGTCTGCATTTGCTCACCGAAACTCACCAATGCTATCAGCCTGAAGTGTCCAGCCTTATGTGTCAACCAGCTCTGGGTGTAGATGTGGTCAATCCCGGTTGCATCACATTCCCTGAGTGAATTATTTAAGAATTGCTCTCTATTTCACTGTCTTTGTGTTTTGGTTCGAAATTTATTTTGATAATGGGATTTATCGGATTTTCACTGCTGCGTTTCGGCCGCTGTACACACGCTTGATTCTCTTACGGAGACATATATATCCATGGGTTTTAAGATTCTTCCTAGTCAGGTATATTCCTAGGCTTTGAATATGTGGTGTTGAGTCCATTTCGTTGAGCAAGGAGTAGGTCTTGTCTATTACATATTTGTCTTATGGAATGTTATCTGTGCTAATTTCCGTCTCTGCTTTTATGCAGCACCCCAAGGCACCTTTCCCCATAAGCAAGCACTAGTTGGTTTTCTAAAATTGAGACCCTGTTCTGTTTTGTAATTCAGTTCATGTGTAGTCAAGTTTACATTCCGTGTATTAGTGATATCTTATGATGTTTCTTTTTCTGTGTGACGTAGTTCACGTAGAATCACCGTACCTGCATCCACTCACTATGCCGCTACGGGCCTGATGACACAGATTTCATTGCTGAGTGATATTGCATTGTACGTACGTGCCACAACTTCTTTATCCATTTTTTGCTTTCTGGGATATTTACCTGATACTGTAGACGAGCTTCTTGTGAACACAGCCGTCCCAAATATTGGGGTGGCTGTCTGTTTTTGATTTTAATTTCCGTAAGCTATAGGACCATAAGTGGAAGTGCCATAGGCTGTGTTGCTTTGTTTCTTACGTGTTTCAGGAAACACCATACACTTCTCCAGGGTGGCTGCTGGCAATTTACATCCTGCCAATCAGCATAACAAGGCTCCCTGTTCTCCATATCCTGTCCTACATTTCTGGATTTTACACTTTTTTCAGATGGCCCTTTTGCCCTGGGGGCAGTGAGACTTCATTGTAGTGCAGATTTCCTTTACAGGCTTGCTTGGTTGGCCAAAAAGGGCGTATGCGTTTTTTCCTGAATATATTCAGGAAAAAACGCATACGCCCTTTTTGGCCAAGTGCATCATTGTCAACGTTCTGCCTCTTTTCCTATGCTTTCAGGGCAATTCCAGTCTACCCCCTGCAATCGTTTTCCTGAAATTCTGCCCCGCTTTCAAGTCCCCTTCGCAGGCTTACTTCAATATATTTTTGGAGGATAGCTGTCATTTATGACTCTGCAGGTTTGTGAATTACAGTGCCCCTGAGCTCCTTTCTTCAACTCGCTTTCTTGTGAGCTGGGCACAAAACCGCAGGATTGCTTCAGGCCCTAATCTGTTTCCGGCAGGGCATGCTGAGCCTTTGGTTAATTCCTCTTCCTGGTGGGAAATGAGCGTTATATTTGCCCGTGCAGACACCTACAGCTAGTCTCTCATTGGTTCTCCCTATTCCTGTTCATCTTGCACAGAAATTGCAAGCTGTGCCAAAGAGGAGGTTAAAGGCACTGACTCTCCAAGCGGGGAGAGTGTTAGTAAAGCATCTGGAATGGTGAACCCGAGGACCAGGATACGAAAACTGAGATGCATTTTAAATCGTTTCCCAATCACACGGTGGACGATACTCTGGGTTTCCCATGCATGTTTTAGCTGGAGGAAGAATGCCTTGAACCTGGAGAGTTGGGACCCATGGAATGGGTACCATGCAGTATGACTTCAAAGGGTCTGCATTTGCTCACCGAAACTCACCAATGCTGTCAGCCTGAAGTGTCCAGCCTTATGTCTCAACCAGCTCTGGGTGTAGATGTGGTCAATCCCGGTTGCATCACATGCCCTGAGTGAATTATTTAATAATTGCTCTCTATTTCACTGTCTTTGTTTTCGAAATTTATTTTGATAATGGGATTTATCGGATTTTCACTGCTGCGTTTCGGCCGCTGTACACACGCTTGATTCTCTTATGGAGACATATATATCCATGGGTTTTAAGATTCTTCCTAGTCAGGTATATTCCTAGGCGTTGAATATGTGGTGTTGGGTCCATTTCGTTGAGCAAGGAGTAGGTCTTTTTTATTACATATTTGGCTTATGGAAAGTTATCTGTGCTAATTTCAGTCTCTGGTTTTATGCAGCACCCCAAGGCACCTTTCACCATAAGCAAGCACTAGTCGGTTTTCTAAATTTGAGACCCTGTTCTGTTTTGTAATTCAGTTCATGTGTAGTCAAGTTTACATTCCGTGTATTAGTGATATCTTATGATGTTTCTTTTTCTGTGGGACGTAGTTCACGTAGAATCACCGTACCTGCATCCACTTACTATGCCGCTACGGGCCTGATGACACAGATTTCATTGCTGAGTGATATTGCATTGCACGTACGTGCCACAACTTCTTTATCCATTTTTTGCTTTCTGGGATATTTACCTGATACTGTAGACGAGCTTCTTGTGAACACAGCCGTCCCAAATATTGGGGTGGCTGTCTGTTTTTGATTTTAATTTCCGTAAGCTATAGGACCATAAGTGGAAGTGCCATAGGCTGTGTTGCTTTGTTTCTTACGTGTTTCAGGAAACACCATACACTTCTCCAGGGTGGCTGCTGGCAATTTACATCCTGCCAATCAGCATAACAAGGCTCCCTGTTCTCCATATCCTGTCCTACCTTTCTGGATTTTACACTTTTTTCAGATGGCCCTTTTGCCCGGGGGGGCAGTGAGATTTCATTGTAGTGTAGATTTCTTTACAGGCTTGCTTGGTTGGTCAAAAAGGGCGTATGCGTTTTTTCCTGAATATATTCAGGAAAAAACGCATACGCCCTTTTTGGCCAAGTGCATCATTGTCGACGTTGTGCCTCTTTTCCTATGCTTTCAGGGCAATTCCAGTCTACCCCTGCAATCGTTTTCCTGAAATTCTGCCCCGCTTTAAAGTCCCCTTCGCAGGCTTACTTCAATATATTTTTGGAGGATAGCTGTCAATTATAACTCTGCAGGTTTGTGAATTACAGTGCCCCTGAGCTCCTTTCTTCAACTCGCTTTCTTGTGAGCTGGGCACAAAACCGCAGGATTGCCTCAGGCCCTATACTGTTTCCAGCAGGGAACACTGAGCCTTTGTTTAATTCCTCTTCCTGGTGGGCAATGAGCGTTACATTTGCCCGTGCAGACACCTACAGCTAGTCTCTCATTGGTTCTCCCTATTCCTGTTCATCTTGCACAGAAATTGCAAGCTGTGCCAAACAGGAGGTTAAAGGCACTGACTCTCCAAGCGGGGAGAGTGTTAGTAAAGCATCTGGAATGGTGAACCCGAGGACCAGGATACGAAAACTGAGATGCATTTTAAATCGTTTCCCAATCACACGGTGGACGATACTCTGTGTTTCCCATGCATGTTTTAGCTGGAGGAAGAATCCCTTGAACCTGGACAGTTGGGACCCATGGAATGGGTACCATGCAGTATGACTTCAAAGGGTCTGCATTTGCTCACCGAAACTCACCAATGCTATCAGGCTGAAGTATCCAGCCTTATGTCTCAACCAGCTCTGGGTGTAGATGTGGTCAATCCCGGTTGCATCACATGCCCTGAGTGAATTATTTAAGAATTGCTCTCTATTTCACTGCCTTTGTGTTTTGTTTTCGAAATTTATTTTGATAATGGGATTTATCGGATTTTCACTGCTGCGTTTCGGCCGCTGTACACACGCTTGATTCTCTTACGGAGACATATATATCCATGGGTTTTAAGATTCTTCCTAGTCAGGTATATTCCTAGGCGTTGAATATGTGGTGTTGAGTCCATTTCGTTGAGCAAGGAGTAGGTCTTGTCTATTACATATTTGGCTTATGGAATGTTATCTGTGCTAATTTCAGTCTCTGGTTTTATGCAGCACCCCAACGCACCTTTCCCCATAAGCAAGCACTAGTTGGTTTTCTAAATTTGAGACCCTGTTCTGTTTTGTAATTCAGTTCATGTGTAGTCAAGTTTACATTCCGTGTATTAGTGATATCCTATGATGTTTCTTTTTCTGTGTGACGTAGTTCACGTAGAATCACCGTACCTGCATCCACTCACTATGCCGCTACGGGCCTGATGACACAGATTTCATTGCTGAGTGATATTGCATTGTACGTACGTGCCACAACTTCTTTATCCATATTTTGCTTTCTGGGATATTTACCTGATACTGTAGACGAGCTTCTTGTGAACACAGCCGTCCCAAATATTGGGGTGGCTGTCTGTTTTTGATTTTAATTTCCGTAAGCTATAGGACCATAAGTGGAAGTGCCATAGGCTGTGTTGCTTTGTTTCTTACCTGTTTCAGGAAACACCATACACTTCTCCAGGGTGGCTGCTGGCAATTTACATCCTGCCAATCAGCATAACAAGGCTCCCTGTTCTCCATATCCTGTCCTACCTTTCTGGATTTTACACTTTTTTCAGATGGCCCTTTTGCCCGGGGGGGCAGTGAGATTTCATTGTAGTGCAGATTTCCTTTACAGGCTTGCTTGGTTGGCCAAAAAGGGCGTATGCGTTTTTTCCTGAATATATTCAGGAAAAAACGCATACGCCCTTTTTGGCCAAGTGCATCATTGTCGACGTTCTGCCTCTTTTCCTATGCTTTCAGGGCAATTCCAGTCTACCCCCGGCAATCGTTTTTCTGAAATTCAGCCCCGCTTTCAAGTCCCCTTCGCAGACTTACTTCAATATATTTTTGGAGGATAGCTGTCATTTATAACTCTGCAGGTTTGTGAAGTACAGTGCCCCTGAGCTCCTTTCTTCAACTCGCTTTCTTGTGAGCTGGGCACAAAACCGCAGGATTGCTTCAGGCCCTAATCTGTTTCCAGCAGGGCACACTGAGCCTTTGTTTAATTAATCTTCCTGGTGGGCAATGAGCGTTACATTTGCCCGTGCAGAAACCTACAGCTAGTCTCTCATTGGTTCTCCCTATTCCTGTTCATCTTGCACAGAAATTGCAAGCTGTGCGAAACAGGAGGTTAAAGGCACTGACTCTCCAAGTGGGGAGAGTGTTAGTAAAGCATCTGGAATGGTGAACCCGAGGACCAGGAATCGAAAACTGAGATGCATTTTAAATCATTTCCCAATCACACGGTGGACGATACTCTGGGTTTCCCATGCATGTTTTAGCTGGAGGAAGAATCCCTTGAACCTGGAGAGTTGGGACCCATGGAATGGGTACCATGCAGTATGACTTCGAAGGGTCTGCATTTGCTCACCGAAACTCACCAATGCTATCAGCATGAAGTGTCCAGCCTTATGTCTCAACCAGCTCTGGGTGTAGATGTGGTCAATCCCGGTTGCATCACATGCCCTGAGTGAATTAGTTAAGAATTGCTCTCTATTTCACTGTCTTTGTGTTTTGTTTTCGAAATTTATTTTGATAATGGGATTTATCGGATTTTCACTGCAGCGTTTCGGCCACTGTACACACGCTTGATTCTCTTACGGAGACATATATATCCATGGGTTTTAAGATTCTTCCTAGTCAGGTATATTCCTAGGCGTTGAATATGTGGTGTTGGGTCCATTTCATTGAGCAAGGAGTAGGTCTTGTGTATTACATATTTGGCTTATGGAAAGTTATCTGTGCTAATTTCAGTCTCTGGTTTTATGCAGCCCCCCAAGGCACCTTTCCCCATAAGCAAGCACTAGTTGGTTTTCTAAATTTGAGACCCTGTTCTTTTTTGTAATTCAGTTCATGTGTAGTCAAGTTTACATTCCGTGTATTAGTGATATCTTATGATGTTTCTTTTTCTGTGTGACGTAGTTCACGTAGAATCACCGTACCTGCATCCACTCACTATGCCGCTACGGGCCTGATGACACAGATTTCATTGCTGAGTGATATTGCATTGTACGTACGTGCCACAACTTCTTTATCCATTTTTTGCTTTCTGGGATATTTACCTGATACTGTAGACGAGCTTCTTGTGAACACAGCCGTTCCAAATATTGGGGTGGCTGTCTGTTTTTGATTTTAATTTCCGTAAGCTATAGGACCATAAGTGGAAGTGCCATAGGCTGTGTTGCTTTGTTTCTTACGTGTTTCAGGAAACACCATACACTTCTCCAGGGTGGCTGCTGGCAATTTACATCCTGCCAATCAGCATAACAAGGCTCCCTGTTCTCCATATCCTGTCCTACCTTTCTGGATTTTACACTTTTTTCAGATGGCCCTTTGGCCCGGGGGGGCAGTGAGATTTCATTGTAGTGCAGATTTCCTTTACAGGCTTGCTTGGTTGGCCAAAAAGGGCGTATGCGTTTTTTCCTGAATATATTCAGGAAAAAACGCATACGCCCTTTTTGGCCAAGTGCATCATTGTCGACGTTGTGCCTCTTTTCCTATGCTTTCAGGGCAATTCCAGTCTACCCCCTGCAATCGTTTTCCTGAAATTCTGCCCTGCTTTCAAGTCCCCTTCGCAGGCTTACTTCAATATATTTTTGGAGGATAGCTGTCATTTATAACTCTGCAGGTTTGTGAAGTACAGTGCCCCTGAGCTCCTTTCTTCAACTCGCTTTCTTGTGAGCTGGGCACAAAACCGCAGGATTGCTTCAGGCCCTAATCTGTTTCCAGCAGGGCACACTGAGCCTTTGTTTAATTCCTCTTCCTGGTGGGCAATGAGCGTTACATTTGCCCGTGCAGACACCTACAGCTAGTCTCTCATTGGTTCTCCCTATTCCTGTTCATCTTGCACAGAAATGGCAAGCTGTGCCAAACAGGAGGTTAAAGGCACTGACTCTCCAAGCGGGGAGAGTGTTAGTAAAGCATCTGGAATGGTGAACCCGAGGACCAGGATACGAAAACTGAGATGCATTTTAAATCGTTTCCCAATCACACGGTGGACGATACTCTGGGTTTCCCATGCATGTTTTAGCTGGAGGAAGAATCCCTTGAACCTGGAGAGTTGGGACCCATGGAATGGGTACCATGCAGTATGACTTCGAAGGGTCTGCATTTGCTCACCGAAACTCACCAATGCTATCAGCATGAAGTGTCCAGCCTTATGTCTCAACCAGCTCTGGGTGTAGATGTGGTCAATCCCGGTTGCATCACATGCCCTGAGTGAATTAGTTAAGAATTGCTCTCTATTTCACTGTCTTTGTGTTTTGTTTTCGAAATTTATTTTGATAATGGGATTTATCGGATTTTCACTGCAGCGTTTCGGCCACTGTACACACGCTTGATTCTCTTACGGAGACATATATATCCATGGGTTTTAAGATTCTTCCTAGTCAGGTATATTCCTAGGCGTTGAATATGTGGTGTTGGGTCCATTTCATTGAGCAAGGAGTAGGTCTTGTGTATTACATATTTGGCTTATGGAAAGTTATCTGTGCTAATTTCAGTCTCTGGTTTTATGCAGCCCCCCAAGGCACCTTTCCCCATAAGCAAGCACTAGTTGGTTTTCTAAATTTGAGACCCTGTTCTTTTTTGTAATTCAGTTCATGTGTAGTCAAGTTTACATTCCGTGTATTAGTGATATCTTATGATGTTTCTTTTTCTGTGTGACGTAGTTCACGTAGAATCACCGTACCTGCATCCACTCACTATGCCGCTACGGGCCTGATGACACAGATTTCATTGCTGAGTGATATTGCATTGTACGTACGTGCCACAACTTCTTTATCCATTTTTTGCTTTCTGGGATATTTACCTGATACTGTAGACGAGCTTCTTGTGAACACAGCCGTTCCAAATATTGGGGTGGCTGTCTGTTTTTGATTTTAATTTCCGTAAGCTATAGGACCATAAGTGGAAGTGCCATAGGCTGTGTTGCTTTGTTTCTTACGTGTTTCAGGAAACACCATACACTTCTCCAGGGTGGCTGCTGGCAATTTACATCCTGCCAATCAGCATAACAAGGCTCCCTGTTCTCCATATCCTGTCCTACCTTTCTGGATTTTACACTTTTTTCAGATGGCCCTTTGGCCCGGGGGGGCAGTGAGATTTCATTGTAGTGCAGATTTCCTTTACAGGCTTGCTTGGTTGGCCAAAAAGGGCGTATGCGTTTTTTCCTGAATATATTCAGGAAAAAACGCATACGCCCTTTTTGGCCAAGTGCATCATTGTCGACGTTGTGCCTCTTTTCCTATGCTTTCAGGGCAATTCCAGTCTACCCCCTGCAATCGTTTTCCTGAAATTCTGCCCTGCTTTCAAGTCCCCTTCGCAGGCTTACTTCAATATATTTTTGGAGGATAGCTGTCATTTATAACTCTGCAGGTTTGTGAAGTACAGTGCCCCTGAGCTCCTTTCTTCAACTCGCTTTCTTGTGAGCTGGGCACAAAACCGCAGGATTGCTTCAGGCCCTAATCTGTTTCCAGCAGGGCACACTGAGCCTTTGTTTAATTCCTCTTCCTGGTGGGCAATGAGCGTTACATTTGCCCGTGCAGACACCTACAGCTAGTCTCTCATTGGTTCTCCCTATTCCTGTTCATCTTGCACAGAAATGGCAAGCTGTGCCAAACAGGAGGTTAAAGGCACTGACTCTCCAAGCGGGGAGAGTGTTAGTAAAGCATCTGGAATGGTGAACCCGAGGACCAGGATACGAAAACTGAGATGCATTTTAAATCGTTTCCCAATCACACGGTGGACGATACTCTGGGTTTCCCATGCATGTTTTAGCTGGAGGAAGAATGCCTTTAACCTGGAGAGTTGGGACCCATGGAATGGGTACCATGCAGTATGACTTCAAAGGGTCTGCATTTGCTCACCGAAACTCACCAGTGCTATCAGCCTGAAGTGTCCAGCCTTATGTCTCAACCAGCTCTGGGTGTAGATGTGGTCAATCCCGGTTGCATCACATGACCTGAGTGAATTATTTAAGAATTGCTCTCTATTTCACTGTCTTTGTGTTTTGTTTTCGAAATTTATTTTGATAATGGGATTTATCGGATTTTCACTGCTGCATTTCCGCCGCTGTACACACGCTTGATTCTCTTACGGAGACATATATATCCATGGGTTTTAAGATTCTTCCTAGTCAGGTATATTCCTAGGCGTTGAATATGTGGTGTTGAGTCCATTTCGTTGAGCAAGGAGTAGGTCTTGTCTATTACATATTTGGCTTATGGAATGTTATCTGTGCTAATTTCAGTCTCTGGTTTTATGCAGCACCCCAACGCACCTTTCCCCATAAGCAAGCACTAGTTGGTTTTCTAAATTTGAGACCCTGTTCTGTTTTGTAATTCAGTTCATGTGTAGTCAAGTTAACATTCCGTGTATTAGTGATATCTTATGATGTTTCTTTTTCTGTGTGACGTAGTTCACGTAGAATTACCGTACCTGCATCCACTCACTATGCCGCTACGGGCCTGATGACACAGATTTCATTGCTGAGTGATATTGCATTGTACGTACGTGCCACAACTTCTTTATTCATTTTTTGCTTTCTGGGATATTTACCTGATACTGTAGACGAGCTTCTTGTGAACACAGCCGTCCCAAATATTGGGGTGGCTGTCTGTTTTTGATTTTAATTTCCGTAAGCTATAGGACCATAGGTGGAAGTGCCATAGGCTGTGTTGCTTTGTTTCTTTCGTGTTTCAGGAAACACCATACACTTCTCCAGGGTGGCTGCTGGCAATTTACATCCTGCCAATCAGCATAACAAGGCTCCCTGTTCTCCATATCCTGTCCTACCTTTCTGGATTTTACACTTTTTTCAGATGGCCCTATTGCCCGGGGGGGGGGGCAGTGAGATTTCATTGTAGTGCAGATTTCCTTTACAGGCTTGCTTGGTTGGCCAAAAAGGGCGTATGCGTTTTTTCCTGAATATATTCAGGAAAAAACGCATACGCCCTTTTTGGCCAAGTGCATCATTGTCGACGTTGTGCCTCTTTTCCTATGCTTTCAGGGCAATTCCAGTCTACCCCCTGCAATCGTTTTCCTGAAATTCTGCCCCGCTTTCAAGTCCCCTTCGCAGGCTTACTTCAATATATTTTTGGAGGATAGCTGTCATTTATAACTCTGCAGGTTTGTGAAGTACAGTGCCCCTGAGCTCCTTTCTTCAACTCGCTTTCTTGTGAGCTGGGCACAAAACCGCAGGATTGCTTCAGGCCCTAATCTGTTTCCAGCAGGGCACACTGAGCCTTTGTTTAATTCCTCTTCCTGGTGGGCAATGAGCGTTACATTTGCCCGTGCAGACACCTACAGCTAGTCTCTCATTGGTTCTCCCTATTCCTGTTCATCTTGCACAGAAATGGCAAGCTGTGCCAAACAGGAGGTTAAAGGCACTGACTCTCCAAGCGGGGAGAGTGTTAGTAAAGCATCTGGAATGGTGAACCCGAGGACCAGGAAACGAAAACTGAGATGCATTTTAAATCATTTCCCAATCACACGGTGGACGATACTCTGGGTTTCCCATGCATGTTTTAGCTGGAGGAAGAATCCCTTGAACCTGGAGAGTTGGGACCCATGGAATGGGTACCATGCAGTATGACTTCAAAGGGTCTGCATTTGCTCACCGAAATTCACCAGTGCTATCTGCCTGAAGTGTCCAGCCTTATGTCTCAACCAGCTCTGGGTGTAGATGTGGTCAATACCGGTTGCATCACATGCCCTGAGTGAATTAGTTAAGAATTGCTCTCTATTTCACTGTCTTTGTGTTTTGTTTTCGAAATTTATTTTGATAATGGGATTTATCGGATTTTCACTGCTGCGTTTCGGCCACTGTACACACGCTTGATTCTCTTACGGAGACATATATATCCATGGGTTTTAAGATTCTTCCTAGTCAGGTATATTCCTAGGCGTTGAATATGTGGTGTTGAGTCCATTTCGTTGAGCAAGGAGTAGGTCTTGTCTATTACATATTTGGCTTATGGAATGTTATCTGTGCTAATTTCAGCCTCTGGTTTTATGCAGCACCCCAACGCACCTTTCCCCATAAGCAAGCACTAGTTGGTTTTCTAAATTTGAGACCCTGTTCTGTTTTGTAATTCAGTTCATGTGTAGTCAAGTTTACATTCCGTGTATTAGTGATATCCTATGATGTTTCTTTTTCTGTGTGACGTAGGTCACGTAGAATCACCGTACCTGCATCCACTCACTATGCCGCTACGGGCCTGATGACACAGATTTCATTGCTGAGTGATATTGCATTGTACGTACGTGCCACAACTTCTTTATCCATTTTTTGCTTTCTGGGATATTTACCTGATACTGTAGACGAGCTTCTTGTGAACACAGCCGTCCCAAATATTGGGGTGGCTGTCTGTTTTTGATTTTAATTTCCGTAAGCTATAGGACCGTAAGTGGAAGTGCCATAGGCTGTGTTGCTTTGTTTCTTATGTGTTTCAGGAAACACCATACACTTCTCCAGGGTGGCTGCTGGCAATTTACATCCTGCCAATCAGCATAACAAGGCTCCCTGTTCTCCATATCCTGTCCTACCTTTCTGGATTTTACACTTTTTTCAGATGGCCCTTTTGCCCGGGGGGGGGCAGTGAGATTTCATTGTAGTGCAGATTTCCTTTACAGGCTTGCTTGGTTGGCCAAAAGGGCGTATGCGTTTTTTCCTGAATATATTCAGGAAAAAACGCATACGCCCTATTTGGCCAAGTGCATCATTGTCGACGTTGTGCCTCTTTTCCTATGCTTTCAGGGCAATTCCAGTCTACCCCCTGCAATCGTTTTCCTGAAATTCTGCCCCGCTTTCAAGTCCCCTTCGCAGGCTTACTTCAATATATTTTTGGAGGATAGCTGTCATTTATAACTCTGCAGGTTTGTGAAGTACAGTGCCCCTGAGCTCCTTTCTTCAACTCGCTTTCTTGTGAGCTGGGCATAAAACCGCAGGATTGCTTCAGGCCCTAATCTGTTTCCAGCAGGGCACACTGAGCCTTTGTTTAATTCCTCTTCCTGGTGGGCAATGAGCGTTACATTTGCCCGTGCAGACACCTACAGCTAGTCTCTCATTGGTTCTCCCTATTCCTGTTCATCTTGCAGAGAAATGGCAAGCTGTGCCAAACAGGAGGTTAAAGGCACTGACTCTCCAAGCGGGGAGAGTGTTAGTAAAGCATCTGGAAGGTTGAACACGAGGACCAGGATACGAAAACTGAGATGCATTTTAAATCGTTTCCCAATCACACGGTAGACGATACTCTGTGTTTCCCATGCATGTTTTAGGTGGAGGAAGAATACCTTGAACCTGGAGAGTTGGGACCCATGGAATGCGTACCATGCAGTATGACCTCAAAGGGTCTGCATTTGCTCACCGAAACTCACCAATGCTATCAGCCTGAAGTGTCCAGCCTTATGTCTCAACCAGCTCTGGGTGTAGATGTGGTCAATCCCGGTTGCGTCACATGCTCTGAGTGAATTATTCAAGAATTGCTCTCTATTTCACTGTCTTTGTTTTCGAAATTTATTTTGATAATGGGATTTATCGGATTTTCACTGCTGCGTTTCGGCCGCTGTACACACGCTTGATTCTCTTACGGAGACATATATATCCATGGGTTTTAAGATTCTTCCTAGTCAGCTATATTCCTAGGCGTTGAATATGTGGTGTTGGGTCCATTTCGTTGAGCAAGGAGTAGGTCTTTTTTATTACATATTTGGCTTATGGAAAGTTATCTGTGCTAATTTTAGTCTCTGGTTTTATGCAGCAGCCCAAGGCACCTTTCACCATAAGCAAGCACTAGTCGGTTTTCTAAATTTGAGACACTGTTCTGTTTTGTAATTCAGTTCATGTGTAGTCAAGTTTACATTCCGTGTATTAGTGATATCTTATGATGTTTCTTTTTCTGTGTGACGTAGTTCACGTAGAATCACCGTACCTGCATCCACTCACTATGCCGCTACGGGCCTGATGACACAGATTTCATTGCTGAGTGATATTGCATTGTACGTATGTGCCACAACTTCTTTATCCATTTTTTGCTTTCTGGGATATTTACGTGATACTGTAGACGAGCTTCTTGTGAACACAGCCGTCCCAAATATTGGGGTGGCTGTCTGTTTTTGATTTTAATTTCCGTAAGCTATAGGACCATAAGTGGAAGTGCCATAGGCTGTGTTGCTTTGTTTCTTACGTGTTTCAGGAAACACCATACACTTCTCCAGGGTGGCTGCTGGCAATTTACATCCTGCCAATCAGCATAACAAGGCTCCCTGTTCTCCATATCCTGTCCTACCTTTCTGGATTTTACACTTTTTTCAGATGGCCCTTTTGCCCGGGGGGCAGTGAGACTTCATTGTAGTGCAGATTTCCTTTACAGGCTTGCTTGGTTGGCCAAAAAGGGCGTATGCGTTTTTTCCTGAATATATTCAGGAAAAAACGCATACGCCCTTTTTCGCCAAGTGCATCATTGTCGATGTTCTGCCTCTTTTCCTATGCTTTCAGGGCAATTCCAGTCTACCCCCTGCAATCGTTTTCCTGAAATTGTGCCCCGCTTTCAAGTCCCCTTTGCAGGCTTACTTCAATATATTTTTGGAGGAGAGCTGTCATTTATAACTCTGCAGGTTTGTGAATTACAGTGCCCCTGAGCTCCTTTCTTCAACTCGCTTTCTTGTGAGCTGGACACAAAACCAAAGGATTGCTTCAGGCCCTTATCTGTTTTCAGCAGGGCACGCTGAGCCTTTGGTTAATTCCTCTTCCTGGTGGGCAATGAGCATTACATTTGCCCGTGCAGACACCTACAGCTAGTCTCTCATTGGTTCTCCCTATTCCTGTTCATCTTGCACAGAAATTGCAAGCTGTGCGAAACAGGAGGTTAAAGGCACTGACTCTCCAAGCGGGGAGAGTGTTAGTAAAGCATCTGGAATGGTGAACCCGAGGACCAGGATACGAAAACTGAGATGCATTTTAAATCGTTTCCCAATCACACGGTGGACGATACTCTGGGTTTCCCATGCATGTTTTAGCTGGAGGAAGAATCCCTTGAACCTGGAGTGTTGGGACCCATGGAATGGGTACCATGCAGTATGACTTCAAAGGGTCTGCATTTGCTCACCGAAACTCACCAATGCTATCAGGCTGAAGTGTCCAGCCTTATGTCTCAACCAGCTCTGGGTGTAGATGTGGTCAATCCCGGTTGCATCACATGCCCTGAGTGAATTATTTAAGAATTGCTCTCTATTTCACTGCCTTTGTGTTTTGTTTTCGAAATTTATTTTGATAATGGGATTTATAGGATTTTCACTGCTGCGTTTCGGCCGCTGTACACACGCTTGATTCTCTTACGGAGACATATATATCCATGGGTTTTAAGATTCTTCCTAGTCAGGTATATTCCTAGGCGTTGAATATGTGGTGTTGAGTCCATTTCGTTGAGCAAGGAGTAGGTCTTGTCTATTACATATTTGGCTTATGGAATGTTATCTGTGCTAATTTCAGTCTCTGGTTTTATGCAGCACCCCAACGCACCTTTCCCCATAAGCAAGCACTAGTTGGTTTTCTAAATTTGAGACCCTGTTCTGTTTTGTAATTCAGTTCATGTGTAGTCAAGTTTACATTCCGTGTATTAGTGATATCCTATGATGTTTCTTTTTCTGTGTGACGTAGTTCACGTAGAATCACCGTACCTGCATCCACTCACTATGCCGCTACGGGCCTGATGACACAGATTTCATTGCTGAGTGATATTGCATTGTACGTACGTGCCACAACTTCTTTATCCATATTTTGCTTTCTGGGATATTTACCTGATACTGTAGACGAGCTTCTTGTGAACACAGCCGTCCCAAATATTGGGGTGGCTGTCTGTTTTTGATTTTAATTTCCTTAAGCTATAGGACCATAAGTGGAAGTGCCATAGGCTGTGTTGCTTTGTTTCTTACCTGTTTCAGGAAACACCATACACTTCTCCAGGGTGGCTGCTGGCAATTTACATCCTGCCAATCAGCATAACAAGGCTCCCTGTTCTCCATATCCTGTCCTACCTTTCTGGATTTTACACTTTTTTCAGATGGCCCTTTTGCCCGGGTGGGCAGTGAGATTTCATTGTAGTGCAGATTTCCTTTACAGGCTTGCTTGGTTGGCCAAAAAGGGCGTATGCGTTTTTTCCTGAATATATTCAGGAAAAAACGCATACGCCCTTTTTGGCCAAGTGCATCATTGTCGACGTTCTGCCTCTTTTCCTATGCTTTCAGGGCAATTCCAGTCTACCCCCTGCAATCGTTTTTCTGAAATTCAGCCCCGCTTTCAAGTCCCCTTCGCAGACTTACTTCAAAATATTTTTGGAGGATAGCTGTCATTTATAACTCTGCAGGTTTGTGAAGTACAGTGCCCCTGAGCTCCTTTCTTCAACTCGCTTTCTTGTGAGCTGGGCACAAAACCGCAGGATTGCTTCAGGCCCTAATCTGTTTCCAGCAGGGCACACTGAGCCTTTGTTTAATTAATCTTCCTGGTGGGCAATGAGCGTTACATTTGCCCGTGCAGACACCTACAGCTAGTTTCTCATTGGTTCTCCCTATTCCTGTTCATCTTGCACAGAAATTGCAAGCTGTGCGAAACAGGAGGTTAAAGGCACTGACTCTCCAAGTGGGGAGAGTGTTAGTAAAGCATCTGGAATGGTGAACCCGAGGACCAGGATACGAAAACTGAGATGCATTTTAAATCGTTTCCCAATCACACGGTGGACGATACTCTGGGGTTCCCATGCATGTTTTAGCTGGAGGAAGAATCCTTTGAACCTGGAGAGTTGGGACCCATGGAATGGGTACCATGCAGTATGACTTCAAAGGGTCTGCATTTGCTCACCGAAATTCACCAGTGCTATCTGCCTGAAGTGTCCAGCCTTATGTCTCAACCAGCTCTGGTTGTAGATGTGGTCAATACCGGTTGCATCACATGCCCTGAGTGAATTAGTTAAGAATTGCTCTCTATTTCACTGTCTTTGTGTTTTGTTTTCGAAATTTATTTTGATAATGGGATTTATCGGATTTTCACTGCTGCGTTTCGGCCACTGTACACACGCTTGATTCTCTTACGGAGACATATATATCCATGGGTTTTAAGATTCTTCCTAGTCAGGTATATTCCTAGGCGTTGAATATGTGGTGTTGAGTCCATTTCGTTGAGCAAGGAGTAGGTCTTGTCTATTACATATTTGGCTTATGGAATGTTATCTGTGCTAATTTCAGCCTCTGGTTTTATGCAGCACCCCAACGCACCTTTCCCCATAAGCAAGCACTAGTTGGTTTTCTAAATTTGAGACCCTGTTCTGTTTTGTAATTCAGTTCATGTGTAGTCAAGTTTACATTCCGTGTATTAGTGATATCCTATGATGTTTCTTTTTCTGTGTGACGTAGGTCACGTAGAATCACCGTACCTGCATCCACTCACTATGCCGCTACGGGCCTGATGACACAGATTTCATTGCTGAGTGATATTGCATTGTACGTACGTGCCACAACTTCTTTATCCATTTTTTGCTTTCTGGGATATTTACCTGATACTGTAGACGAGCTTCTTGTGAACACAGCCGTCCCAAATATTGGGGTGGCTGTCTGTTTTTGATTTTAATTTCCGTAAGCTATAGGACCGTAAGTGGAAGTGCCATAGGCTGTGTTGCTTTGTTTCTTATGTGTTTCAGGAAACATCATACACTTCTCCAGGGTGGCTGCTGGCAATTTACATCCTGCCAATCAGCATAACAAGGCTCCCTGTTCTCCATATCCTGTCCTACCTTTCTGGATTTTACACTTTTTTCAGATGGCCCTTTTGCCCGGGGGGGGGGCAGTGAGATTTCATTGTAGTGCAGATTTCCTTTACAGGCTTGCTTGGTTGGCCAAAAGGGCGTATGCGTTTTTTCCTGAATATATTCAGGAAAAAACGCATACGCCCTATTTGGCCAAGTGCATCATTGTCGACGTTGTGCCTCTTTTCCTATGCTTTCAGGGCAATTCCAGTCTACCCCCTGCAATCTTTTTCCTGAAATTCTGCCCCGCTTTCAAGTCCCCTTCGCAGGCTTACTTCAATATATTTTTGGAGGATAGCTGTCATTTATAACTCTGCAGGTTTGTGAAGTACAGTGCCCCTGAGCTCCTTTCTTCAACTCGCTTTCTTGTGAGCTGGGCATAAAACCGCAGGATTGCTTCAGGCCCTAATCTGTTTCCAGCAGGGCACACTGAGCCTTTGTTTAATTCCTCTTCCTGGTGGGCAATGAGCGTTACATTTGCCCGTGCAGACACCTACAGCTAGTCTCTCATTGGTTCTCCCTATTCCTGTTCATCTTGCAGAGAAATGGCAAGCTGTGCCAAACAGGAGGTTAAAGGCACTGACTCTCCAAGCGGGGAGAGTGTTAGTAAAGCATCTGGAAGGTTGAACACGAGGACCAGGATACGAAAACTGAGATGCATTTTAAATCGTTTCCCAATCACACGGTAGACGATACTCTGTGTTTCCCATGCATGTTTTAGGTGGAGGAAGAATACCTTGAACCTGGAGAGTTGGGACCCATGGAATGGGTACCATGCAGTATGACCTCAAAGGGTCTGCATTTGCTCACCGAAACTCACCAATGCTATCAGCCTGAAGTGTCCAGCCTTATGTCTCAACCAGCTCTGGGTGTAGATGCGGTCAATCCCGGTTGCGTCACATGCTCTGAGTGAATTATTCAAGAATTGCTCTCTATTTCACTGTCTTTGTTTTCGAAATTTATTTTGATAATGGGATTTATCGGATTTTCACTGCTGCGTTTCGGCCGCTGTACACACGCTTGATTCTCTTACGGAGACATATATATCCATGGGTTTTAAGATTCTTCCTAGTCAGCTATATTCCTAGGCGTTGAATATGTGGTGTTGGGTCCATTTCGTTGAGCAAGGAGTAGGTCTTTTTTATTACATATTTGGCTTATGGAAAGTTATCTGTGCTAATTTTAATCTCTGGTTTTATGCAGCAGCCCAAGGCACCTTTCACCATAAGCAAGCACTAGTCGGTTTTCTAAATTTGAGACACTGTTCTATTTTGTAATTCAGTTCATGTGTAGTCAAGTTTACATTCCGTGTATTAGTGATATCTTATGATGTTTCTTTTTCTGTGTGACGTAGTTCACGTAGAATCACCGTACCTGCATCCACTCACTATGCGCTACGGGCCTGATGACACAGATTTCATTGCTGAGTGATATTGCATTGTACGTACGTGCCACAACTTCTTTATCCATTTTTTGCTTTCTGGGATATTTACGTGATACTGTAGACGAGCTTCTTGTGAACACAGCCGTCCCAAATATTGGGGTGGCTGTCTGTTTTTGATTTTAATTTCCGTAAGCTATAGGACCATAAGTGGAAGTGCCATAGGCTGTGTTGCTTTGTTTCTTACGTGTTTCAGGAAACACCATACACTTCTCCAGGGTGGCTGCTGGCAATTTACATCCTGCCAATCAGCATAACAAGGCTCCCTGTTCTCCATATCCTGTCCTACCTTTCTGGATTTTACACTTTTTTCAGATGGCCCTTTTGCCCGGGGGGGGGGCAGTGAGATTTCATTGTAGTGCAGATTTCCTTTACAGGCTTGCTTGGTTGGCCAAAAAGGGCGTATGCGTTTTTTCCTGAATATATTCAGGAAAAAACGCATACGCCCTTTTTCGCCAAGTGCATCATTGTCGATGTTCTGCCTCTTTTCCTATGCTTTCAGGGCAATTCCAGTCTACCCCCTGCAATCGTTTTCCTGAAATTGTGCCCCGCTTTCAAGTCCCCTTTGCAGGCTTACTTCAATATATTTTTGGAGGAGAGCTGTCATTTATAACTCTGCAGGTTTGTGAATTACAGTGCCCCTGAGCTCCTTTCTTCAACTCGCTTTCTTGTGAGCTGGACACAAAACCAAAGGATTGCTTCAGGCCCTTATCTGTTTTCAGCAGGGCACGCTGAGCCTTTGGTTAATTCCTCTTCCTGGTGGGCAATGAGCATTACATTTGCCCGTGCAGACACCTACAGCTAGTCTCTCATTGGTTCTCCCTATTCCTGTTCATCTTGCACAGAAATTGCAAGCTGTGCGAAACAGGAGGTTAAAGGCACTGACTCTCCAAGCGGGGAGAGTGTTAGTAAAGCATCTGGAATGGTGAACCCGAGGACCAGGATACGAAAACTGAGATGCATTTTAAATCGTTTCCCAATCACACGGTGGACGATACTCTGGGTTTCCCATGCATGTTTTAGCTGGAGGAAGAATCCCTTGAACCTGGAGAGTTGGGACCCATGGAATGGGTACCATGCAGTATGACTTCAAAGGGTCTGCATTTGCTCACCGAAACTCACCAATGCTATCAGGCTGAAGTGTCCAGCCTTATGTCTCAACCAGCTCTGGGTGTAGATGTGGTCAATCCCGGTTGCATCACATGCCCTGAGTGAATTATTTAAGAATTGCTCTCTATTTCACTGCCTTTGTGTTTTGTTTTCGAAATTTATTTTGATAATGGGATTTATAGGATTTTCACTGCTGCGTTTCGGCCGCTGTACACACGCTTGATTCTCTTACGGAGACATATATATCCATGGGTTTTAAGATTCTTCCTAGTCAGGTATATTCCTAGGCGTTGAATATGTGGTGTTGAGTCCATTTCGTTGAGCAAGGAGTAGGTCTTGTCTATTACATATTTGGCTTATGGAATGTTATCTGTGCTAATTTCAGTCTCTGGTTTTATGCAGCACCCCAACGCACCTTTCCCCATAAGCAAGCACTAGTTGGTTTTCTAAATTTGAGACCCTGTTCTGTTTTGTAATTCAGTTCATGTGTAGTCAAGTTTACATTCCGTGTATTAGTGATATCCTATGATGTTTCTTTTTCTGTGTGACGTAGTTCACGTAGAATCACCGTACCTGCATCCACTCACTATGCCGCTACGGGCCTGATGACACAGATTTCATTGCTGAGTGATATTGCATTGTACGTACGTGCCACAACTTCTTTATCCATATTTTGCTTTCTGGGATATTTACCTGATACTGTAGACGAGCTTCTTGTGAACACAGCCGTCCCAAATATTGGGGTGGCTGTCTGTTTTTGATTTTAATTTCCGTAAGCTATAGGACCATAAGTGGAAGTGCCATAGGCTGTGTTGCTTTGTTTCTTACCTGTTTCAGGAAACACCATACACTTCTCCAGGGTGGCTGCTGGCAATTTACATCCTGCCAATCAGCATAACAAGGCTCCCTGTTCTCCATATCCTGTCCTACCTTTCTGCATTTTACACTTTTTTCAGATGGCCCTTTTGCCCGGGTGGGCAGTGAGATTTCATTGTAGTGCAGATTTCCTTTACAGGCTTGCTTGGTTGGCCAAAAAGGGCGTATGCGTTTTTTCCTGAATATATTCAGGAAAAAACGCATACGCCCTTTTTGGCCAAGTGCATCATTGTCGACGTTCTGCCTCTTTTCCTATGCTTTCAGGGCAATTCCAGTCTACCCCCTGCAATCGTTTTTCTGAAATTCAGCCCCGCTTTCAAGTCCTCTTCGCAGACTTACTTCAAAATATTTTTGGAGGATAGCTGTCATTTATAACTCTGCAGGTTTGTGAAGTACAGTGCCCCTGAGCTCCTTTCTTCAACTCGCTTTCTTGTGAGCTGGACACAAAACCAAAGGATTGCTTCAGGCCCTAATCTGTTTTCAGCAGGGCACGCTGAGCCTTTGGTTAATTCCTCTTCCTGGTGGGCAATGAGCGTTACATTTGCCCGTGCAGACACCTACAGCTAGTCTCTCATTGGTTCTCCCTATTCCTGTTCATCTTGCACAGAAATTGCAAGATGTGCCAAACAGGAGGTTAAAGGCACTGACTCTCCAAGCGGGGAGAGTGTTAGTAAAGCATCTGGAATGGTGAACCCGAGGACCAGGATACGAAAACTGAGATGCATTTTAAATCGTTTCCCAATCACACGGTGGACGATACTCTCGGTTTCCCATGCATGTTTTAGCTGGAGGAAGAATCCCTTGAACCTGGAGAGTTGGGACCCATGGAATGGGTACCATGCAGTATGACTTCAAAGGGTCTGCATTTGCTCACCGAAACTCACCAATGCTATCAGGCTGAAGTGTCCAGCCTTATGTCTCAACCAGCTCTGGGTGTAGATGTGGTCAATCCCGGTTGCATCACATGCCCTGAGTGAATTATTTAAGAATTGCTCTCTATTTCACTGCCTTTGTGTTTTGTTTTCGAAATTTATTTTGATAATGGGATTTATAGGATTTTCACTGCTGCGTTTCGGCCGCTGTACACACGCTTGATTCTCTTATGGAGACATATATATCCATGGGTTTTAAGATTCTTCCTAGTCAGGTATATTCATAGGCGTTGAATATGTGGTGTTGAGTCCATTTCGTTGAGCAAAGAGTAGGTCTTGTCTATTACATATTTGGCTTATGGAATGTTATCTGTGCTAATTTCAGTCTCCGGTTTTATGCAGCACCCCAACGCACCTTTCCCCATAAGCAAGCACTAGTTGGTTTTCTAAATTTGAGACCCTGTTCTGTTTTGTAATTCAGTTCATGTGTAGTCAAGTTTACATTCCGTGTATTAGTGATATCCTATGATGTTTCTTTTTCTGTGTGACGTAGTTCACGTAGAATCACCGTACCTGCATCCACTCACTATGCCGCTACGGGCCTGATGACACAGATTTCATTGCTGAGTGATATTGCATTGTACGTACGTGCCACAACTTCTTTATCCATATTTTGCTTTCTGGGATATTTACCTGATACTGTAGACGAGCTTCTTGTGAACACAGCCGTCCCAAATATTGGGGTGGCTGTCTGTTTTTGATTTTAATTTCCGTAAGCTATAGGACCATAAGTGGAAGTGCCATAGGCTGTGTTGCTTTGTTTCTTACCTGTTTCAGGAAACACCATACAGTTCTCCAGGATGGCTGCTGGCAATTTACATCCTGCCAATCAGCATAACAAGTCTCCCTGTTCTCCATATCCTGTCCTACCTTTCTGGATTTTACACTTTTTTCAGATGGCCCTTTTGCCCGGGGGGGGGGGGGCAGTGAGATTTCATTGTAGTGCAGATTTCCTTTACAGGCTTGCTTGGTTGGCCAAAAAGGGCGTATGCGTTTTTTCCTGAATATATTCAGGAAAAAACGCATACGCCCTTTTTGGCCAAGTGCATCATTGTCGACGTTGTGCCTCTTTTCCTATGCTTTCAGGGCAATTCCAGTCTACCCCCTGCAATCGTTTTCCTGAAATTCTGCCCTGCTTTCAAGTCCCCTTCGCAGGCTTACTTCAATATATTTTTGGAGGATAGCTGTCATTTATAACTCTGCAGGTTTGTGAAGTACAGTGCCCCTGAGCTCCTTTCTTCAACTCGCTTTCTTGTGAGCTGGGCACAAAACCGCAGGATTGCTTCAGGCCCTAATCTGTTTCCAGCAGGGCACACTGAGCCTTTGTTTAATTCCTCTTCCTGGTGGGCAATGAGCGTTACATTTGCCCGTGCAGACACCTACAGCTAGTCTCTCATTGGTTCTCCCTATTCCTGTTCATCTTGCACAGAAATGGCAAGCTGTGCGAAACAGGAGGTTAAAGGCACTGACTCTCCAAGCGGGGAGAGTGTTAGTAAAGCATCTGGAATGGTGAACCCGAGGACCAGGATACGAAAACTGAGATGCATTTTAAATCGTTTCCAAATCACACGGTGGACGATACTCTGGGTTTCCTATGCATGTTTTAGCTGGAGGAAGAATGCCTTGAACCTGGAGAGTTGGGACCCATGGAATGGGTACCATGCAGTATGACTTCAAAGGGTCTGCATTTGCTCACCGAAAATCACCAGTGCTATCAGCCTGAAGTGTCCAGCCTTATGTCTCAACCAGCTCTGGGTGTAGATGTGGTCAATCCCGGTTGCATCACATGACCTGAGTGAATTATTTAAGAATTGCTCTCTATTTCACTGTCTTTGTGTTTTGTTTTCGAAATTTATTTTGATAATGGGATTTATCGGATTTTCACTGCTGCATTTCCGCCGCTGTACACACGCTTGATTCTCTTACGGAGACATATATATCCATGGGTTTTAAGATTCTTCCTAGTCAGGTATATTCCTAGGCGTTGAATATGTGGTGTTGAGTCCATTTCGTTGAGCAAGGAGTAGGTCTTGTTTATTACATATTTGGCTTATGGAATGTTATCTGTGCTAATTTCAGTCTCTGGTTTTATGCAGCACCCCAACGCACCTTTCCCCATAAGCAAGCACTAGTTGGTTTTCTAAATTTGAGACCCTGTTCTGTTTTGTAATTCAGTTCATGTGTAGTCAAGTTTACATTCCGTGTATTAGTGATATCTTATGATGTTTCTTTTTCTGTGTGACGTAGTTCACGTAGAATTACCGTACCTGCATCCACTCACTATGCCGCTACGGGCCTGATGACACAGATTTCATTGCTGAGTGATATTGCATTGTACGTACGTGCCACAACTTCTTTATCCATTTTTTGCTTTCTGGGATATTTACCTGATACTGTAGACGAGCTTCTTGTGAACACAGCCGTCCCAAATATTGGGGTGGCTGTCTGTTTTTGATTTTAATTTCCGTAAGCTATAGGACCATAAGTGGAAGTGCCATAGGCTGTGTTGCTTTGTTTCTTACGTGTTTCAGGAAACACCATACACTTCTCCAGGGTGGCTGCTGGCAATTTACATCCTGCCAATCAGCATAACAAGGCTCCCTGTTCTCCATATCCTGTCCTACCTTTCTGGATTTTACACTTTTTTCAGATGGCACTATTGCCCGGGGGGGGGGGCAGTGAGATTTCATTGTAGTGCAGATTTCCTTTACAGGCTTGCTTGGTTGGCCAAAAAGGGCGTATGCGTTTTTTCCTTAATATATTCAGGAAAAAACGCATACGCCCTTTTTGGCCAAGTGCATCATTGTCGACGTTGTGCCTCTTTTCCTATGCTTTCAGGGCAATTCCAGTCTACCCCCTGCAATCGTTTTCCTGAAATTCTGCCCCGCTTTCAAGTCCCCTTCGCAGGCTTACTTCAATATATTTTTGGAGGATAGCTGTCATTTATAACTCTGCAGGTTTGTGAAGTACAGTGCCCCTGAGCTCCTTTCTTCAACTCGCTTTCTTGTGAGCTGGGCACAAAACCGCAGGATTGCTTCAGGCCCTAATCTGTTTCCAGCAGGGCACACTGAGCTTTTGTTTAATTCCTCTTCCTGGTGGGCAATGAGCGTTACATTTGCCCGTGCAGACACCTACAGCTAGTCTCTCATTGGTTCTCCCTATTCCTGTTCACCTTGCACAGAAATGGCAAGCTGTGCCAAACAGGAGGTTAAAGGCACTGACTCTCCAAGCGGGGAGAGTGTTAGTAAAGCATCTGGAATGGTGAACCCGAGGACCAGGAAACGAAAACTGAGATGCATTTTAAATCATTTCCCAATCACACGGTGGACGATACTCTGGGTTTCCCATGCATGTTTTAGCTGGAGGAAGAATCCCTTGAACCTGGAGAGTTGGGACCCATGGAATGGGTACCATGCAGTATGACTTCAAAGGGTCTGCATTTGCTCACCGAAACTCACCAATGCTATCAGCCTGAAGTGTCCAGCCTTATGTCTCAACCAGCTCTGGGTGTAGATGTGGTCAATCCCGGTTGCATCACATGCCCTGAGTGAATTAGTTAAGAATTGCTCTCTATTTCACTGTCTTTGTGTTTTGTTTTCGAAATTTATTTTGATAATGGGATTTATCGGATTTTCACTGCTGTATTTCCGCCGCTGTACACACGCTTGATTCTCTTACGGAGACATATATATCCATGGGTTTTAAGATTCTTCCTAGTCAGGTATATTCCTAGGCGTTGAATATGTGGTGTTGGGTCCATTTCGTTGAGCAAGGAGTAGGTCTTGTCTATTACATATTTGGCTTATGGAATGTTATCTGTGCTAATTTCAGTCTCTGGTTTTATGCAGCACCCCAACGCACCTGTCCCTATAAGCAAGCACTAGTTGGTTTTCTAAATTTGAGACCCTGTTCTGTTTTGTAATTCAGTTCATGTGTAGTGAAGTTTACATTCCGTGTATTAGTGATATCTTATGATGTTTCTTTTTCTGTGTGAAGTAGTTCACGTAGAATCACCGTACCTGCATCCACTCACTATGCCGCTACGGGCCTGATGACACAGATTTCATTGCTGAGTGATATTGCATTGTACGTACGTGCCACAACTTCTTTATCCATTTTTTGCTTTCTGGGATATTTACCTGATACTGTAGACGAGCTTCTTGTGAACACAGCCGTCCCAAATATTGGGGTGGCTGTCTGTTTTTGATTTTAATTTCCGTAAGCTATAGGACCATAAGTGGAAGTGCCATAGGCTGTGTTGCTTTGTTTCTTACGTGTTTCAGGGAACACCATACACTTCTCCAGGGTGGCTGCTGGCAATTTACATCCTGCCAATCAGCATAACAAGGCTCCCTGTTCTCCATATCCTGTCCTACCTTTCTGGATTTTACACTTTTTTCAGATGGCCCTTTTGCCCGTGGGGCAGTGAGACTTCATTGTAGTGCAGATTTCCTTTACAGGCTTGCTTGGTTGGCCAAAAAGGGCGTATGCGTTTTTTCCTGAATATATTCAGGAAAAAACGCATACGCCCTTTTTGGCCAAGTGCATCATTGTCGACGTTGTGCCTCTTTTCCTATGCTTTCAGGGCAATTCCAGTCTACCCCCTGCAATCGTTTTCCTGAAATTCTGCCCCGCTTTCAAGTCCCCTTTGAAGGCTTACTTCAATATATTTTTGGAGGAGAGCTGTCATTTATAACTCTGCAGGTTTGTGAATTACAGTGCCCCTGAGCTCCTTTCTTCAACTCGCTTTCTTGTGAGCTGGACACAAAACCAAAGGATAGCTTCAGGCCCTAATCTGTTTTCAGCAGGGCACGCTGAGCCTTTGGTTAATTCCTCTTCCTGGTGGGCAATGAGCGTTACATTTGCCCGTGCAGACACCTACAGCTAGTCTCTCATTGGTTCTCCCTATTCCTGTTCATCTTGCACAGAAATGGCAAGCTGTGCCAAACAGGAGGTTAAAGGCACTGACTCTCCAAGCGGGGAGAGTGTTAGTAAAGCATCTGGAATGGTGAACCCGAGGACCAGGATACGAAAACTGAGATGCATTTTAAATCGTTTCCCAATCACACGGTGGACGATACTCTGGGTTTCCCATGCATGTTTTAGCTGGAGGAAGAATCCCTTGAACCTGGAGAGTTGGGACCCATGGAATGGGTACCATGCAGTATGACTTCAAAGGGTCTGCATTTGCTCACCGAAACTCACCAATGCTATCAGGCTGAAGTGTCCAGCCTTATGTCTCAACCAGCTCTGGGTGTAGATGTGGTCTATCCCGGTTGCATCACATGCCCTGAGTGAATTAGTTAAGAATTGCTCTCTATTTCACTGTCTTTGTGTTTTGTTTTCGAAATTTATTTTGATAATGGGATTTATCGGATTTTCACTGCTGCGTTTCGGCCGCTGTACACACGCTTGATTCTCTTACGGAGACATATATATCCATGGGTTTTAAGATTCTTCCTAGTCAGGTATATTCCTAGGCGTTGAATATGTGGTGTTGAGTCCATTTCGTTGAGCAAGGAGTAGGTCTTGTCTATTACATATTTGGCTTATGGAATGTTATCTGTGCTAATTTCAGTCTCTTTTTTTATGCAGCACCCGAACGCACCTTTCCCCATAAGCAAGCACTAGTTGGTTTTCTAAATTTGAGACCCTGTTCTGTTTTGTAATTCAGTTCATGTGTAGTCAAGTTTACATTCCGTGTATTAGTGATATCTTATGATGTTTCTTTTTCTGTGTGACGTAGTTCACGTAGAATCACCGTACCTGCATCCACTCACTATGCCGCTACAGGCCTGATGACACAGATTTCATTGCTGAGTGATATTGCATTGTACGTACGTGACACAACTTCTTTATCCATTTTTTGCTTTCTGGGATATTTACCTGATACTGTAGACGAGCTTCTTGTGAACACAGCCGTTCCAAATATTGGGGTGGCTGTCTGTTTTTGATTTTAATTTCCGTAAGCTATAGGACCATAAGTGTAAGTGCCATAGGCTGTGTTGCGTTGTTTCTTATGTTTTTCAGGAAACACCATACACTTCTCCAGGGTGGCTGCTGGCAATTTACATCCTGCCAATCAGCATAACAAGGCTCCCTGTTCTCCATATCCTGTCCTACCTTTCTGGATTTTACACTTTTTTCAGATGGCCCTTTTGCCCGGGGGGGGCAGTGAGATTTCATTGTAGTGCAGATTTCATTTACAGTCTTGCTTGGTTGGCTAAAAAGGGCATATGCGTTTTTTCCTGAATATATTCAGGAAAAAACGCATACGCCCTTTTTGGCCAAGTGCATCATTGTCGACGTTCTGCCTCTTTTCCTATGCTTTCAGGGCAATTCCAGTCTACCCCCTGCAATCGTTTTCCTGAAATTCTGCCCCGCTTTCAAGTCCCCTTCGCAGGCTTACTTCAATATATTTTTGGAGGATAGCTGTCATTTATAACTCTGCAGGTTTGTGAAGTACAGTGCCCCTGAGCTCCTTTCTTCAACTCGCTTTCTTGTGAGATGGGCACAAAACCGCAGGATTGCTTCAGGCCCTAATCTGTTTCCAGCAGGGCACACTGAGCCTCTGTTTAATTCCTCTTCCTGGTGGGCAATGAGCGTTACATTTGCCCGTGCAGACACCTACAGCTAGTCTCTCATTGGTTCTCCCTATTCCTGTTCATCTTGCACAGAAATGGCAAGCTGTGCCAAACAGGAGGTTAAAGGCACTGACTCTCCAAGCGGGGAGAGTGTTAGTAAAGCATCTGGAATGGTGAACCCGAGGACCAGGAAACGAAAACTGAGATGCATTTTAAATCGTTTCCCAATCACACGGTGGACGATACTCTGGGTTTCCCATGCATGTTTTAGCTGGAGGAAGAATGCCTTGAACCTGGAGAGTTGGGACCCATGGAATGGGTACCATGCAGTATGACTTCAAAGGGTCTGCATTTGCTCACCGAAACTCACCAGTGCTATCAGCCTGAAGTGTCCAGCCTTATGTCTCAACCAGCTCTGGGTGTAGATGTGGTCAATCCCGGTTGCATCACATGCCCTGAGTGAATTATTTAAGAATTGCTCTCTATTTCACTGTCTTTGTGTTTTGTTTTCGAAATTTATTTTGATAATGGGATTTATCGGATTTTCACTGCTGCATTTCCGCCGCTGTACACACGCTTGATTCTCTTACGGAGACATATATATCCATGGGTTTTAAGATTCTTCCTAGTCAGGTATATTCCTAGGCGTTGAATATGTGGTGTTGAGTCCATTTCGTTGAGCAAGGAGTAGGTCTTGTCTATTACATATTTGGCTTATGGAATGTTATCTGTGCTAATTTCAGTCTCTGGTTTTATGCAGCCCCCCAAGGCACCTTTCCCCATAAGCAAGCACTAGTTGGTTTTCTAAATTTGAGACCCTGTTCTGTTTTGTAATTCAGTTCATGTGTAGTCAAGTTTACATTCCGTGTATTAGTGATATCTTATGATGTTTCTTTTTCTGTTTGACGTAGTTCACGTAGAATCACCGTACCTGCATCCACTCACTATGCCGCTACGGGCCTGATGACACAGATTTCATTGCTGAGTGATATTGCATTGTACGTACGTGCCACAACTTCTTTATCCATTTTTTGCTTTCTGGGATATTTACCTGATACTGTAGACGAGCTTCTTGTGAACACAGCCATCCCAAATATTGGGGTGGCTGTCTGTTTTTGATTTAAATTTCCGTAAGCTATAGGACCATAAGTGGAAGTGCCATAGGCTGTGTTGCTTTGTTTCTTACGTGTTTCAGGAAACACCATACACTTCTCCAGGGTGGCTGCTGGCAATTTACATCCTGCCAATCAGCATAACAAGGCTCCCTGTTCTCCATATCCTGTCCTACCTTTCTGGATTTTACACTTTTTTCAGATGGCCCTTTTGCCCGGGGGGGCAGTGAGATTTCATTGTAGTGCAGATTTCCTTTACAGGCTTGCTTGGTTGGCCAAAAAGGGCGTATGCGTTTTTTCCTGAATATATTCAGGAAAAAACGCATACGCCCTTTTTGGCCAAGTGCATCATTGTCGACGTTGTGCCTCTTTTCCTATGCTTTCAGGGCAATTCCAGTCTACCCCCTGCAATCGTTTTCCTGAAATTCAGCCCCGCTTTCAAGTCCCCTTCGCAGGCTTACTTCAATATATTTTTGGAGGATAGCTGTCATTTATAACTCTGCAGGTTTGTGAAGTACAGTGCCCCTGAGCTCCTTTCTTCAACTCGCCTTCTTGTGAGCTGGGCACAAAACCGCAGGATTGCTTCAGGCCCTAATCTGTTTCAAGCAGGGCACACTGAGCCTTTGTTTAATTCCTCTTCCTGGTGGGCAATGAGCGATACATTTGCCCGTGCAGACACCTACAGCTAGTCTCTCATTGGTTCTCCCTATTCCTGTTCATCTTGCACAGAAATGGCAAGCTGTGCCAAACAGGAGGTTAAAGGCACTGACTCTCCAAACGGGGAGAGTGTTAGTAAAGCATCTGGAATGGTGAACCCGAGGACCTGGATACGAAAACTGAGATGCATTTTAAATCGTTTCCCAATCACACGGTGGACGATACTCTGGGTTTCCCATGCATGTTTTAGCTGGAGGAAGAATGCCTTGAACCTGGAGTGTTGGGACCCATGGAATGGGTACCATGCAGTATGACTTCAAAGGGTCTGCATTTGCTCACCGAAACTCACCAGTGCTATCAGCCTGAAGTGTCCAGCCTTATGTGTCAACCAGCTCTGGGTGTAGATGTGGTCAATCCCGGTTGCATCACATTCCCTGAGTGAATTATTTAAGAATTGCTCTCTATTTCACTGTCTTTGTGTTTTGTTTCGAAATTTATTTTGATAATGGGATTTATCGGATTTTCACTGCTGCGTTTCGGCCGCTGTACACACGCTTGATTCTGTTACGGAGACATATATATCCAAGGGTTTTAAGATTCTTCCTAGTCAGGTATATTCCTAGGCGTTGAATATGTGGTGTTGAGTCCATTTCGTTGAGCAAGGAGTAGGTCTTGTCTATTACATATTTGGCTTATGGAATGTTATCTGTGCTAATTTCAGTCTCTGGTTTTATGCAGCACCCCAAGGCACCTTTCCCCATAAGCAAGCACTAGTTGGTTTTCTAAATTTGAGACCCTGCTCTGTTTTGTAATTCAGTTCATGTGTAGTCAAGTTTACATTCCGTGTATTAGTGATATCTTATGATGTTTCTTTTTCTGTGTGACGTAGTTCACGTAGAATCACCGTACCTGCATCCTCTCATTATGCCGCTACGGGCCTGATGACACAGATTTCATTGCTGAGTGATACTGCATTGCACGTACGTGACACAACTTCTTTATCCATTTTTTGCCTTCTGGGATATTTACCTGATACTGTAGACGAGCTTCTTGTGAACACAGCCGTCCCAAATATTGGGGTGGCTGTCTGTTTTTGATTTTAATTTCCGTAAGCTATAGGACCATAAGTGGAAGTGCCATAGGCTGTGTTGCTTTGTTTCTTACGTGTTTCAGGAAACACCATACACTTCTCCAGGGTGGCTGCTGGCAATTTACATCCTGCCAATCAGCATAACAAAGCTCCCTGTCTCCATATCCTGTCCTACCTTTCTGGATTTTACACATTTTTCAGATGGCCCTTTTGCCCGGGGGGCAGTGAGACTTCATTGTAGTGCAGATTTCCTTTACAGGCTTCCTTGGTTGGCCAAAAAGCGCGTATGCGTTTTTTCCTGAATATATTCAGGAAAAAACGCATACGCACTTTTTGGCCAAGTGCATCATTGTCGACGTTCTGCCTCTTTTCCTATGCTTTCAGGGCAATTCCAGTCTACCCCCTGCAATCGTTTTCCTGAAATTCTGCCCCGCTTTCAAGTCCCCTTCGCAAGCTTACTTCAATATATTTTTGGAGGATAGCTGTCATTTATAACTCTGCAGGTTTGTGAATTACAGTGCCCCTGAGCTCCTTTCTTCAACTCGCTTTCTTGTGAGCTGGGCACAAAACCGCAGGATTGCTTCAGGCCCTAATCTGTTTTCAGCAGGGCACGCTGAGCCTTTGTTTAATTCCTCTTCCTGGTGGGCAATGAGCATTACATTTGCCCGTGCAGACCCCTACAGCTAGTCTCTCATTGGTTCTCCCTATTCCTGTTCATCTTGCACAGAAATGGCAAGCTGTGCCAAACAGGAGGTTAAAGGCACTGACTCTCCAAGCGGGGAGAGTGTTAGTAAAGCATCTGGAATGGTGAACCCGAGGACCAGGATACGAAAACTGAGATGCATTTTAAATCGTTTCCCAATCACACGGTGGACGATACTCTGGGTTTCCCATGCATGTTTTAGCTGGAGGAAGAATGCCTTGAACCCGGAGAGTTGGGACCCATGGAATGGGTACCATGCAGTATGACTTCAAAGGGTCTGCATTTGCTCACCGAAACTCACCAGTGCTATCAGCCAGAAGTGTCCAGCCTTATGTCTCAACCAGCTCTGGGTGTAGATGTGGTCAATCCCGGTTGCATCACATGCCCTGAGTGAATTATTTAAGAATTGCTCTCTATTTCACTGTCTTTGTGTTTTGTTTTCGAAATTTATTTTGATAATGGGATTTATCGGATTTTCACTGCTGCATTTCCGCCGCTGTACACACGCTTGATTCTCTTACGGAGACATATATATCCATGGGTTTTAAGATTCTTCCTAGTCAGGTATATTCCTAGGCGTTGAATATGTGGTGTTGAGTCCATTTCGTTGAGCAAGGAGTAGGTCTTGTCTATTACATATTTGGCTTATGGAATGTTATCTGTGCTAATTTCAGTCTCTGGTTTTATGCAGCACCCCAAGGCACCTTTCCCCATAAGCAAGCACTAGTTGGTTTTCTAAATTTGAGACCCTGTTCTGTTTTGTAATTCAGTTCATGTGTAGTCAAGTTTACATTCCGTGTATTAGTGATATCTTATGATGTTTCTTTTTCTGTGTGACGTAGTTCACGTAGAATCACCGTACCTGCATCCACTTACTATGCCGCTACGGGCCTGATGACACAGATTTCATTGCTGAGTGATATTGCATTGCACGTACGTGCCACAACTTCTTTATCCATTCTTTGCTTTCTGGGATATTTACCTGATACTGTAGACGAGCTTCTTGTGAACACAGCCGTCCCAAATATTGAGGTGGCTGTCTGTTTTTGATTTTATTTTCCGTAAGCTATAGGACCATAAGTGGAAGTGCCATAGGCTGTGTTGCTTTGTTTCTTACGTGTTTCAGGAAACACCATACACTTCTCCAGGGTGGCTGCTGGCAATTTACATCCTGCCAATCAGCATAACAAGGCTCCCTGTTCTCCATATCCTGTCCTACCTTTCTGGATTTTACACTTTTTTCAGATGGCCCTTTTGCCCGGGGGGGCAGTGAGATTTCATTGTAGTGCAGATTTCCTTTACAGGCTTGCTTGGTTGGCCAAAAAGGG
The DNA here is from genome assembly GCF_963924675.1 of Phocoena phocoena. NCBI lineage: Eukaryota > Metazoa > Chordata > Mammalia > Artiodactyla > Phocoenidae > Phocoena > Phocoena phocoena. The sequence continues at coordinate 180,693 of NW_027077707.1, read as the reverse complement.
CATATGCGTTTTTTCCTGAATATATTCAGGAAAAAACGCATACGCCCTTTTTGGCCAAGTGCATCATTGTCGACGTTGTGCCTCTTTTCCTATGCTTTCAGGGCAATTCCAGTCTACCCCCTGCAATCGTTTTCCTGAAATTCAGCCCCGCTTTCAAGTCCCCTTCGCAGGCTTACTTCAATATATTTTTGGAGGATAGCTGTCATTTATAACTCTGCAGGTTTATGAAGTACAGTGCCCCTGAGCTCCTTTCTTCAACTCGCTTTCTTGTGAGCTGGGCACAAAACCGCAGGATTGCTTCAGGCCCTAATCTGTTTCCAGCAGGGCACACTGAGCCTTTGTTTAATTCCTCTTCCTGGTGGGCAATGAGCGTTACATTTGCCCGTGCAGACACCTACAGCTAGTCTCTCATTGGTTCTCCCTATTCCTGTTCATCTTGCACAGAAATTGCAAGCTGTGCCAAACAGGAGTTTAAAGGCACTGACTCTCCAAGCGGGGAGAGTGTTAGTAAAGCATCTGGAATGGTGAACCCGAGGACCAGGAAACGAAAACTGAGATGCATTTTAAATCATTTCCCAATCACACGGTGGACGATACTCTGGGTTTCCCATGCATGTTTTAGCTGGAGGAAGAATGCCTTGAACCTGGAGAGTTGGGACCCATGGAATGGGTACCATGCAGTATGACTTCAAAGGGTCTGCATTTGCTCACCGAAACTCACGAATGCTATCAGCCTGATGTGTCCAGCCTTATGTCTCAACCAGCTCTGGGTGTAGATGTGGTCAATCCCAGTTGCATCACATGCCCTGAGTGAATTAGTTAAGAATTGCTCTCTATTTCACTGTCTTTGTGTTTTGTTTTCGAAATTTACTTTGATAATGGGATTTATCGGATTTTCACTGCTGCGTTTCGGCCGCTGTACACACGCTTGATTCTCTTACGGAGACATATATATCCATGGGTTTTAAGATTCTTCCTAGTCAGGTATATTCCTAGGCGTTGAATATGTGGTGTTGGGTCCATTTCATTGAGCAAGGAGTAGGTCTTGTCTATTACATATTTGGCTTATGGAAAGTTATCTGTGCTAATTTCAGTCTCTGGTTTTATGCAGCACCCCAAGGCACCTTTCCCCATAAGCAAGCACTAGTTGGTTTTCTAAATTTGAGACCCTGTTCTTTTTTGTAATTCAGTTCATGTGTAGTCAAGTTTACATTCCGTGTATTAGTGATATCTTATGATGATTCTTTTTCTGTGTGACGTAGTTCACGTAGAATCACCGTACCTGCATCCACTCACTATGCCTCTACGGGCCTGATGACACAGATTTCATTGCTGAGTGATATTGCATTGTACGTACGTGCCACAACTTCTTTATCCATTTTTTGCTTTCTGGGATATTTACCTGATACTGTAGACGAGCTTCTTGTGAACACAGCCGTCCCAAATATTGGGGTGGCTGTCTGTTTTTGATTTTAATTTTGGTAAGCTATAGGACCATATGTGGAAGTGCCATAGGCTGTGTTGCTTTGTTTCTTACCTGTTTCAGGAAACACCATACACTTCTCCAGGGTGGCTGCTGGCAATTTACATCCTGCCAATCAGCATAACAAGGCTCCCTGTTCTCCATATCCTGTCCTACCTTTCTGGATTTTACACTTTTTTCAGATGGCCCTTTTGCCCGGGGGGGCAGTGAGATTTCATTGTAGTGCAGATTTCCTTTACAGGCTTGCTTGGTTGGCCAAAAAGGGCGTATGCGTTTTTTCCTGAATATATTCAGGAAAAAACGCATACGCCCTTTTTGGCCAAGTGCATCATTGTCGACGTTGTGCCTCTTTTCCTATGCTTTCAGGGCAATTCCAGTCTACCCCCTGCAATCGTTTTCCTGAAATTCAGCCCCGCTTTCAAGTCCCCTTCGCAGGCTTACTTCAATATATTTTTGGAGGATAGCTGTCATTTATAACTCTGCAGGTTTGTGAAGTACAGTGCCCCTGAGCTCCTTTCTTCAACTCGCTTTCTTGTGAGCTGGGCACTAAACCGCAGGATTGCTTCAGGCCCTAATCTGTTTCCAGCAGGGCACACTGAGCCTTTGTTTAATGCCTCTTCCTGGTGGGCAATGAGCGTTACATTTGCCCGTGCAGACACCTACAGCTAGTCTCTCATTGGTTCTCCCTATTCCTGTTCATCTTGCACAGAAATTGCAAGCTGTGCCAAACAGGAGTTTAAAGGCACTGACTCTCCAGGAGGGGAGAGTGTTAGTAAAGCATCTGGAATGGTGAACCCGAGGACCAGGAAACGAAAACTGAGATGCATTTTAAATCATTTCCCAATCACACGGTGGACGATACTCTGGGTTTCCCATGCATGTTTTAGCTGGAGGAAGAATCCCTTGAACCTGGAGAGTTGGGACCCATGGAATGGGTACCATGCAGTATGACTTCAAAGGGTCTGCATTTGCTCACCGAAACTCACCAGTGCTATCAGCCTGAAGTGTCCAGCCTTATGTCTCAACCAGCTCTGGGTGTAGATGTGGTCAATCCCGGTTGCATCACATGCCCTGAGTGAATTATTTAAGAATTGCTCTCTATTTCACTGTCTTTGTGTTTTGTTTTCGAAATTTATTTTGATAATGGGATTTATCGGATTTTCACTGCTGCATTTCCGCCGCTGTACACACGCTTGATTCTCTTACGGAGACATATATATCCATGGGTTTTAAGATTCTTCCTAGTCAGGTATATTCCTAGGCGTTGAATATGTGGTGTTGAGTCCATTTCGTTGAGCAAGGAGTAGGTCTTGTCTATTACATATTTGGCTTATGGAATGTTATCTGTGCTAATTTCAGTCTCTGGTTTTATGCAGCACCCCAACGCACCTTTCCCCATAAGCAAGCACTAGTTGGTTTTCTAAATTTGAGACCCTGTTCTGTTTTGTAATTCAGTTCATGTGTAGTCAAGTTTACATTCCGTGTATTAGTGATATCTTATCATGTTTCTTTTTCTGTGTGACGTAGTTCACGTAGAATCACCGTACCTGCATCCACTTACTATGCCGCTACGGGCCTGATGACACAGATTTCATTGCTGAGTGATATTGCATTGCACGTACGTGCCACAACTTCTTTATCCATTTTTTGCTTTCTGGGATATTTACCTTATACTGTAGACGAGCTTCTTGTGAACACAGCCGTCCCAAATATTGGGGTGGCTGTCTGTTTTTGATTTTAATTTCCGTAAGCTATAGGACCATAAGTGGAAGTGCCATAGGCTGTGTTGCTTTGTTTCTTACGTGTTTCAGGAAACACCATACACTTCTCCAGGGTGGCTGCTGGCAATTTACATCCTGCCAATCAGCATAACAAGGCTCCCTGTTCTCCATATCCTGTCCTACCTTTCTGGATTTTACACTTTTTTCAGATGGCCCTTTTGCCCGGGGGGGCAGTGAGATTTCATTGTAGTGCAGATTTCCTTTTCAGGTTTGCTTGGTTGGCCAAAAAGGGCGTATGTGTTTTTTCCTGAATATATTCAGGAAAAAACGCATACGCACTTTTTGGCCAAGTGCATCATTGTCGACGTTGTGCCTCTTTTCCTATGCTTTCAGGGCAATTCCAGTCTACCCCCTGCAATCGTTTTCCTGAAATTCAGCCCCGCTTTCAAGTCCCCTTCGCAGGCTTACTTCAATATATTCTTGGAGGATAGCTGTCATTTATAACTCTGCAGGTTTGTGAAGTACAGTGCCCCTGAGCTCCTTTCTTCAACTCGCTTTCTTGTGAGCTGGGCACAAAACCGCAGGATTGCTTCAGGCCCTAATCTGTTTCCAGCAGGGCACACTGAGCCTTTGTTTAATTCCTCTTCCTGGTGGGCAATGAGCGTTACATTTGCCCGTGCAGACACCTACAACTAGTCTCTCATTGGTTCTCCCTATTCCTGTTCATCTTGCACAGAAATGGCAAGCTGTGCCAAACAGGAGGGTAAAGGCACTGACTCTCCAAGCGGGGAGAGTGTTAGTAAAGCATCTGGAATGGTGAACCCGAGGACCAGGATACGAAAACTGAGATGCATTTTAAATCATTTCCCAATCACACGGTGGACGATACTCTGGGTTTCCCATGCATGTTTTAGCTGGAGGAAGAATGCCTTGAACCTGGAGAGTTGGGACCCATGGAATGGGTACCATGCAGTATGACTTCAAAGGGTCTGCATTTGCTCACCGAAACTCACCAGTGCTATCAGCCTGAAGTGTCCAGCCTTATGTCTCAACCAGCTCTGGGTGTAGATGTGGTCAATCCCGGTTGCATCACATGCCCTGAGTGAATTATTTAAGAATTGCTCTCTATTTCACTGTCTTTGTGTTTTGTTTTCGAAATTTATTTTGATAATGGGATTTATCGGATTTTCACTGCTGCGTTTCGGCCGCTGTACACACGCTTGATTCTCTTATGGAGACATATATATCCATGGGTTTTAAGATTCTTCCTAGTCAGGTATATTCCTAGGCGTTGAATATGTGGTGTTGGGTCCATTTCGTTGAGCAAGGAGTAGGTCTTGTCTATTACATATTTGGCTTATGGAAAGTTATCTGTGCTAATTTCAGTCTCTGGTTTTATGCAGCACCCCAAGGCACCTTTCCCCATAAGCAAGCACTAGTTGGTTTTCTAAATTTGAGACCCTGTTCTGTTTTGTAATTCAGTTCATGTGTAGTCAAGTTTACATTCCGTGTATTAGTGATATCTTATGATGTTTCTTTTTCTGTGTGACGTAGTTCACGTAGAATCACCGTACCTGCATCCACTTACTATGCCGCTACGGGCCTGATGACACAGATTTCATTGCTGAGTGATATTGCATTGCACGTACGTGCCACAACTTCTTTATCCATTTCTTGCTTTCTGGGATATTTACCTGATACTGTAGACGAGCTTCTTGTGAACACAGCCTTCCCAAATATTGGGGTGGCTGTCTGTTTTTGATTTTAATTTCCGTAAGCTATAGGACCATATGTGGAAGTGCCATAGGCTGTGTTGCTTTGTTTCTTACGTGTTTCAGGAAACACCATACACTTCTCCAGGGTGGCTGCTGGCAATTTACATCCTGCCAATCAGCATAACAAGGCTCCCTGTTCTCCATATCCTGTCCTACCTTTCTGGATTTTACACTTTTTTCAGATGGCCCTTTTGCCCGGGGGGGCAGTGAGATTTCATTGTAGTGCAGTTTTCCTTTACAGGCTTGCTTGGTTGGCCAAAAAGGGCGTATGCGTTTTTTCCTGAATATATTCAGGAAAAAACGCATACGCCCTTTTTGGCCAAGTGCATCATTGTCGACGTTGTGCCTCTTTTCCTATGCTTTCAGGGCAATTCCGGTCTACCCCCTGCAATCGTTTTCCTGAAATTCAGCCCCACTTTCAAGTCCCCTTCGCAGGCTTACTTCAATATATTTTTGGAGGATAGCTGTCATTTATAACTCTGCAGGTTTGTGAAGTACAGTGCCCCTGAGCTCCTTTCTTCAACTCGCTTTCTTGTGAGCTGGGCACAAAACCGCAGGATTGCTTCAGGCCCTAATCTGTTTCCAGCAGGGCACACTGAGCCTTTGTTTAATTCCTCTTCCTGGTGGGCAATGAGCGTTACATTTGCCCGTGCAGACACCTACAGCTAGTCTCTCATTGGTTCTCCCTATTCCTGTTCATCTTGCACAGAAATGGCAAGCTGTGCCAAACAGGAGGTTAAAGGCACTGACTCTCCAAGCGGGGAGAGTGTTAGTAAAGCATCTGGAATGGTGAACCCGAGGACCAGGATACGAAAACTGAGATGCATTTTAAATCGTTTCCCAATCACACGGTGGACGATACTCTGGGTTTCCCATGCATGTTTCAGCTGGAGGAAGAATGCCTTGAACCTGGAGAGTTGGGACCCATGGAATGGGTACCATGCAGTATGACTTCAAAGGGTCTGCATTTGCTCACCGAAACTCACCAGTGCTATCAGCCAGAAGTGTCCAGCCTTATGTCTCAACCAGCTCTGGGTGTAGATGTGGTCAATCCCGGTTGCATCACATGCCCTGAGTGAATTATTTAAGAATTGCTCTCTATTTCACTGTCTTTGTGTTTTGTTTTCGAAATTTATTTTGATAATGGGATTCATCGGATTTTCACTGCTGCGTTTCGTCCGCTGTACACACGCTTGATTCTCTTACGGAGACATATATATCCATGGGTTTTAAGATTCTTCCTAGTCAGGTATATTCCTAGGCGTTGAATATGTGGTGTTGAGTCCATTTCGTTGAGCAAGGAGTAGGTCTTGTCTATTACATATTTGACTTATGGAAAGTTATCTGTGCTAATTTCAGTCTCTGGTTTTATGCAGCACCCCAAGGCACCTTTCCCCATAAGCAAGCACTAGTTGGTTTTCTAAATTTGAGACCCTGTTCTTTTTTGTAATTCAGTTCATGTGTAGTCAAGTTTACATTCCGTGTATTAGTGATATCTTATGATGTTTCTTTTTCTGTGTGACGTAGTTCACGTAGAATCACCGTACCTGCATCCACTCACTATGCCGCTACGGGCCTGATGACACAGATTTCATTGCTGAGTGATATTGCATTGTACGTACGTGCCACAACTTCTTTATCCATATTTTGCTTTCTGGGATATTTACCTGATACTGTAGACGAGCTTCTTGTGAACACAGGCGTCCCAAATATTGGGGTGGCTGTCTGTTTTTGATTTTAATTTCCGTAAGCTATAGGACCATAAGTGGAAATGCCATAGGCTGTGTTGCTTTGTTTCTTACGTGTTTCAGGAAACACCATACACTTCTCCAGGGTGGCTGCTGGCAATTTACATCCTGCCAATCAGCATAACAAGGCTCCCTGTTCTCCATATCCTGTCCTACCTTTCTGGATTTTACACTTTTTTCAGATGGCCCTCTTGCCCGGGGGGCATTGAGACTTCATTGTAGTGCAGATTTCCTTTACAGGCTTGCTTGGTTGGCCAAAAAGGGCTTATGCGTTTTTTCCTGAATATATTCAGGAAAAAACGCATACGCCCTTTTTGGCCAAGTGCATCATTGTCGACGTTGTGCCTCTTTTCCTATGCTTTCAGGGCAATTCCAGTCTACCCCCTGCAATCGTTTTCCTGAAATTCTGCCCCGCTTTCAAGTCCCCTTCGCAGGCTTACTTCAATATATTTTTGGAGGATAGCTGTCATTTATAACTCTGCAGGTTTGTGAATTACAGTGCCCCTGAGCTCCTTTCTTCAACTCGCTTTCTTGTGAGCTGGGCACAAAACCGCAGGATTGCTTCAGGCCCTAATCTGTTTCTGGCAGGGCACGCTGAGCCTTTGGTTAATTCCTCTTCCTGGTGGGAAATGAGCCTTACATTTGTCCGTGCAGACACCTATAGCTAGTCTCTCATTGGTTCTCCCTATTCCTGTTCATCTTGTGCAGAAATTGCAAGCTGTGCCAAACAGGAGGTTAAAGGCACTGACTCTCCAAGCGGGGAGAGTGTTAGTAAACCGTCTGGAATGGTGAACCCGAGGACCAGGATACGAAAACTGAGATGCATTTTAAATCGTTTCCTAATCACACGGTGGACCATACTCGCCGTTTCCCACGCATGTTTTAGCTGAAGAAAGAATCCCTTGAACCTGGAGAGTTGGGACCCTTGGATTGTGTACCATGCAGTATGACTTCAAAGGATCTGCATTTGTTCACCGAAACTCACCAATGCTATCAGCCTGAAGTGTCCAGCCTTATGTCTCAACCAGCTCTGGGTGTAGATGTGGTAAATCCAGGTTGCATCACATGCCCTGAGTGAATTATTTAAGAATTGCTTCCTATTTCACTGTCATTGTGTTTTGTTTTTGAAATTTATTTTAATAATGGGATTTATCGGATTTTCACTGCTTCGTTTATGCCGCTGTACACGCGCTTGATTCTGTTACGGAGACATATAAGTCCATGGGTTTTAAGATTCTTACTAATCCGGTATATTCTTAGGCATTGAATATGGCGTGTGGAGTCCATTTCGTTGAGCAAGGAGTAGGTCTTGACTATTACATATTTGGCTTATGGAATGGTATCTGTGCTAATTTCAATCTCTGGTTTTATGCAGCACCCCAACTCACCTTTCCCCTTAAGGAAGCATAAGTTGGTTTTTTTTAATTTGAAACCCTCTTCTCTTTTGTAATTCAGTTCATGTGTAGCCATGTTAACATTCCATGTATTAGTGATATCTTATGTCTTTTTCTTTTTGAATTATGTGACTTCGAATGATCACACGTAACTCCTCTTGAGTTGTTATAACTGGCCGTATTTCTTTGATTTCCAGGCTGAGTAATATTCCACTCTACATAAGCACCACATCTCTGTCCGTTTTTTCTCTGCAGATACTTTAAGTTATATCCTAGTCGAGGATCTTTTAAACAGAGAGGTGGTAAACATTGGGGTGCCTGTGTCCTCTCGATTTTTGTTTTTCCCAAGATATACGTCCATGAGTGCAAGTGCCCTGTGCTCGGTAGCTCATTTTTTAGATGCTTTAGTAAACACAATAGACTTATCCAGAGTGACCGTTGGCAATATACATTTCCACTATAAGACTCACAGGGCTCCCTTTTCTCCTTGCCCTGTCCTGCATTTCTGGTGTTTACACTTTATGAGGACGGCTCTTCTGACTGATGCAAAGTGATATGTTTTGTAGTATTGATTTCCAGTGCCCACCTGTTTGGTTGGCTAAAAAAGTGTATGCCCTTTTCTTGAATATATACAGAAAAAGACGCATACACCCTTTTTGGCCAACTGCAATGTTGGCAATGTTCAGCCCCTTTTCTTGTGCTTAATGGCGAGTCCTTTCTACCTCTTCCAATCCCTTTCCTGCCATTCTCCGTTGCTTACAAGTCCTTTTCTCTGACTTTCCTCAAGACATTTTTCAGTGATAGATATTTTCAATTCTGCAGTTTCGTGAATTTTAGTGCCCCTGAGTTCCATTTTCCAACTTGTGTTTATGGGAACTGGCCACAAAGCATCAGGATTCCTCAAGCCCTATTCTGTTTCCATGGGCAACCCTAGCCTTTGGTCAATTCGTCTTCCTGATTGGAAATTAGAGTGGCATGTGCCTGTCCGAACACCTAGGACTTGTCTCTCATTGTTCCTCCTCCTTCTGCTTCATCCTCTGGACAAATTCCAAACTGTATGCAACAGGATGTTGACAGTGCTGACATCTCCAAGTGGGGAGACTGTTAGTAAAGACGCTGGAGTGGTGAACCCTAGCACCAAGAGATGAGGAGATGAGATGCCTTTTCCAAACTTTTCCCGATCAGACGGTATACCATCCTCTGGGTGTGACAGGCATGTTTTAGGTGTAGGAAGGGTCCCATTCATGTGAGGAGAACACCAGGGGATTTTAAATATCAGTGTCTCTCCGCAACCCAAACTGGGGAATTTTTTAAGCTACGGCTACACATATGTTCATTAAGGGCCTTGGGAAGTAGGCAGAGTCCAAACTTTAGATGATTGAAGTCTTCAGGGTCAGAAGCACTCACCACTGTCTTCCCTTAGATTCCATTTTTACTGTCATTGATGGATGATGTCAATAAAAATATCTATTCTTTTTCAGATCATTTCCCCTTATAGGTTATTGCAAAATATTGAGTGTAGTTCCCTGTGCTATACAGTAGTTCCTTGCTGATGATTTCATACATAGCAGTGTGTATGTGTTAATCCCAAACTGTTAATTTATCCCTCCTCCTACCATTTCCCTTTGGTAATAATAAATTATAAGATTTTATGCTTCTCAGAAATGGGGGAGCTGAAAGAGAGGTATCATTTTCAATGCAAAAGCATTTAAAACAAGATTGAAGCTTTAACCAAGATTATTAGATGTACATCCTTGGAAAGAAATCACTTTGTTTCTCTAATATTGACCTGACAAAGAAGACAAACCTTTTCACTGAACTTGCTTAAAAGAAAGTGATGGAAATATCAAATGGAAGTGTTAGAAACATCTTATTTTACCCGAGCCTTATACACTGTTCTATGTTAATTACAGTTTGGCTCACACATCTGTTCATTGAAGTTACAATGTTCTCAATTTCTGTTACTGATCCTCCAGAGTGGACGCCAACAAGTGTCCCCCTGCCCAGTGTCATTGGAGCCAATAGATCGAGACTGAGTTTGGTTCAAAAGCAAAGGAAACTTTATATTTTGATCAGAGAATGGAGAGGTGCTACCCTGTGGGCTGTGGGCTGGGCTGCTGTGTAGAGATCCTGTCAGAGTCACTGGGAGGGAGGGGGCTGAGCTCTCGAGGACCTGGTTGGCTGCAGCTCAGGCTCTATGTCACGGAGTCTGAACTGGGCCCCAGGAGCTGAAGTGTCATCGAGCCATTCTGCTCTAGGAAATCTGGTCTGAAGTGCCGGGTGTGGAACCTCTGTATGCGGGACACTAGGAGCACCTGAAATTAGACAAAGCACAAAGGATAAAAATGGTTAGACTTTATTTTATTGCCCAGATTCTATTTTTATCTCCCAGGCATTTTTAAGGGGCTTTGCCTGGGACAAACTTCTCTTCTGCCTTTTGTCCCTTTCCTCATTCTTGGAGTGCTGCGGGTGCAGACCCTTCTTCTGTAACTGCTGAGTGCTGAGTTAGGAGGCTTCATACCCGTGGGCGAGGGTCAGAACTTCTCCCCAGCAGCCTCCAGGTGACGTTGATTGTCCCCAGGCCTCCTGCCTCCCTGCTCGTCCACCTGAGCACCAGTATTGGAAGTGTTATAGATTCTAATGACCTTTAAGGGTCCAGAAAGGAGATGTGCAGTGGCGCTGTGAGGTCCAGTTTCACTCCGCCCCACATTTGTTCGGCCACCTTAGGCTGACCGTTTCTGCCAGCCTAGATGCTCTGACTGACCGTTTCTGCCAGCCTAGATGCTCTGACCAACAGTCTGCGCTTTCTTCCATTAGGCCCCTGAATTAACGTAAAAACAGCACCAGGTGTCAGGATCCTGCCCGCTCAGCTCCCAGACAGTCCAGGGTCAGTGGTGATGAAGGATCATGATGGTCACTGAGTCAAGAGCCTTTGGAAGTAAACAGGAGTCCAGCCGGTCTTATTGGCCACCATCATCAGGGTGTCTGTAGGCTTTTCTATGGTGACAGCATGATATACGGTTCCCCCGCCAAGATTATTAGCTCCCCTCTGGGTACAGTAAGTACTGCAAGCAGTAGTCTACTCTTTTGGGACACACTCTTGTTGTTTTATGAGAGAAACTCCAGGTCAAGTGATGGTCACACGAGTCGTCATGGTGCCCCGTTGCCCCCGGTTATCTCTCTGGAGGTTGGAGTTGGAGGGCCTCCTCAATCGAGGTCAGTGTGCCCACGGAGCAAACCCTGCAACTTCAGGGCATGGTTGGGGGTTAGGATCACCACGTGGGGTCCGTTTCCCTTAGAAGGGAGGTGGCCTTTTGGGCTGCTGATTTCCAGGTTTTCAGATACCACCAGTATCTTGGCCAGATGTGGCGGTGGGCCAAGCCCCTTGGTGACCATAGTTTATCCTACCTGGATGGCATTCTTGCATTGTTCCATTTCAAGTGGTCCCAGTTTTTGCACTAATACTCCAATGGCGATTCACCTTTCACCAGGAATGTAAAGGTCAAAGGGTTTAGCTAAATTAGGGAGTTCCAGGGCAAGGGTCTGAATTGACTGCTCTTTCCATTCTTGAAAGGCCACTTCTGGATTCTATTCAAAAGGATCATCATCTTTTCCTTTCAGTGTTTCATATAGAGGCCCAGCTAGTAGACTGTAGTTAGGGATCCAGAGGCAGGAAACCCTGGCTTCCCCAGGAACCCCTAAGCTGTCTTCTAGTTTCAGAAAGGGGTAAGGCTGTAAATTGTTTCTTCCCTTTCCTGGGATGGGCTTCTCCGACCTTCTGTGAGAATGAAGCCCAGGCAGGTCACCGTAGTCTGTGATACTTGAGCTTTTTCGTGGACAACTTCTATCCTTTATTGGCTTGGTAGTTCTGAGGCCTCCTTAGTAGGGCTGGCGATCAGAATGTCGTCTGAATATTGAAGGAGTGTTTCCTTTTCCAGAGGTAGAACTTTTAGGTCTTTAGCTGAGCTTTCCCCAAAGATGGTGTGGGAATTTTTGAACCCTTGGGGCAAGACAGCCTGGAAGTATTGTTTTAGTTGTATGTTGAGTCCTGTCACTCACAAGCCAAAATTTCTTGTGACTCTGGGACTAATGGAATACAAAAGAAGGCATCAGTGAAGACTAATACAGAATACCAAGTCCTGGTGGTTGGTAGAATGACCAGCAGGGTGTAGGATTTAGGAACTACTGGAGGTATATCCTCAGTGGCTTCACTGACTGTCCTGACATCCTTTACCAGGACTCCAGCAGCCCATGGGGCTCTCGAGGTCAGGCCAATCCCAGGATATGGAGCTCACCTGGGCAGGTACCCTACCCCCACCCCAGCCCACGGGGCTCTCGTGTTCAGGCCCCTCCCAGGATATGGGATTCCCTGGGCAGGTCCTCTGCAGTCCATGGGGCTCCCGTGGTCAGGCCCCTCCCAGGATACAGAGCTACCCTTGCAGGTACCTTGGCAGGGCTGGGCACACAGGAACCGTGCACATAGCCCTCATTGCAGAGCACTCCCAGCTCACCTGTCGCTCAGATCTGACACAGAGCACCTCAGAGCAGGACTTGAACTAACAAACAGCAGCTCTGACAGGTCTGTGACCCTGGGCATCACTCTGTGCGGCCTCCTCCACCTGGTCTTCCAGAGACTTCCACTGCACCCGGGGCACCAGGCCTCTGTCTCCAACCACCACCCACCCCTCCTCTCCCTGACTCCTGGGTTCCTCTCATTAGGAGAGGGTTTTCTTGAAGTTGTCTCCCACTCATGGGCCAGATAATATAATTAGAAAACAAGCCAGAGCTGCAGCCCCTTGTCTATCCTGACTCTCAGGAGCCCACACCTGTTCCTTGGACCTGGCCAATTCAGCAAGTTCCATTTTCAGCAACTGTGAGCCCCTGAGGGGTGATTATTGGCTGGCTTGGGAAGCCTGACCGTGCCGGCCAGCCCTCCCCAGGTGTGCCTGGGTTGAGATCAATATAAACACCGCTCCAGGCAGCAAGAGCCCCTGCAGCTGTGCCTGACGCCATTTTCTCTGCCCTGTCAGCAGTCTCGGGGCTGGGCTGGTGGGAGGGAGTGAGAGGCCACGGCTTTGTGGGTGTCCCAGTGTGAGTGGGGCTCTGCTGGACTTTCTGCAGCAGTTGCCAAGATGCTACCTGCTAAAGAAGAGGATGTGTCACCCACACCTGCCGCTGGAATTTCTCCCTGGGCACAGGTGAGGAAGGAAGAAAGCAGTGGGGGCTGGGACAGCAGGGGTATCTCAGGCAGGGAAATGGAGAGCTTCCAGAAGAGCACCCAGGGCCAGGACCATCCTGGCTGGCCTGCAGGCACCAAGTCGGCTGGCATGCTGTCCCTCATGTGGCTCCATGGCCCTTCCTCTAGGTTTTCAAGTCCTTGTACATATTCAGGTGTTTAGCCTTGGAAGGGTGGGAACATTTCAGCAGCAGCTGGCCTGGGGCTCGGCCCACGTTTACTCACAGATACCTCGGCACGGTCCACCAGCTTTGCAGTGAGGACGCTTGTTGCGAGGAGCATGCTGGCTGAATGGGAGATGATTCCCCACCACTGACCAACTTCAGAATTGTTTGCAATTGGAGCAAGTGCCCTGAAACGGTTTTCCTCTGTGTAACTGGTGGGTTCTGTTCTTTTTTATCTTTTTTTCGTTTTTGGTTCAAGGTAGATTTTATTCCTCTTTTGTGTATTTACAGATATAAGCATGGAAATAATTTATTCATATAAATACATGTATGTGAAGGGAAGAATATTTTTCTGTTTTACTTTTTTTAATTTTATTTTTTTATTTTGAATTTAATTTTATATTTTTATACAGCAGGTTGTTTTTGGTTATCTACTTTATACATATAAATGTATACATACCAATCCCAATATCTCAACTCCTCCCACCACCATCCCCAACAGCTTTCCCCCCTTGTTGTCCATACGTTTGTTGTATACATGTATTGCTCTATTTCTGCCTTGCAAAACGGTTCATCTGTACAATTTTTCTAGGTTCCACATATATGCATTAATATACAAGATTTGTTTTTCTCTTTCTGACTTACTTCACTCTGTATGACAGTCTCTAGATCCATCAACGTCTCTACAAATGTCCCAATTTCATTCCTTTTTATGGCTTAGTAATATTCCATTTTATATATGTACCACATCTTTATGCATTCGTCTGTCTGTGGGCATTTAGGTTGCTTCCATTTCCTGGATAGTGTAAATAGTGATGCAATGAACATTGTGGTGAATGTCTCTTTTTGATTTATGGTTTTGTCTGGGTATATGCCCAGTAGAGGGATTGCTGTATCATATGGTAATTCTATTCTTAGTTTTATAAGAAACTCCATAATGTTCTCCACAGTGACTGTATCAATTTACGTTCCCAACAATAGTGGAAGAGGATTCCTTATCTCCACACCGTTTCCAGCATTTGTTGTTTGTAGATTTTCTGATGATGCCCATTCTAATAGGTGTGAGGTGATACACCATGGATGAGTCTATTTCGTTGAGCAAAGAGTAGGTCTTGTTTATTACGTATTTGGCTTATGGAATGGTATGTGTGCTAATTTCAATCTGTTTTTATACAGCAGCCCAACTCAACTTTCCCCTTAAGCAAGCATAAGGTTTTTATCTAAATGTGAGACTCTGTTCGGTTTTGTAATTCAGTTTATGTGTAGCCAAGTTTACACTCCCTCTATTAGTGATATCTTATGATAATTATCTTTCTTTGTGTGATATATTTCTCTTAGAATCATCATAATTAAATCCACTCAATTTGCTGCTACAGGCCTGATGACATTGATTTCACTGCTGAGTGATATTCCGTTGTACGTAAGTAGCACAACTTCTTTATCCATTTTTTTCTTTCTGGGATATTTAATTTGTACTGGACTCGAGGTTCTTGTAAACACAGCAGCCCTAAATTTTGTGTTGGCTGTGTCTTGTTGATTTTAATTTTCCTAAGCTATAGGGCCAAAAGTGGAAGTGCCCTAGGCTCTGTAGCTTTGTTTTTTAGATGTTTCAGGATACACCATGAACATCTCCAGAGTGTCTGTTGGCAATTTACATCCCGCCCATCAGCATAACACGGCTCCCTGTTCTCCATGGCCTGTCCTGTGTTTCTGGTTTTTACACTTTATTCAGATGGCCTTTTTGACGAATGGGAAATGTGACTTCATTGTAGTGTGGATTTCCATTGCTGGAGTGCTTGGTTGGCCAAAATGTTCATATGCGTTTTTTCCTGAATATATTCAGGAAAAATGTATACACACTTTTTGTCCATGTGCATCACTGTCAAAGATCTGCTGCTTTTCATATGCTTTAAATGCAATTCCAATCTACCTCTTGAAATATGATTCCTGCAATTCTGCCTCGTTTTCAAGTCCTCTTTGCAGACTTACTTCGATATATTTTTGCCAATAGCTGTCATTTATCTCTGCAGGTTTGTGAATTACAGTGCCCCTGAGCTCCTTTCTTAACTCGCTTCCTTGTAAGCTGGCCACAAAACTGCAGGTTTGCTTCAGGCCATAATCAGGGTCCAGAACGGCACTCTGAGCCTTTGGTTAATTCCTCTTCCTGGTGGGAAATTAGAGTTAAATGTGCCCCTCCAGATACCTGCCTCACTCCCAGCCACATGGTGATGTATGTCCTCAGGTTTGAGGCCATATGTGATGGGTTCCTCATCTTTTGATGATGTGGCCCCACTGGTGTGTGGACACTCCTGCCTGGTTCCCATCCCCTTGGTGATGTGGGCCCTCTGGTGAGACTCTGATCCTGGTTGGGTTCCTCACACATCCGTGAGGTGAGCCCTCTTCTCTGAGGTCACTCCTGCCTGGCTGGCACAACCCGCCTTGTTGACTTCGGCACCCTGGTGGCAGTTGGAGCCTGCTGGGAGCCTCCTTCCCGCGGTGATGAGGCCCTCTGGCGTCAGACCCTAATGGCGGGGTTCCCACATTTTCTGATACGTGCTAAGTGGTACGAGGGCACTCCTGCCAGGTTCCCATCCTCATGAGCGTGTGGGCCTTCTGTTCTGAGGTCCTAACGGCTGGGTTGCTCACACTTTCATGATGTGGGCCCTCTGCTGTGAGGTCAATCCTGCCTGGCTGGCGCACGTCGCCTTGGCGATGTGGACCCTCTGGTGGCAGTTGGAGTGTGCTGGGGCCTCCTCCCCTCAGTGATGAGGGCCTTCTGGTGTCAGGCCCTAAGTGCTGGGCTCCACACATTTTCTGATGTGTGCCCAGTGGTGCGAGTCACTCCTGCCAGGTTCCCATCCCCATGGGCATGTGGGACTTCTGTTCTGTGGTCCCAACTGCTGGGTTGCTCACAGTTTCATGATGTGGGCCCTTTGCTGTGTGTTCACTCTGGCCTGTATCCCATAGTGTCAGTGCTCTGGGCCTCCAGCTTGGAGTTTCCAACTTCTCGATTCCTCACCTTTTTTATTCTATGGGCCCTCGGTTGTGCGTCTCCTCCTGCATGCCTCACTCCCAGCCCCTTCGTGATGTGTGTCCCCTTGTTTGAGGCCACATGTGCTGTGTTCCTCACCTTTCTATAATGTGGCCACACTGGTGTGAGGACACTCTTGCCTGGTTCCCATTCCCTTGGTGATGTTGGCCCCACTGCTGTTAGGACAGTCTTGCCTGGTTCCCATCACCTTGGTGATGTTGGCCCTCTGGTGAGAGTCTGATCCTGGTTAGGTTCCTCATCCTTCTGTGAGGTGGGCCCTCTGCTCTGAGGTCACTCCTGCCTGGCTGGCACACCCCGCCTTGGCAACGTCGGCCATATGGTGGCAGTTGGAGCCTGCTGGGAGCCTCCTCCCCTCAGTGATGAGGGCCCTCTGGCCTCAGGCCCTAACTGCTGGGTTCCCACATTTTCTGATTCGTGCTAAGTGGTGCAAGGACACTCCTGCCAGGTTCCCATCCCCATGAGGCTGTGAGCCTTCTGCTCTGAGGTCCCAACGGCTGTGTTGCTCACAGTTTCATGATGAGGGCCCTCTGGTGTGAGTTCACTCCTGCCTAGATCCCATAGCCTCGCTGCTCCTGGCTGCCTGCCGGAGGTTCCAACTGTGGGATTCCTCACCTTTTTTATTCTATGGTCCCTCTGTTTTGAGGATCCTCTGGCCTGCCTCACTCCCAGCCCCTTGGTGATGTGTGTCCTCAGGTTTGAGGCCACGTGTGCTGGGTCCCTCAAATTATGGTGATGTAGCCCCACTGGTGTGAGGACACTCCTGCCTGGTTCCCATTCCCTTGGTGATGTTGGCCCTCTGGTGACAGTCTGATCCTTGTTGGGTTCCTCACACTTCTGTGAGGTGGGCTTTCTGCTCTGAGGTCACTCCTGCCTGGTTGGCACACCCCGCCTTGGTGACATCGGCCTTATGGTGGCAGTTAGAGCCTGCTGGGAGCCTCCTCCCCTCGGTGATGAGGGTCCTCTGGCCTCAGGTCCTAACTGCTGGGTTCCCACATTTTCTGATTCGTGGAAGTGGGCCGAGGACACTCCTGTCAGGTTCCCATCCCCATAGGGATGTGGGCCTTCTGCTCTGAGGTCCCATCCGCTGGGTTGCTCACAGTTTCATGATGTGGGACCTCTGCTGTGAGTTTGCTGTGGCCTGGATCCCATAGACTCTGTGCTCTGGGCGGCCTACTGGCCGGTTCCAACTGCTGGATTCCTCACAACTTTTATTCTGTGGGCTCTGTTTTGTGAGGATACTCCTGCTTGCCTCACTCCTAGCCCCTTGGAGATGTGGGTCCCCTGTTTTAGGCCACATGTTCTGGGTTCCTCACCTTTCTATAATGTGGCCACACTGGTGTGAGGACCCTCCTGCCTGGTTCCGATCCCCTTGGTGATGTGGGCCCTCTGGTGAGAGTCTTATCCTGGCTGGTTTCCTCACCCTTCTGTGAGGTAGGCCCTCTGCGGTGAGGTCACTCCTGCCTGGCTGGCACACATCACCTTGGTGACGTGGGCCCTCAGTTGGGAGTTGGTGTCTGCTGCGAGTCTCCGTCCCTCGGTAATGAGGGCCCTCTTGCGTCAGACCCTAACTCCTGGGCTCCCAAAATTTGCAGATGTGCGACGTGTGGTGCGAGTACACTCCTGTCAGGTTCCCAACCCCATGGGAATTTGGGCCTTCTGCTCTGAGGTCCCAACGGCTGGGGTGCTCACAGTTTCATGATGAGGGCCCTCTGATGTGCGTTCATTCCGGCCTAGATCCCATAGGCTTGCTGCTCCTGGGCGCCTGCTGGGAGGTTCCAACTGCGGGATTCCTCACCTTTTTTATTCTATGGGCCCTCTGTTTTGAGGCTCCTCCTGCCTGCCTCAATCCCAGCCCCGTTGTGATGTGTGTCCTCTGGTGTGAGGCCACGTGTGCTGGGTCCCTCACCTTTCGATGATGTGGCCCCAATGGTGTGAGGACACTCGTGCCTGTTTCCCAGCCCCTTGGTGATGTGGCCCCTCTGGTGAGAGTCTGATCCTGGCTGGGTTCCTTACCGTTCTGTGAGGTGGGCCCTGTGCTCTGAGGTAACTCCTGCCTGGCTTGCTCCCATTGCCTTGGTGACGTCGGCCCTCTGGTGGCAGTTGGATCCTTTTGGAGACTCCTGTCCTCGGTGATGAGGTCCCTCTGGCGTCAGGCTCTAACTCCTGGGCTCCCCAGGTTTTCTGATGTGAGCCCAGTGATGCCAGGACACTCGTGAAATGTTCCCATCCCCATGGCGATATGGGCCTTCTGCTCTGAGGTTCCAACGACTGGGTTGCTCACAGTTTCCTGATGTTAGCTCTCTGGTGTTAGTTCACTCATTCCTAGATCCCATAGCCTCTGTACTCTGGGCCGCCTGCTGGGAAGTTCCTACTGCTGGGTTCCTCACCTTTTTTATTCTTTGGGCCCTGTGTTGGGAGGCTCCTCCTGCCTGTGTCACTCCCAGCCCCTTGGTGATGTAGGTCCTCTGGTTTGTGGCCACATGTGCCAGTTTCCTCATCTTTTAGTGATGTGGCCCCACTGGTGTGAGGACACTCGTGCCTGGTTCCCGTCCCCTTGGTGATATGGGCCCTCTGGTGAGAGTCTGATCCTGGTTGGGTTCCTCACACTTCTTTGAGGTGGGCCGTCTGCTGTGAGGTCACTCCTGCCTGGCTGGCACACCCCGCCTTGGCGACGTGGGCCCTCTTGTGGTAGTTGGAACATGCTGGGAGCCTCCTCCCCTCAGTGATGAGGGCCCTCTGGCGTCAGGCCCTAACTGCTGGGTACCCACATTTTCTGATATGTGCTAAGTGGTGCGAGGACACTCCTGCCATGCTCCCAACACCTTGGGGATGTGGACCTTCTGCTCTGAGGTCCAAATGGCTGGGTTGCTCGCAGTTTCATGATGTGGACCCTCTGCTGTGAGTTTACTGCGGCCTGAATCGCATAGACTTGGTGCTCTTGGCCGCCTGCTGGGAGGTTCCCATTGCTGGATTCCTCAGCTTTTTTATTCTATGGGCCCTGTGTTGTGAGGCTACTCCTGCCTGCCTCATTCCGAGCCCCTTGGAGATGTGGGTCTTCTGGTTTAGGCCACATGTGCTGGGTTCCTCACCTTTCTATGATGTGGCCACACTGGTGTGAAGACTCTCCTGCCTGGTTCTGATCACCTTGGTGATGTGGGCCCTCTGGTGAGAGTCTTATCCTGGCTGTGTTCCTCACCCTTCTGTGAGGTAGGCCCTCTGCGGTGAAGTCACTCCTACCTGGCTGTCACACGTCACCTTGGCGACGTGGGACCTCAGTTGGGTGTTGGTGCCTGATTGGAGTCTCCTCCCCTTGGTAATGAGGGCCCTCAGGCGTCAGGCCCTAACTCCTGGGTTCCCTAAATTCTCTGATGTGTGCCCTGTGGTGCGAGTACACTTCTGACAGGTTCCCAACCCCATGGGAATGTGGGCCTTCTGCTCTGAGATCCCAACGCCTAGGTTGCTCACAGTTTCATGATGACGGCCCTCTGGTGTGAGATCACTCCGGCCTGGATCCCATAGTCTCGCTGCTCCTGGCCGCCTGCTGGGAGGTTCCAACTGCGGGATTCTTCACCTCTTTAATTCTATGGTCCCTCTGTTTTGAGGCTCCTCCTGCCTGCCTCAATCCCAGCTCCCTTGTGATGTGTGTCCTCTGGTTTGAGGCCACGTGTGCTGGGTCCCTCACTTTTCGGTGATGTGGCCCCACTAGTGTGAGGACACTCCTGCCTGGTTCCCATTCCCTTGGTGATGTGGGCCCTCTGGTGAGAATCTGATCCTCTTTAGTTCTTCACACTTCTGTGAGGTTGACCCTCTGCTCTGAGGTCACTCCTGCCTGGTTGTCGCACTCCGCATTGGTGACGTCGCCCCTCTGGTAGCAGTCGGAGCTGGCTGGGAGCCACCGCCCCTCGGTGATGAGGGCCCTCTGGCATCAGGCACTAATTGCTGGGCTCCCCACATTTTTTCATGTGTGCCCACTCTTGCGATGACACTCCTGCTTGTTTCCCTTCCCCATGGGGATGTGGGCCTTCTGCTCTGAGGTCACAACGGCTGGGTTGCTTACAGAATCACAATGAGGGCCCTCTGTTGTGAGTTCATGCCGGCCTGGATCTCATAGCCTCAGTGCTCTGGGCCGCCTGCTAGGAAGATCCAACTGCTGGTTTCCACACCTTTTGTATACAATGGGACATGTGTTGTGAGGTTAATCCTGCCTGCCTCACTCCGAAACCCATGGTGATGTGGGTCCTCTGGTTTGAGGCCACATGTGCTGGGTACCTCAACTTTTGATGATGTGGCCCCACGGGTGTGAGGACACTCCTGCCTGGTTCCCATCACCTTGGTGATGTGGGCCCTCTGGGGAGAGTCTGATCCTGGCTGGGTTCCCTACCATTCTGTGAGGTGGGCCCTCTGATGTCAGGTCACTCCTGCCTGGCTAGCTCACATCGCCTTGGCGACGTGGGCCCTCTGTTGGCCACTGGAGCATGCTGGGAGCCTCCTACTCCCGTGAATGATGGCCCTGGAAAAAATGCATATGCCCTTTTTGGCCAAGTGCTTCATTGACGAGGTTCTGCCACTTCTCTTATGCTTTCAGAGCAATTCACGTCTACCTCCTGAAATCGGATTCCAGCAATTCTGCCCCACTTTCAAGTCCTCTTCGCAGCCTTAATTCAATATATTTTTGTACGATTTCTGTCATTTATAAGTCTGCAGGTATGTGAATGACAGTGCCCCTGAGCTCCTTTCCTCAACTCGCTTTCTTGTGAGCTGGCCACAAAACCGCAGGATCGCTTCAGGCCCTAATCTTGTTCCAGCACGGCATGCTGAGCCTTTGGTTAATTCCTTTTCCTGTTGGGAAATGAGTGTTAAAATTGCCCGTGCATACTGGGCATATACCCTGAGAAAACCAAAATTCAAAAAGAGTCATGTACCAAAATGTTCATTGCAGCTCTATTTACAATAGCCCGGAGATGGAAAGAACCTAAGCGCCCATCATCGGACGAATGGATAAAGAAGATGTGGCACATATACACAATGGAATATTACTCAGCCTTAAAAAGAAATGAAACTGAGTTATTTGTAATGAGATGGATAGACCTAGAGTCTGTCATACAGAGTGAAGTAAGTCAGAAAGAAAAAGACAAATAGCGTATGCTAACACATATATATGGAATTTAAAGGAAAAAAATGTCATGAAGAACCTAGGGATAAGACAGGAATAGAGGCGCAGACCTACTGGAGAACGGAATTGAGGATATGGGGAGGGGGAATGGTGAGTTTTGACAGGGCGAGAGAGAGTCATGGACATATACACACTAACAAATGTAGTAAGGTAGATAGCAAGGGGGAAGCAGCCGCAAGGCACAGGGATATTAGCTCGGGGCGTTGGGACAGCCTGGAGGGGTGGAAGGGGGAGAGAGGGAGGGAGGGAGACACAAGAGGGAAGACACAGGGAGCATATGTATATGTATAGCTGATTCACTTTGTTATAAAGCAAAAACTAACACACCATTGTAAAGCAATTATACCCCAATAAAGATGTTAAAAAAAATATTTGCCCGTGCACACACCTACAGATAGTCTCCCATTGGTTCTCCTTATTCCTGTTCATCTTGCGCAGAAATTGCAAACAGTGCCAAACAGGAGGTTAAAGGCACTGACTCTCCAAATGGGGAGAGTGTAAGAAAAGGGTCTGGAATGGTGAACCTGAGTACCAGGGGACGAAAACAGACATGCATGTAAAAAGGTTTCCCAGTCACACGGTGGAGCATACTCTGGGTTTCCCATGCAAATTTTAGCAGAAGGAAGAATGCCTTGAACCTGGAGAGTTGGGAACCATGGAATGGGTACCAGGCAGTATGACATCAAAGGGTCTGCATTTGCTCACTGAACCTCACCAATGCTATCAGCCCAAAGGGTCAAGCCTTATCTCTCACCCAGCTCTGGGTGTAGATGTGGTAAACCAGGTTGCATCACATGCCCTGTGTGAGTTATTTAAGAATTGCTCTCTATTTCACTGTCATTGTGTTTTGTTTTTGAAATTTTTTTTGACACTGGGATTTATCGGATTTTCACTGCTGCGTTAATGCCGCTGTACACACTCTTGATTCTCTTACGGAGACATAAATATCCACGGGTTTTAAGATTCTTCCTAGTCAGGTATATTCCTAGGCGTTGAATATGTGGTGTTGAGTCCATTTCGTTGAGCAAGGAGTAGGTCTTGTCTATTACATATTTGGCTTATGGAACGGTATCTGTGCTAATTTCAATCTCTGGTTTTATGCAGCACTCCAACGCACCTTTCTCCATAAGAAAGCACAAGTTGGTTTTCTAAATTTGAGACTGTTCTGTTTTGTAATTCAGTTCATGTGTAGTCAAGTTTACATACTGTGTATTAGTGATATTTTATGATGTTTCTTTTTATGTGTGACTTATTTCACGTAGAATCACCATACCTGTATCCACTCACTATGCCACTACGGGCCTGATGACACAGATTTCATTGCTGAGTGATATTCCATTGTACGTACGTACCACAACTTCTTTATCCATTGTTTGCTCTCTGAGATATTTACCTGGTACTGTAAACGAGGTTCTTGTGAACAGAGAGGTCCCAAACTTTGAGGTGGCTGGGTGTTTTTGATTTTAATTTCCCTAAGCTGTAGGACCATAAGTGGAAGTGCCATAGGCTGTGTTGCTTTGTTTCTTACGTGTTTCAGGAAACACATAACACTTCTCCAGAATGGCTGTCGGCAATTTACATCATATGCATCAGCATAATAAGGACCCCTGTTTTCCATTGCCTGTCCTCCGTTTCTGGATTTTACAATTTTTTTAAATGGCCCTTTTGCCCTGGGGGGCACTGAGATTTCATTGTAGTGCAGGTTTATTTACAAGCTTCTTGGTTGGCCAAAAAGTGCGTATGCGGTTTTTCCTGAATATATTTAGGGAAAAAAGCATCCGCACTTTTTGGACAAGTGCATCATTATCGACGTTCTGCCTCTTTTCCTATTCTTTAAGTGCAATTCCAGTTTAACCCTTCAATCGTTTTCCTGAATTTCTGCCCCGCTTTCAAGTCCCCTTTGCAGGCTTACTTCAATATATTTTTGGAGGATAGCTGTCATTTATAACTCTGCAGGTTTGTGAATTACAGTGCCCCTGAGCTCCTTTCTTCAACTCGCTTTCTTGTGAGCTGGGCACAAAACCGCAGGATTGCTTCAGGCACTAATCTCTTTCCAGCAGGGCACGCTGAGCGTTTGGTTAATTCCTCTTCCTGGTGGGAAATGAGCATTACATTTGCCCGTTCAGACACCTACAGCTAGTCTCTCATTGGTTCTCCCTATTCCTGTTCATCTTGCACAGAAATGGCAAGCTGTGCCAAAGAGGAGGTTAAAGGCACTGACTCTCCAAGCGGGGAGAGTGTTAGTAAAGCATCTGGAATGGTGAACCCGAGGACCAGGATACGAAAACTGAGATGCATTTTAAATCGTTTCCCAATCACACGGTGGACGATACTCTGGGTTTCCCATGCATGTTTTAGCTGGAGGAAGAATCCCTTGAACCTGGAGAGTTGGGACCCATGGAATGGGTACCATGCAGTATGACTTCAAAGGGTCTGCATTTGCTCACCAAAACTCACCAATGCTTTCAGCCTGAAGTGTCCAGCCTTATGTCTCAACCAGCTGTGGGTGTAGATGTGGTCAATCCCGGTTGCATCACATGCCCTGAGTGAATTGTTTAAGAATTGCTCTCTATTTCACTGTCTTTGTGTTTTGTTTTCGAAATTTATTTTGATAATGGGATTTATCGGATTTTCACTGCTGCGTTTATGCCGCTGTACACACGCTTGATTCTCTTACGGAGACATATAAATCCATGGGTTTTAAGATTCTTCGTAGTCAGGTATATTCCTAGGCATTGAATATGTGGTGTTGAGTCCATTTCGTTGAGCAAGGAGTAGGTGTTGTCTATTACATATTTGGCTTATGGAAAGTTATCTGTGCTAATTTCAGTCTCTGGTTTTATGCAGCATCCCAACGCACATTTCCCCATAAGCAAGCACTAGTTGGTTTTCAAAATTTGAGACCCTGTTCTGTTTTGTAATTCAGTTCATGTGTAGTTAAATTTTCATTCCGTGTATTAGTGATATCTTATGATGTTTCTTTTTCTGTGTGACGTAGGTCACGTAGAATCACTGTACCTGCATCCACTTACTATGCCGCTACGGGCCTGATGACACAGATTTCATTGCTGAGTGATATTGCATTGCACGTACGTGCCACAACTTCTTTATCCATTTTTTGCTTTCTGGGATATTTACCTGATACTGTAGACGAGCTTCTTGTGAACACAGCCGTCCCAAATATTGGGGTGGCTGTCTGTTTTTGATTTTAATTTCCGTAAGCTATAGGACCATAAGTGGAAGTGCCATAGGCTGTGTTGCTTTGTTTCTTACGTGTTTCAGGAAACACCATACACTTCTCCAGGGTGGCTGCTGGCAATTTACATCCTGCCAATCAGCATAACAAGGCTCCCTGTTCTCCATATCCTGTCCTACCTTTCTGGATTTTACACTTTTTTCAGATGGCCCTTTTGCCCGGGGGGCAGTGAGACTTCATTGTAGTGCAGATTTCCTTTACAGGCTTGCTTGGTTGGCCAAAAAGGGCGTATGCGTTTTTTCCTGAATATATTCAGGAAAAAACGCATACGCACTTTTTGGCCAAGTGCATCATTGTCGACGTTGTGCCTCTTTTCCTATGCTTTCAGGGCAATTCCAGTCTACCCCCTGCAATCGTTTTCCTGAAATTCAGCCCCGCTTTCAAGTCCCCTTCGCAGGCTTACTTCAATATATTTTTGGAGGATAGCTGTCATTTATAACTCTGCAGGTTTGTGAAGTACAGTGCCCCTGAGCTCCTTTCTTCAACTCGCTTTCTTGTGAGCTGGGCACAAAACCGCAGGATTGCTTCAGGCCCTAATCTGTTTCCAGCAGGGCACACTGAGCCTTTGTTTAATTCCTCTTCCTGGTGGGCAATGAGCGTTACATTTGCCCGTGCAGACACCTACAGCTAGTCTCTCATTGGTTCTCCCTATTCCTGTTCATCTTGCACAGAAATGGAAGGCTGTGCCAAACAGGAGGTTAAAGGCACTGACTCTCCAAGCGGGGAGAGTGTTAGTAAAGCATCTGGAATGGTGAACCCGAGGACCAGGAAACGAAAACTGAGATGCATTTTAAATCGTTTCCCAATCACACGGTGGACGATACTCTGGGTTTCCCATGCATGTTTTAGCTGGAGGAAGAATGCCTTGAACCTGGAGAGTTGGGACCCATGGAATGTGTACCATGCAGTATGACTTCAAAGGGTCTGCATTTGCTCACCGAAACTCACCAGTGCTATCAGCCTGAAGTGTCCAGCCTTATGTGTCAACCAGCTCTGGGTGTAGATGTGGTCAATCCCGGTTGCATCACATGACCTGAGTGAATTATTTAAGAATTGCTCTCTATTTCACTGTCTTTGTGTTTTGTTTTCGAAATTTATTTTGATAATGGGATTTATCGGATTTTCACTGCTGCATTTCCGCCGCTGTACACACGCTTGATTCTCTTACGGAGACATATATATCCATGGGTTTTAAGATTCTTCCTAGTCAGGTATATTCCTAGGCGTTGAATATGTGGTGTTGGGTCCATTTCGTTGAGCAAGGAGTAGGTCTTGTCTATTACATATTTGGCTTATGGAAAGTTATCTGTGCTAATTTCCGTCTCTGGTTTTATGCAGCACCCCAAGGCACCTTTCCCCATAAGCAAGCACTAGTTGGTTTTCTAAATTTGAGACCCTGTTCTGTTTTGTAATTCAGTTTATGTGTAGTCAAGTTTACATTCCGTGTATTAGTGATATCTTATGATGTTTCTTTTTCTGTGTGACGTAGTTCACGTAGAATCACCGTACCTGCATCCACTCACTATGCCGCTACGGGCCTGATGACACAGATTTCATTGCTGAGTGATATTGCATTGTACGTACGTGCCACAACTTCTTTATCCATATTTTGCTTTCTGGGATATTTACCTGATACTGTAGACGAGCTTCTTGTGAACACAGCCGTCCCAAATATTGGGGTGGCTGTCTGTTTTTGATTTTAATTTCCGTAAGCTATAGGACCATAAGTGGAAGTGCCATAGGCTGTGTTGCTTTGTTTCTTACCTGTTTCAGGAAACACCATACACTTCTCCAGGGTGGCTGCTGGCAATTTACATCCTGCCAATCAGCATAACAAGGCTCCCTGTTCTCCATATCCTGTCCTACCTTTCTGGATTTTACACTTTTTTCAGATGGCCCTTTTGCCCTGGGGGGCAGTGAGATTTCATTGTAGTGCAGATTTCCTTTACAGGCTTGCTTGGTTGGCCAAAAAGGGCGTATGCGTTTTTTCCTGAATATATTCAGGAAAAAACGCATACGCCCTTTTTGGCCAAGTGCATCATTGTCGACGTTCTGCCTCTTTTCCTATGTTTTCAGGGCAATTCCAGTCTACCACCTGCAATCGTTTTCCTGAAATTCAGCCCCGCTTTCAAGTCCCCTTCGCAGACTTACTTCAATATATTTTTGGAGGATAGCTGTCATTTATAACTCTGCAGGTTTGTGAAGTACAGTGCCCCTGAGCTCCTTTCTTCAACTCGCTTTCTTGTGAGCTGGGCACAAAACCGCAGGATTGCTTCAGGCCCTAATCTGTTTCCAGCAGGGCACACTGAGCCTTTGTTTAATTAATCTTCCTGGTGGGCAATGAGCGTTACATTTGCCCGTGCAGACACCTACAGCTAGTCTCTCATTGGTTCTCCCTATTCCTGTTCATCTTGCACAGAAATTGCAAGCTGTGCGAAACAGGAGGTTAAAGGCACTGACTCTCCAAGCGGGGAGAGTGTTAGTAAAGCATCTGGAATGGTGAACCCGAGGACCAGCAAACGAAAACTGAGATGCATTTTAAATCATTTCCCAATCACACAGTGGAAGATACTCTGGGTTTCCCATGCATGTTTTAGCTGGAGGAAGAATCCCTTGAACCTGGAGAGTTGGGACCCATGGAATGGGTACCATGCAGTATGACTTCAAAGGGTCTGCATTTGCTCACCGAAACTCACCAATGCTATCAGCCTGAAGTGTCCAGCCTTATGTCTCAACCAGCTCTGGGTGTAGATGTGGTCAATCCCGGTTGCATCACATGCCCTGAGTGAATTAGTTAAGAATTGCTCTCTATTTCACTGTCTTTGTGTTTTGTTTTCGAAATTTATTTTGATAATGGGATTTATCGGATTTTCACTGCTGCATTTCCGCTGCTGTACACACGCTTGATTCTCTTACGGAGACATATATATCCATGGGTTTTAAGATTCTTCCTAGTCAGGTATATTCCTAGGCGTTGAATATGTGGTGTTTAGTCCATTTCGTTGAGCAAGGAGTAGGTCTTGTCTATTACATATTTGGCTTATGGAATGTTATCTGTGCTAATTTCAGTCTCTGGTTTTATGCTGCACCCCAACGCACCTTTCCCCATAAGCAAGCACTAGTTGGTTTTCTAAATTTGAGACCCTGTTCTGTTTTGTAATTCAGTTCATGTGTAGTCAAGTTTACATTCCGTGTATTAGTGATATCTTATGATGTTTCTTTTTCTGTGTGACGTAGTTCACGTAGAATCACCGTACCTGCATCCACTCACTATGCCGCTACGGGCCTGATGACACAGATTTCATTGCTGAGTGATATTGCATTGTACGTACGTGCCACAACTTCTTTATCCATTTTTTGCTTTCTGGGATATTTACCTGATACTGTAGACGAGCTTCTTGTGAACACAGCCGTCCCAAATATTGGGGTGGCTGTCTGTTTTTGATTTTAATTTCTGTAAGCTATAGGACCATAAGTGGAAGTGCCATAGGCTGTGTTGCTTTGTTTCTTACGTGTTTCAGGAAACACCATACACTTCTCCAGGGTGGCTGCTGGCAATTTACATCCTGCCAATCAGCATAACAAGGCTCCCTGTTCTCCATATCCTGTCCTACCTTTCTGGATTTTACACTTTTTTCAGATGGCCCTTTTGCCCGGGAGGGGGGCAGTGAGATTTCATTGTAGTGCAGATTTCCTTTACAGGCTTGCTTGGTTGGCCAAAAAGGGCGTATGCGTTTTTTCCTGAATATATTCAGGAAAAAACGCATACGCCCTTTTTGGCCAAGTGCATCATTGTCGACGTTGTGCCTCTTTTCCTATGCTTTCAGGGCAATTCCAGTCTACCCCCTGCAATCGTTTTCCTGAAATTCAGCCCCGCTTTCAAGTCCCCTTCGCAGACTTACTTCAATATATTTTTGGAGGATAGCTGTCATTTATAACTCTGCAGGTTTGTGAAGTACAGTGCCCCTGAGCTCCTTTCTTCAACTCGCTTTCTTGTGAGCTGGGCACAAAACCGCAGGATTGCTTCAGGCCCTAATCTGTTTCCAGCAGGGCACACTGAGCCTTTGTTTAATTAATCTTCCTGGTGGGCAATGAGCGTTACATTTGCCCGTGCAGACACCTACAGCTAGTCTCTCATTGGTTCTCCCTATTCCTGTTCATCTTGCACAGAAATTGCAAGCTGTGCGAAACAGGAGGTTAAAGGCACTGACTCTCCAAGCGGGGAGAGTGTTAGTAAAGCATCTGGAATGGTGAACCCGAGGACCAGGAAACGAAAACTGAGATGCATTTTAAATCATTTCCCAATCACACGGTGGACGATACTCTGGGTTTCCCATGCATGTTTTAGCTGGAGGAAGAATCCCTTGAACCTGGAGAGTTGGGACCCATGGAATGGGTACCATGCAGTATGACTTCAAAGGGTCTGCATTTGCTCACCGAAACTCACCAATGCTATCAGCCTGAAGTGTCCAGCCTTATGTCTCAACCAGCTCTGGGTGTAGATGTGGTCAATCCCGGTTGCATCACATGCCCTGAGTGAATTAGTTAAGAATTGCTCTCTATTTCACTGTCTTTGTGTTTTGTTTTCGAAATTTATTTTGATAATGGGATTTATCGGATTTTCACTGCTGCGTTTCGGCCACTGTACACACGCTTGATTCTCTTACGGAGACATATATATCCATGGGTTTTAAGATTCTTCCTAGTCAGGTATATTCCTAGGCGTTGAATATGTGGTGTTGGGTCCATTTCGTTGAGCAAGGAGTAGGTCTTGTCTATTACATATTTGGCTTATGGAAAGTTATCTGTGCTAATTTCAGTCTCTGGTTTTATGCAGCCCCCCAACGCACCTTTCCCCATAAGCAAGCACTAGTTGGTTTTCTAAATTTCAGACCCTGTTCTTTTTTGTAATTCAGTTCATGTGTAGTCAAGTTTACATTCCGTGTATTAGTGATATCTTATGATGTTTCTTTTTCTGTGTGACGTAGTTCACGTAGAATCACCGTACCTGCATCCACTCACTATGCCGCTACGGGCCTGATGACACAGATTTCATTGCTGAGTGATATTGCATTGTACGTACGTGCCACAACTTCTTTATCCATTTTTTGCTTTCTGGGATATTTACCTGAAACTGTAGACGAGCTTCTTGTGAACACAGCCGTTCCAAATATTGGGGTGGCTGTCTGTTTTTGATTTTAATTTCCGTAAGCTATAGGACCATAAGTGGAAGTGCCATAGGCTGTGTTGCTTTGTTTCTTACGTGTTTCAGGAAACACCATACACTTCTCCAGGGTGGCTGCTGGCAATTTACATCCTGCCAATCAGCATAACAAGGCTCCCTGTTCTCCATATCCTGTCCTACCTTTCTGGATTTTACACTTTTTTCAGATGGCCCTTTTGCCCCGGGGGGGGGGCAGTGAGATTTCATTGTAGTGCAGATTTCCTTTACAGGCTTGCTTGGTTGGCCAAAAAGGGCGTATGCGTTTTTTCCTGAATATATTCAGGAAAAAACGCATACGCCCTTTTTGGCCAAGTGCATCATTGTCGACATTGTGCCTCTTTTCCTATGCTTTCAGGGCAATTCCAGTCTACCCCCTGCAATCGTTTTCCTGAAATTCTGCCCCGCTTTCAAGTCCCCTTCGCAGGCTTACTTCAATATATTTTTGGAGGATAGCTGTCATTTATAACTCTGCAGGTTTGTGAAGTACAGTGTCCCTGAGCTCCTTTCTTCAACGCGCTTTCTTGTGAGCTGGGCACAAAACCGCAGGATTGCTTCAGGCCCTAATCTGTTTCCAGCAGGGCACACTGAGCCTTTGTTTAATTCCTCTTCCTGGTGGGCAATGAGCGTTACATTTGCCCGTGCAGACACCTACAGCTAGTCTCTCATTGGTTCTCCCTATTCCTGTTCATCTTGCACAGAAATGGCAAGCTGTGCCAAACAGGAGGTTAAAGGCACTGACTCTCCAAGCGGGGAGAGTGTTAGTAAAGCATCTGGAATGGTGAACCCGAGGACCAGGATACGAAAACTGAGATGCATTTTAAATCGTTTCCCAATCACACGGTGGACGATACTCTGGGTTTCCCATGCATGTTTTAGCTGGAGGAAGAATGCCTTGAACCTGGAGAGTTGGGACCCATGGAATGGGTACCATGCAGTATGACTTCAAAGGGTCTGCATTTGCTCACCGAAACTCACCAGTGCTATCAGCCTGAAGTGTCCAGCCTTATGTCTCAACCAGCTCTGGGTGTAGATGTGGTCAATCCCGGTTGCATCACATGACCTGAGTGAATTATTTAAGAATTGCTCTCTATTTCACTGTCTTTGTGTTTTGTTTTCGAAATTTATTTTGATAATGGGATTTATCGGATTTTCACTGCTGCATTTCCGCTGCTGTACACACGCTTGATTCTCTTACGGAGACATATATATCCATGGGTTTTAAGATTATTCCTAGTCAGGTATATTCCTAGGCGTTGAATATGTGGTGTTTAGTCCATTTCTTTGAGCAAGTAGTAGGTCTTGTCTATTACATATTTGGCTTATGGAATGTTATCTGTGCTAATTTCAGTCTCTGGTTTTATGCAGCACCCCAACGCACCTTTCCCCATAAGCAAGCACTAGTTGGTTTTCTAAATTTGAGACCCTGTTCTGTTTTGTAATTCAGTTCATGTGTAGTCAAGTTTACATTCCGTGTATTAGTGATATCTTATGATGTTTCTTTTTCTGTGTGACGTAGTTCACGTAGAATCACCGTACCTGCATCCACTCACTATGCCGCTACGGGCCTGATGACACAGATTTCATTGCTGAGTGATATTGCATTGTACGTACGTGCCACAACTTCTTTATCCATTTTTTGCTTTCTGGGATATTTACCTGATACTGTAGACGAGCTTCTTGTGAACACAGCCGTCCCAAATATTGGGGTGGCTGTCTGTTTTTGATTTTAATTTCCGTAAGCTATAGGACCATAAGTGGAAGTGCCATAGGCTGTGTTGCTTTGTTTCTTACGTGTTTCAGGAAACACCATACACTTCTCCAGGGTGGCTGCTGGCAATTTACATCCTGCCAATCAGCATAACAAGGCTCCCTGTTCTCCATATCCTGTCCTACCTTTCTGGATTTTACACTTTTTTCAGATGGCCCTTTTGCCCGGGGGGGGGGCAGTGAGATTTCATTGTAGTGCAGATTTCCTTTACAGGCTTGCTTGGTTGGCCAAAAAGGGCGTATGCGTTTTTTCCTGAATATATTCAGGAAAAAACGCATACGCCCTTTTTGGCCAAGTGCATCATTGTCGACGTTGTGCCTCTTTTCCTATGCTTTCAGGACAATTCCAGTCTACCCCCTGCAATCGTTTTCCTGAAATTCAGCCCCGCTTTCAAGTCCCCTTCGCAGACTTACTTCAATATATTTTTGGAGGATAGCTGTCATTTATAACTCTGCAGGTTTGTGAAGTACAGTGCCCCTGAGGTCCTTTCTTCAACTCGCTTTCTTGTGAGCTGGGCACAAAACCGCAGGATTGCTTCAGGCCCTAATCTGTTTCCAGCAGGGCACACTGAGCCTTTGTTTAATTAATCTTCCTGGTGGGCAATGAGCGTTACATTTGCCCGTGCAGACACCTACAGCTAGTCTCTCATTGGTTCTCCCTATTCCTGTTCATCTTGCACAGAAATTGCAAGCTGTGCGAAACAGGAGGTTAAAGGCACTGACTCTCCAAGCGGGGAGAGTGTTAGTAAAGCATCTGGAATGGTGAACCCGAGGACCTGGAAACGAAAACTGAGATGCATTTTAAATCATTTCCCAATCACACGGTGGACGATACTCTGGGTTTCCCATGCATGTTTTAGCTGGAGGAAGAATCCCTTGAACCTGGAGAGTTGGGACCCATGGAATGGGTACCATGCAGTATGACTTCAAAGGGTCTGCATTTGCTCACCGAAACTCACCAATGCTATCAGCCTGAAGTGTCCAGCCTTATGTCTCAACCAGCTCTGGGTGTAGATGTGGTCAATCCCGGTTGCATCACATGCCCTGAGTGAATTAGTTAAGAATTGCTCTCTATTTCACTGTCTTTGTGTTTTGTTTTCGAAATTTATTTTGATAATGGGATTTATCGGATTTTCACTGCTGCGTTTCGGCCACTGTACACACACTTGATTCTCTTACGGAGACATATATATCCATGGGTTTTAAGATTCTTCCTAGTCAGGTATATTCGTAGGCGTTGAATATGTGGTGTTGGGTCCATTTCGTTGAGCAAGGAGTAGGTCTTGTCTATTACATATTTGGCTTATGGTAAGTTATCTGTGCTAATTTCAGTCTCTGGTTTTATGCAGCCCCCCAAGGCACCTTTCCCCATAAGCAAGCACTAGTTGGTTTTCTAAATTTGAGACCCTGTTCTTTTTTGTAATTCAGTTCATGTGTAGTCAAGTTTACATTCCGTGTATTAGTGATATCTTATGATGTTTCTTTTTCTGTGTGACGTAGTTCACGTAGAATCACCGTACCTGCATCCACTCACTATGCCGCTACGGGCCTGATGACACAGATTTCATTGCTGAGTGATATTGCATTGTACGTACGTGCCACAACTTCTTTATCCATTTTTTGCTTTCTGGGATATTTACCTGATACTGTAGACGAGCTTCTTGTGAACACAGCCGTTCCAAATATTGGGGTGGCTGTCTGTTTTTGATTTTAATTTCCGTAAGCTATAGGACCATAAGTGGAAGTGCCATAGGCTGTGTTGCTTTGTTTCTTACGTGTTTCAGGAAACACCATACACTTCTCCAGGGTGGCTGCTGGCAATTTACATCCTGCCAATCAGCATAACAAGGCTCCCTGTTCTCCATATCCTGTCCTACCTTTCTGGATTTTACACTTTTTTCAGATGGCCCTTTTGCCCGGGGGGGGGGGGGGGGGCAGTGAGATTTCATTGTAGTGCAGATTTCCTTTACAGGCTTGCTTGGTTGGCCAAAAAGGGCGTATGCGTTTTTTCCTGAATATATTCAGGAAAAAACGCATACGCCCTTTTTGGCCAAGTGCATCATTGTCGACGTTGTGCCTCTTTTCCTATGCTTTCAGGGCAATTCCAGTCTACCCCCTGCAATCGTTTTCCTGAAATTCTGCCCCGCTTTCAAGTCCCCTTCGCAGGCTTACTTCAATATATTTTTGGAGGATAGCTGTCATTTATAACTCTGCAGGTTTGTGAAGTACAGTGTCCCTGAGCTCCTTTCTTCAACGCGCTTTCTTGTGAGCTGGGCACAAAACCGCAGGATTGCTTCAGGCCCTAATCTGTTTCCAGCAGGGCACACTGAGCCTTTGTTTAATTCCTCTTCCTGGTGGGCAATGAGCGTTACATTTGCCCGTGCAGACACCTACAGCTAGTCTCTCATTGGTTCTCCCTATTCCTGTTCATCTTGCACAGAAATGGCAAGCTGTGCCAAACAGGAGGTTAAAGGCACTGACTCTCCAAGCGGGGAGAGTGTTAGTAAAGCATCTGGAATGGTGAACCCGAGGACCAGGATACGAAAACTGAGATGCATTTTAAATCGTTTCCCAATCACACGGTGGACGATACTCTGGGTTTCCCATGCATGTTTTAGCTGGAGGAAGAATGCCTTGAACCTGGAGAGTTGG
This sequence comes from Phocoena phocoena, assembly GCF_963924675.1. Lineage (NCBI taxonomy): Eukaryota > Metazoa > Chordata > Mammalia > Artiodactyla > Phocoenidae > Phocoena > Phocoena phocoena. The sequence goes on along the minus strand of NW_027077707.1, from coordinate 146,048 downwards.
GACCCATGGAATGGGTACCATGCAGTATGACTTCAAAGGGTCTGCATTTGCTCACCGAAACTCACCAGTGCTATCAGCCTGAAGTGTCCAGCCTTATGTCTCAACCAGCTCTGGGTGTAGATGTGGTCAATCCCGGTTGCATCACATGACCTGAGTGAATTATTTAAGAATTGCTCTCTATTTCACTGTCTTTGTGTTTTGTTTTCGAAATTTATTTTGATAATGGGATTTATCGGATTTTCACTGCTGCATTTCCGCTGCTGTACACACGCTTGATTCTCTTACGGAGACATATATATCCATGGGTTTTAAGATTATTCCTAGTCAGGTATATTCCTAGGCGTTGAATATGTGGTGTTTAGTCCATTTCTTTGAGCAAGTAGTAGGTCTTGTCTATTACATATTTGGCTTATGGAATGTTATCTGTGCTAATTTCAGTCTCTGGTTTTATGCAGCACCCCAACGCACCTTTCCCCATAAGCAAGCACTAGTTGGTTTTCTAAATTTGAGACCCTGTTCTGTTTTGTAATTCAGTTCATGTGTAGTCAAGTTTACATTCCGTGTATTAGTGATATCTTATGATGTTTCTTTTTCTGTGTGACGTAGTTCACGTAGAATCACCGTACCTGCATCCACTCACTATGCCGCTACGGGCCTGATGACACAGATTTCATTGCTGAGTGATATTGCATTGTACGTACGTGCCACAACTTCTTTATCCATTTTTTGCTTTCTGGGATATTTACCTGATACTGTAGACGAGCTTCTTGTGAACACAGCCGTCCCAAATATTGGGGTGGCTGTCTGTTTTTGATTTTAATTTCCGTAAGCTATAGGACCATAAGTGGAAGTGCCATAGGCTGTGTTGCTTTGTTTCTTACGTGTTTCAGGAAACACCATACACTTCTCCAGGGTGGCTGCTGGCAATTTACATCCTGCCAATCAGCATAACAAGGCTCCCTGTTCTCCATATCCTGTCCTACCTTTCTGGATTTTACACTTTTTTCAGATGGCCCTTTTGCCCGGGGGGGGGGCAGTGAGATTTCATTGTAGTGCAGATTTCCTTTACAGGCTTGCTTGGTTGGCCAAAAAGGGCGTATGCGTTTTTTCCTGAATATATTCAGGAAAAAACGCATACGCCCTTTTTGGCCAAGTGCATCATTGTCGACGTTGTGCCTCTTTTCCTATGCTTTCAGGGCAATTCCAGTCTACCCCCTGCAATCGTTTTCCTGAAATTCAGCCCCGCTTTCAAGTCCCCTTCGCAGACTTACTTCAATATATTTTTGGAGGATAGCTGTCATTTATAACTCTGCAGGTTTGTGAAGTACAGTGCCCCTGAGGTCCTTTCTTCAACTCGCTTTCTTGTGAGCTGGGCACAAAACCGCAGGATTGCTTCAGGCCCTAATCTGTTTCCAGCAGGGCACACTGAGCCTTTGTTTAATTAATCTTCCTGGTGGGCAATGAGCGTTACATTTGCCCGTGCAGACACCTACAGCTAGTCTCTCATTGGTTCTCCCTATTCCTGTTCATCTTGCACAGAAATTGCAAGCTGTGCGAAACAGGAGGTTAAAGGCACTGACTCTCCAAGCGGGGAGAGTGTTAGTAAAGCATCTGGAATGGTGAACCCGAGGACCTGGAAACGAAAACTGAGATGCATTTTAAATCATTTCCCAATCACACGGTGGACGATACTCTGGGTTTCCCATGCATGTTTTAGCTGGAGGAAGAATCCCTTGAACCTGGAGAGTTGGGACCCATGGAATGGGTACCATGCAGTATGACTTCAAAGGGTCTGCATTTGCTCACCGAAACTCACCAATGCTATCAGCCTGAAGTGTCCAGCCTTATGTCTCAACCAGCTCTGGGTGTAGATGTGGTCAATCCCGGTTGCATCACATGCCCTGAGTGAATTAGTTAAGAATTGCTCTCTATTTCACTGTCTTTGTGTTTTGTTTTCGAAATTTATTTTGATAATGGGATTTATCGGATTTTCACTGCTGCGTTTCGGCCACTGTACACACACTTGATTCTCTTACGGAGACATATATATCCATGGGTTTTAAGATTCTTCCTAGTCAGGTATATTCGTAGGCGTTGAATATGTGGTGTTGGGTCCATTTCGTTGAGCAAGGAGTAGGTCTTGTCTATTACATATTTGGCTTATGGTAAGTTATCTGTGCTAATTTCAGTCTCTGGTTTTATGCAGCCCCCCAAGGCACCTTTCCCCATAAGCAAGCACTAGTTGGTTTTCTAAATTTGAGACCCTGTTCTTTTTTGTAATTCAGTTCATGTGTAGTCAAGTTTACATTCCGTGTATTAGTGATATCTTATGATGTTTCTTTTTCTGTGTGACGTAGTTCACGTAGAATCACCGTACCTGCATCCACTCACTATGCCGCTACGGGCCTGATGACACAGATTTCATTGCTGAGTGATATTGCATTGTACGTACGTGCCACAACTTCTTTATCCATTTTTTGCTTTCTGGGATATTTACCTGATACTGTAGACGAGCTTCTTGTGAACACAGCCGTTCCAAATATTGGGGTGGCTGTCTGTTTTTGATTTTAATTTCCGTAAGCTATAGGACCATAAGTGGAAGTGCCATAGGCTGTGTTGCTTTGTTTCTTACGTGTTTCAGGAAACACCATACACTTCTCCAGGGTGGCTGCTGGCAATTTACATCCTGCCAATCAGCATAACAAGGCTCCCTGTTCTCCATATCCTGTCCTACCTTTCTGGATTTTACACTTTTTTCAGATGGCCCTTTTGCCCGGGGGGGGGGGGCAGTGAGATTTCATTGTAGTGCAGATTTCCTTTACAGGCTTGCTTGGTTGGCCAAAAAGGGCGTATGCGTTTTTTCCTGAATATATTCAGGAAAAAACGCATACGCCCTTTTTGGCCAAGTGCATCATTGTCGACGTTGTGCCTCTTTTCCTATGCTTTCAGGGCAATTCCAGTCTACCCCCTGCAATCGTTTTCCTGAAATTCTGCCCCGCTTTCAAGTCCCCTTCGCAGGCTTACTTCAATATATTTTTGGAGGATAGCTGTCATTTATAACTCTGCAGGTTTGTGAAGTACAGTGCCCCTGAGCTCCTTTCTTCAACTCGCTTTCTTGTGAGCTGGGCACAAAACCGCAGGATTGCTTCAGGCCCTAATCTGTTTCCAGCAGGGCACACTGAGCCTTTGTTTAATTCCTCTTCCTGGTGGGCAATGAGCGTTACATTTGCCCGTGCAGGCACCTACAGCTAGTCTCTCATTGGTTCTCCCTATTCCTGTTCATCTTGCACAGAAATTGCAAGCTGTGCGAAACAGGAGGTTAAAGGCACTGACTCTCCAAGCGGGGAGAGTGTTAGTAAAGCATCTGGAATGGTGAACCCGAGGACCAGGAAACGAAAACTGAGATGCATTTTAAATCATTTCCCAATCACACGGTGGACGATACTCTGGGTTTCCCATGCATGTTTTAGCTGGAGGAAGAATCCCTTGAACCTGGAGAGTTGGGACCCATGGAATGGGTACCATGCAGTATGACTTCAAAGGGTCTGCATTTGCTCACCGAAACTCACCAATGCTATCAGCCTGAAGTGTCCAGCCTTATGTCTCAACCAGCTCTGGGTGTAGATGTGGTCAATCCCGGTTGCATCACATGCCCTGAGTGAATTAGTTAAGAATTGCTCTCTATTTCACTGTCTTTGTGTTTTGTTTTCGAAATTTATTTTGATAATGGGATTTATCGGATTTTCACTGCTGCGTTTCGGCCGCTGTACACACGCTTGATTCTCTTACGGAGACATATATATCCATGGGTTTTAAGATTCTTCCTAGTCAGGTATATTCCTAGGCGTTGAATATGTGGTGTTGGGTCCATTTCGTTGAGCAAGGAGTAGGTCTTGTCTATTACATATTTGGCTTATGGAAAGTTATCTGTGCTAATTTCAGTCTCTGGTTTTATGCAGCACCCCAAGGCACCTTTCCCCATAAGCAAGCACTAGTTGGTTTTCTAAATTTGAGACCCTGTTCTTTTTTGTAATTCAGTTCATGTGTAGTCAAGTTTACATTCCGTGTATTAGTGATATCTTATGATGTTTCTTTTTCTGTGTGACGTAGTTCACGTAGAATCACCGTACCTGCATCCACTCACTATGCCGCTACGGGCCTGATGACACAGATTTCATTGCTGAGTGATATTGCATTGTACGTACGTGCCACAACTTCTTTATCCATTTTTTGCTTTCTGGGATATTTACCTGATACTGTAGACGAGCTTCTTGTGAACACAGCCGTCCCAAATATTGGGGTGGCTGTCTGTTTTTGATTTTAATTTCCGTAAGCTATAGGACCATAAGTGGAAGTGCCATAGGCTGTGTTGCTTTGTTTCTTACGTGTTTCAAGAAACACCATACACTTCTCCAGGGTGGCTGCTGGCAATTTACATCCTGCCAATCAGCATAACAAGGCTCCCTGTTCTCCATATCCTGTCCTACCTTTCTGGATTTTACACTTTTTTCAGATGGCCCTTTTGCCCGGGGGGGCAGTGAGATTTCATTGTAGTGCAGATTTCCTTTACAGACTTGCTTGGTTGGCCAAAAAGGGCGTATGCGTTTTTTCCTGAATATATTCAGGAAAAAACGCATACGCCCTTTTTGGCCAAGTGCATCATTGTCGACGTTGTGCCTCTTTTCCTATGCTTTCAGGGCAATTCCAGTCTACCCCCTGCAATCGTTTTCCTGAAATTCAGCCCCGCTTTCAAGTCCCCTTCGCAGGCTTACTTCAATATATTTTTGGAGGATAGCTGTCATTTATAACTCTGCAGGTTTGTGAAGTACAGTGCCCCTGAGCTCCTTTCTTCAACTCGCTTTCTTGTGAGCTGGGCACAAAACCGCAGGATTGCTTCAGGCCCTAATCTGTTTCCAGCAGGGCACGCTGAGCCTTTGTTTAATTCCTCTTCCTGGTGGGCAATGAGCGTTACATTTGCCCGTGCAGACACCTACAGCTAGTCTCTCATTGGTTCTCCCTATTCCTGTTCATCTTGCACAGAAAAGGCAGGCTGTGCCAAACAGGAGTTTAAAGGCACTGACTCTCCAAGCGGGGAGAGTGTTAGTAAAGCATCTGGAATGGTGAACCCGAGGACCAGGATACGAAAACTGAGATGCATTTTAAATCGTTTCCCAATCACACGGTGGACGATACTCTGGGTTTCCCATGCATGTTTTAGCTGGAGGAAGAATGCCTTGAACCTGGAGAGTTGGGACCCATGGAATGGGTACCATGCAGTATGACTTCAAAGGGTCTGCATTTGCTCACCGAAACTCACCAGTGCTATCAGCCTGAAGTGTCCAGCCTTATGTGTCAACCAGCTCTGGGTGTAGATGTGGTCAATCCCGGTTGCATCACATGCCCTGAGTGAATTATTTAAGAATTGCTCTCTATTTCACTGTCTTTGTGTTTTGTTTTCGAAATTTATTTTGATAATGGGATTTATCGGATTTTCACTGCTGCATTTCCGCCGCTGTACACACGCTTGATTCTCTTACGGAGACATATATATCCATGGGTTTTAAGATTCTTCCTAGTCAGGTATATTCCTAGGCGTTGAATATGTGGTGTTGGGTCCATTTCGTTGAGCAAGGAGTAGGTCTTGTCTATTACATATTTGGCTTATGGAAAGTTATCTGTGCTAATTTCCGTCTCTGGTTTTATGCAGCACCCCAAGGCACCTTTCCCCATAAGCAAGCACTAGTTGGTTTTATAAATTTGAGACCCTGTTCTGTTTTGTAATTCAGTTTATGTGTAGTCAAGTTTACATTCCGTGTATTAGTGATATCTTATGATGTTTCTTTTTCTGTGTGACGTAGTTCACGTAGAATCACCGTACCTGCATCCACTCACTATGCCGCTACGGGCCTGATGACACAGATTTCATTGCTGAGTGATATTGCATTGTACGTACGTGCCACAACTTCTTTATCCATATTTTGCTTTCTGGGATATTTACCTGATACTGTAGACGAGCTTCTTGTGAACACAGCCGTCCCAAATATTGGGGTGGCTGTCTGTTTTTGATTTTAATTTCCGTAAGCTATAGGACCATAAGGGGAAGTGCCATAGGCTGTGTTGCTTTGTTTCTTACCTGTTTCAGGAAACACCATACACTTCTCCAGGGTGGCTGCTGGCAATTTACATCCTGCCAATCAGCATAACAAGGCTCCCTGTTCTCCATATCCTGTCCTACCTTTCTGGATTTTACACTTTTTTCAGATGGCCCTTTTGCCCGGGGGGGCAGTGAGATTTCATTGTAGTGCAGATTTCCTTTACAGGCTTGCTTGGTTGGCCAAAAAGGGCGTATGCGTTTTTTCCTGAATATATTCAGGGCAATTCCAGTCTACCCCCTGCAATCGTTTTCCTGAAATTCAGCCCCGCTTTCAAGTCCCCTTCGCAGACTTACTTCAATATATTTTTGGAGGATAGCTGTCATTTATAACTCTGCAGGTTTGTGAAGTACAGTGCCCCTGAGCTCCTTTCTTCAACTCGCTTTCTTGTGAGCTGGGCACAAAACCGCAGGATTGCTTCAGGCCCTAATCTGTTTCCAGCAGGGCACACTGAGCCTTTGTTTAATTAATCTTCCTGGTGGGCAATGAGCGTTACATTTGCCCGTGCAGACACCTACAGCTAGTCTCTCATTGGTTCTCCCTATTCCTGTTCATCTTGCACAGAAATGGCAAGCTGTGCGAAACAGGAGGTTAAAGGCACTGACTCTCCAAGCGGGGAGAGTGTTAGTAAAGCATCTGGAATGGTGAACCCGAGGACCAGGAAACGAAAACTGAGATGCATTTTAAATCATTTCCCAATCACACGGTGGGCGATACTCTGGGTTTCCCATGCATGTTTTAGCTGGAGGAAGAATCCCTTGAACCTGGAGAGTTGGGACCCATGGAATGGGTACCATGCAGTATGACTTCAAAGGGTCTGTATTTGCTCACCGAAACTCACCAATGCTATCAGCCTGAAGTGTCCAGCCTTATGTCTCAACCAGCTCTGGGTGTAGATGTGGTCAATCCCGGTTGCATCACATGCCCTGAGTGAGTTAGTTAAGAATTGCTCTCTATTTCACTGTCTTTGTGTTTTGTTTTCGAAATTTATTTTGATAATGGGAATTATCGGATTTTCACTGCTGCGTTTCGGCCACTGTACACACGCTTGATTCTCTTACGGAGACATATATATCCATGGGTTTTAAGATTCTTCCTAGTCAGGTATATTCCTAGGCGTTGAATATGTGGTGTTGGGTCCATTTCGTTGAGCAAGGAGTAGGACTTGTCTATTACATATTTGGCTTATGGAAAGTTATCTGTGCTAATTTCAGTCTCTGCTTTTATGCAGCCCCCCAAGGCACCTTTCCCCATAAGCAAGCACTAGTTGGTTTTCTAAATTTGAGACCCTGTTCTTTTTTGTAATTCAGTTCATGTGTAGTCAAGTTTACATTCCGTGTATTAGTGATATCTTATGATGTTTCTTTTTCTGTGTGACGTAGTTCACGTAGAATCACCGTACCTGCATCCACTCACTATGCCGCTACGGGCCTGATGACACAGATTTCATTGCTGAGTGATATTGCATTGTACATACGTGCCACAACTTCTTTATCCATTTTTTGCTTTCTGGGATATTTACCTGATACTGTAGACGAGCTTCTTGTGAACACAGCCGTTCCAAATATTGGGGTGGCTGTCTGTTTTTGATTTTAATTTCCGTAAGCTATAGGACCATAAGTGGAAGTGCCATAGGCTGTGTTGCTTTGTTTCTTACGTGTTTCAGGAAACACCATACACTTCTCCAGGGTGGCTGCTGGCAATTTACATCCTGCCAATCAGCATAACAAGGCTCCCTGTTCTCCATATCCTGTCCTACCTTTCTGGATTTTACACTTTTTTCAGATGGCCCTTTTGCCCCGGGGGGGGGGCAGTGAGATTTCATTGTAGTGCAGATTTCCTTTACAGGCTTGCTTGGTTGGCCAAAAAGGGCGTATGCGTTTTTTCCTGAATATATTCAGGAAAAAACGCATACGCCCTTTTTGGCCAAGTGCATCATTGTCGACGTTGTGCCTCTTTTCCTATGCTTTCAGGGCAATTCCAGTCTACCCCCTGCAATCGTTTTCCTGAAATTCTGCCCCGCTTTCAAGTCCCCTTCGCAGGCTTACTTCAATATATTTTTGGAGGATAGCTGTCATTTATAACTCTGCAGGTTTGTGAAGTACAGTGCCCCTGAGCTCCTTTCTTCAACTCGCTTTCTTGTGAGCTGGGCACAAAACCGCAGGATTGCTTCAGGCCCTAATCTGTTTCCAGCAGGGCACACTGAGCCTTTGTTTAATTCCTCTTCCTGGTGGGCAATGAGCGTTACATTTGCCCGTGCAGACACCTACAGCTAGTCTCTCAATTGTTCTCCCTATTCCTGTTCATCTTGCACAGAAATGGCAAGCTGTGCCAAACAGGAGGTTAAAGGCACTGACTCTCCAAGCGGGGAGAGTGTTAGTAAAGCATCTGGAATGGTGAACCCGAGGACCAGGATACGAAAACTGAGATGCATTTTAAATCGTTTCCCAATCACACGGTGGACGATACTCTGGGTTTCCCATGCATGTTTTAGCTGGAGGAAGAATGCCTTGAACCTGGAGAGTTGGGACCCATGGAATGGGTACCATGCAGTATGACTTCAAAGGGTCTGCATTTGCTCACCGAAACTCACCAGTGCTATCAGCCTGAAGTGTCCAGCCTTATGTCTCAACCAGCTCTGGGTGTAGATGTGGTCAATCCCGGTTGCATCACATGACCTGAGGGAATTATTTAAGAATTGCTCTCTATTTCACTGTCTTTGTGTTTTGTTTTCGAAATTTATTTTGATAATGGGATTTATCGGATTTTCACTGCTGCATTTCCGCTGCTGTACACACGCTTGATTCTCTTACGGAGACATATATATCCATGGGTTTTAAGATTCTTCCTAGTCAGGTATATTCCTAGGCGTTGAATATGTGGTGTTGAGTCCATTTCGTTGAGCAAGGAGTAGGTCTTGTCTATTACATATTTGGCTTATGGAATGTTATCTGTGCTAATTTCAGTCTCTGGTTTTATGCAGCACCCCAACGCACCTTTCCCCATAAGCAAGCACTAGTTGGTTTTCTAAATTTGAGACCCTGTTCTGTTTTGTAATTCAGTTCATGTGTAGTCAAGTTTACATTCCGTGTATTAGTGATATCTTATGATGTTTCTTTTTCTGTGTGACGTAGTTCACGTAGAATCACCGTACCTGCATCCACTCACTATGCCGCTACGGGCCTGATGACACAGATTTCATTGCTGAGTGATATTGCATTGTACGTACGTGCCACAACTTCTTTATCCATTTTTTGCTTTCTGGGATATTTACCTGATACTGTAGACGAGCTTCTTGTGAACACAGCCGTCCCAAATATTGGGGTGGCTGTCTGTTTTTGATTTTAATTTCCGTAAGCTATAGGACCATAAGTGGAAGTGCCATAGGCTGTGTTGCTTTGTTTCTTACGTGTTTCAGGAAACACCATACACTTCTCCAGGGTGGCTGCTGGCAATTTACATCCTGCCAATCAGCATAACAAGGCTCCCTGTTCTCCATATCCTGTCCTACCTTTCTGGATTTTACACTTTTTTCAGATGGCCCTTTTGCCCGGGGGGGGGGGCAGTGAGATTTCATTGTAGTGCAGATTTCATTTACAGGCTTGCTTGGTTGGCCAAAAAGGGCGTATGCGTTTTTTCCTGAATATATTCAGGAAAAAACGCATACGCCCTTTTTGGCCAAGTGCATCATTGTCGACGTTGTGCCTCTTGTCCTATGCTTTCAGGGCAATTCCAGTCTACCCCCTGCAATCGTTTTCCTGAAATTCAGCCCCGCTTTCAAGTCCCCTTCGCAGACTTACTTCAATATATTTTTGGAGGATAGCTGTCATTTATAACTCTGCAGGTTTGTGAATTACAGTGCCCCTGAGCTCCTTTCTTCAACTCGCTTTCTTGTGAGCTGGGCACAAAACCGCAGGATTGCTTCTGGCCCTAATCTGTTTCCAGCAGGGCACACTGAGCCTTTGTTTAATTAATCTTCCTGGTGGGCAATGAGCGTTACATTTGCCCGTGCAGACACCTACAGCTAGTCTCTCATTGGTTCTCCCTATTCCTGTTCATCTTGCACAGAATTTGCAAGCTGTGCGAAACAGGAGGTTAAAGGCACTGACTCTCCAAGCGGGGAGAGTGTTAGTAAAGCATCTGGAATGGTGAACCCGAGGACCTGGAAACGAAAACTGAGATGCATTTTAAATCATTACCCAATCACACGGTGGACGATACTCTGGGTTTCCCATGCATGTTTTAGCTGGAGGAAGAATCCCTTGAACCTGGAGAGTTGGGACCCATGGAATGGGTACCATGCAGTATGACTTCAAAGGGTCTGCATTTGCTCACCCAAACTCACCAATGCTATCAGCCTGAAGTGTCCAGCCTTATGTCTCAACCAGCTCTGGGTGTAGATGTGGTCAATCCCGGTTGCATCACATGCCCTGAGTGAATTAGTTAAGAATTGCTCTCTATTTCACTGTCTTTGTGTTTTGTTTTCGAAATTTATTTTGATAATGGGATTTATCGGATTTTCACTGCTGCGTTTCGGCCACTGTACACACGCTTGATTCTCTTACGGAGACATATATATCCATGGGTTTTAAGATTCTTCCTAGTCAGGTATATTCCTAGGCGTTGAATATGTGGTGTTGGGTCCATTTCGTTGAGCAAGGAGTAGGTCTTGTCTATTACATATTTGGCTTATGGTAAGTTATCTGTGCTAATTTCAGTCTCTGGTTTTATGCAGCCCCCCAAGGCACCTTTCCCCATAAGCAAGCACTAGTTGGTTTTCTAAATTTGAGACCCTGTTCTGTTTTGTAATTCAGTTCATGTGTAGTCAAGTTTACATTCCGTGTATTAGTGATATCTTATGATGTTTCTTTTTCTGTGTGACGTAGTTCACGTAGAATCACCGTACCTGCATCCACTCACTATGCCGCTACGGGCCTGATGACACAGATTTCATTGCTGAGTGATATTGCATTGTACGTACGTGCCACAACTTCTTTATCCATTTTTTGCTTTCTGGGATATTTACCTGATACTGTAGACGAGCTTCTTGTGAACACAGGCGTTCCAAATATTGGGGTGGCTGTCTGTTTTTGATTTTAATTTCCGTAAGCTATAGGACCATAAGTGGAAGTGCCATAGGCTGTGTTGCTTTGTTTCTTACGTGTTTCAGGAAACACCATACACTTCTCCAGGGTGGCTGCTGGCAATTTACATCCTGCCAATCAGCATAACAAGGCTCCCTGTTCTCCATATCCTGTCCTACCTTTCTGGATTTTACACTTTTTTCAGATGGCCCTTTTGCCCGGGGGGGCAGTGAGATTTCATTGTAGTGCAGATTTCCTTTACAGGCTTGCTTGGTTGGCCAAAAAGGGCGTATGCGTTTTTTCCTGAATATATTCAGGAAAAAACGCATACGTCCTTTTTGGCCAAGTGCATCATTGTCGACGTTGTGCCTCTTTTCCTACGCTTTCAGGGCAATTCCAGTCTACCCCCTGCAATCGTTTTCCTGAAATTCTGCCCCGCTTTCAAGTCCCCTTCGCAGGCTTACTTCAATATATTTTTGGAGGATAGCTGTCATTTATAACTCTGCAGGTTTGTGAAGTACAGTGCCCCTGAGCTCCTTTCTTCAACTCGCTTTCTTGTGAGCTGGGCACAAAACCGCAGGATTGCTTCAGGCCCTAATCTGTTTCCAGCAGGGCACACTGAGCCTTTGTTTAATTCCTCTTCCTGGTGGGCAATGAGCGTTACATTTGCCCGTGCAGACACCTACAGCTAGTCTCTCATTGGTTCTCCCTATTCCTGTTCATCTTGCACAGAAATGGCAAGCTGTGCCAAACAGGAGGTTAAAGGCACTGACTCTCCAAGCGGGGAGAGTGTTAGTAAAGCATCTGGAATGGTGAACCCGAGGACCAGGATACGAAAACTGAGATGCATTTTAAATCGTTTCCCAATCACACGGTGGACGATACTCTGGGTTTCCCATGCATGTTTTAGCTGGAGGAAGAATGCCTTGAACCTGGAGAGTTGGGACCCATGGAATGGGTACCATGCAGTATGACTTCAAAGTGTCTGCATTTGCTCACCGAAACTCACCAGTGCTATCAGCCTGAAGTGTCCAGCCTTATGTCTCAACCAGCTCTGGGTGTAGATGTGGTCAATCCCGGTTGCATCACATGACCTGAGTGAATTATTTAAGAATTGCTCTCTATTTCACTGTCTTTGTGTTTTGTTTTCGAAATTTATTTTGATAATGGGATTTATCGGATTTTCACTGCTGCATTTCCGCTGCTGTACACACGCTTGATTCTCTTACGGAGACATATATATCCATGGGTTTTAAGATTCTTCCTAGTCAGGTATATTCCTAGGCGTTGAATATGTGGTGTTGAGTCCATTTCGTTGAGCAAGGAGTAGGTCTTGTCTATTACATATTTGGCTTATGGAATGTTATCTGTGCTAATTTCCGTCTCTGGTTTTATGCAGCACCCCAAGGCACCTTTCCCCATAAGCAAGCACTAGTTGGTTTTCTAAATTTGAGACCCTGTTCTGTTTTGTAATTCAGTTCATGTGTAGTCAAGTTTACATTCCGTGTATTAGTGATATCTTATGATGTTTCTTTTTCTGTGTGACGTAGTTCACGTAGAATCACCGTACCTGCATCCACTTACTATGCCACTACGGGCCTGATGACACAGATTTCATTGCTGAGTGATATTGCATTGCACGTACGTGCCACAACTTCTTTATCCATTTTTTGCTTTCTGGGATATTTACCTGATACTGTAGACGAGCTTCTTGTGAACACAGCCGTCCCAAATATTGGGGTGGCTGTCTGTTTTTGATTTTAATTTCCGTAAGCTATAGGACCATAAGTGGAAGTGCCATAGGCTGTGTTGCTTTGTTTCTTACGTGTTTCAGGAAACACCATACACTTCTCCAGGGTGGCTGCTGGCAATTTACATCCTGCCAATCAGCATAACAAGGCTCCCTGTTCTCCATATCCTGTCCTACCTTTCTGGATTTTACACTTTTTTCAGATGGCCCTTTTGCCCGGGAGGGCAGTGAGATTTCATTGTAGTGCAGATTTCCTTTACAGGCTTGCTTGGTTGGCCAAAAAGTGCGTATGCGTTTTTTCCTGAATATATTCAGGAAAAAACGCATACACCCTTTTTGGCCAAGTGCATCATTGTGGACGTTGTGCCTCTTTTCCTATGCTTTCAGGGCAATTCCAGTCTACCCCCTGCAATCGTTTTCCTGAAATTCAGCCCCGCTTTCAAGTCCCCTTCGCAGGCTTACTTCAATATATTTTTGGAGGATAGCTGTCATTTATAACTCTGCAGGTTTGTGAAGTACAGTGCCCCTGAGCTCCTTTCTTCAACTCGCTTTCTTGTGAGCTGGGCACAAAACCGCAGGATTGCTTCAGGCCCTAATCTGTTTCCAGCAGGGCACACTGAGCCTTTGTTTAATTCCTCTTCCTGGTGGGTAATGAGCGTTACATTTGCCCGTGCAGACACCTACAGCTAGTCTCTCATTGGTTCTCCCTATTCCTGTTCATCTTGCACAGAAATGGCAAGCTGTGCCAAACAGGAGGTTAAAGGCAGTGACTCTCCAAGCGGGGAGAGTGTTAGTAAAGCATCTGGAATGGTGAACCCGAGGACCAGGATACGAAAACTGAGATGCATTTTAAAGCGTTTCCCAATCACACGGTGGACGATACTCTGGGTTTCCCATGCATGTTTTAGCTGGAGGAAGAATGCCTTGAACCTGGAGAGTTGGGACCCATGGAATGGGTACCATGCAGTATGACTTCAAAGGGTCTGCATTTGCTCACCGAAACTCACCAGTGCTATCAGCCTGAAGTGTCCAGCCTTATGTCTCAACCAGCTCTGGGTGTAGATGTGGTCAATCCCGGTTGCATCACATGACCTGAGTGAATTATTTAAGAATTGCTCTCTATTTCACTGTCTTTGTGTTTTGTTTTCGAAATTTATTTTGATAATGGGATTTATCGGATTTTCACTGCTGCATTTCCGCTGCTGTACACACGCTTGATTCTCTTACGGAGACATATATATCCATGGGTTTTAAGATTCTTCCTAGTCAGGTATATTCCTAGGCGTTGAATATGTGGTGTTTAGTCCATTTCGTTGAGCAAGGAGTAGGTCTTGTCTATTACATATTTGGCTTATGGAATGTTATCTGTGCTAATTTCCGTCTCTGGTTTTATGCAGCACCCCAACGCACCTTTCCCCATAAGCAAGCACTAGTTGGTTTTCTAAATTTGAGACCCTGTTCTGTTTTGTAATTCAGTTCATGTGTAGTCAAGTTTACATTCCGTGTATTAGTGATATCTTATGATGTTTCTTTTTCTGTGTGTCGTAGTTCAAGTAGAATCACCGTCCCTGCATCCACTCACTATGCCGCTACGGGCCTGATGACACAGATTTCATTGCTGAGTGATATTGCATTGTACGTACGTGCCACAACTTCTTTATCCATTTTTTGCTTTCTGGGATATTTACCTGATACTGTAGACAAGCTTCTTGTGAACACAGCCGTCCCAAATATTGCGGTGGCTGTCTGTTTTTGATTTTAATTTCCGTAAGCTATAGGACCATAAGTGGAAGTGCCATAGGCTGTGTTGCTTTGTTTCTTACGTGTTTCAGGAAACACCATACACTTCTCCAGGGTGGCTGCTGGCAATTTACATCCTGCCAATCAGCATAACAAGGCTCCCTGTTCTCCATATCCTGTCCTACCTTTCTGGATTTTACACTTTTTTCAGATGGCCCTTTTGCCCGGGGGGGGCAGTGAGATTTCATTGTAGTGCAGATTTCCTTTACAGGCTTGCTTGGTTGGCCAAAAAGGGCGTATGCGTTTTTTCCTGAATATATTCAGGAAAAAACGCATACGCCCTTTTTGGCCAAGTGCATCATTGTCGACGTTGTGCCTCTTTTCCTATGCTTTCAGGGCAATTCCAGTCTACCCCCTGCAATCGTTTTCCTGAAATTCAGCCCCGCTTTCAAGTCCCCTTCGCAGACTTACTTCAATATATTTTTGGAGGATAGCTGTCATTTATAACTCTGCAGGTTTGTGAAGTACAGTGCCCCTGAGCTCCTTTCTTCAACTCGCTTTCTTGTGAGCTGGGCACAAAACCGCAGGATTGCTTCAGGTCCTAATCTGTTTCCAGCAGGGCACACTGAGCCTTTGTTTAATTCCCCTTCCTGGTGGGCAATGAGCGTTACATTTGCCCGTGCAGACACCTACAGCTAGTCTCTCATTGGTTCTCCCTATTCCTGTTCATCTTGCACAGAAATTGCAAGCTGTGCGAAACAGGAGGTTAAAGGCACTGACTCTCCAAGCGGGGAGAGTGTTAGTAAAGCATCTGGAATGGTGAACCCGAGGACCTGGAAACGAAAACTGAGATGCATTTTAAATCATTTCCCAATCACACGGTGGACGATACTCTGGGTTTCCCATGCATGTTTTAGCTGGAGGAAGAATCCCTTGAACCTGGAGAGTTGGGACCCATGGAATGGGTACCATGCAGTATGACTTCAAAGGGTCTGCATTTGCTCACCGAAACTCACCAATGCTATCAGCCTGAAGTGTCCAGCCTTATGTCTCAACCAGCTCTGGGTGTAGATGTGGTCAATCCCGGTTGCATCACATGCCCTGAGTGAATTAGTTAAGAATTGCTCTCTATTTCACTGTCTTTGTGTTTTGTTTTCGAAATTTATTTTGATAATGGGATTTATCGGATTTTCACTGCTGCGTTTCGGCCACTGTACACACGCTTGATTCTCTTACGGAGACATATATATCCATGGGTTTTAAGATTCTTCCTAGTCAGGTATATTCCTAGGCTTTGAATATGTGGTGTTGGGTCCATTTCGTTGAGCAAGGAGTAGGTCTTGTCTATTACATATTTGGCTTATGGTAAGTTATCTGTGCTAATTTCAGTCTCTGGTTTTATGCAACCCCCCAAGGCACCTTTCCCCATAAGCAAGCACTAGTTGGTTTT
The DNA here is from genome assembly GCF_963924675.1 of Phocoena phocoena. Taxonomy (NCBI): domain Eukaryota; kingdom Metazoa; phylum Chordata; class Mammalia; order Artiodactyla; family Phocoenidae; genus Phocoena; species Phocoena phocoena. The sequence goes on along the minus strand of NW_027077707.1, from coordinate 129,872 downwards.
CTAAATTTGAGACCCTGTTCTTTTTTGTAATTCAGTTCATGTGTAGTCAAGTTTACATTCCGTGTATTAGTGATATCTTATGATGTTTCTTTTTCTGTGTGACGTAGTTCACGTAGAATCACCGTACCTGCATCCACTCACTATGTCGCTACGGGCCTGATGACACAGATTTCATTGCTGAGTGATATTGCATTGTACGTACGTGCCACAACTTCTTTATCCATTTTTTGCTTTCTGGGATATTTACCTGATACTGTAGACGAGCTTCTTGTGAACACAGCCGTTCCAAATATTGGGGTGGCTGTCTGTTTTTGATTTTAATTTCCGTAAGCTATAGGACCATAAGTGGAAGTGCCATAGGCTGTGTTGCTTTGTTTCTTACGTGTTTCAGGAAACACCATACACTTCTCCAGGGTGGCTGCTGGCAATTTACATCCTGCCAATCAGCATAACAAGGCTCCCTGTTCTCCATATCCTGTCCTACCTTTCTGGATTTTACACTTTTTTCAGATGGCCCTTTTGCCCGGGGTGGGGGCAGTGAGATTTCATTGTAGTGCAAATTTCCTTTACAGGCTTGCTTGGTTGGCCAAAAAGGGCGTATGCGTTTTTTCCTGAATATATTCAGGAAAAAACGCATACGCCCTTTTTGGCCAAGTGCATCATTGTCGACGTTCTGCCTCTTTTCCTATGCTTTCAGGGCAATTCCAGTCTACCCCCTGCAATCGTTTTCCTGAAATTCAGCCCCGCTTTCAAGTCCCCTTCGCAGGCTTACTTCAATATATTTTTGGAGGATAGCTGTCATTTATAACTCTGCAGGTTTGTGAAGTACAGTGCCCCTGAGCTCCTTTCTTCAACTCGCTTTCCTGTGAGCTGGGCACAAAACCGCAGGATTGCTTCAGGCCCTAATCTGTTTCCAGCAGGGCACACTGAGCCTTTGTTTAATTCCTCTTCCTGGTGGGCAATGAGCGTTACATTTGCCCGTGCAGACACCTACAGCTAGTCTCTCATTGGTTCTCCCTATTCCTGTTCATCTTGCACAGAAATGGCAAGCTGTGCCAAACAGGAGGTTAAAGGCACTGACTCTCCAAGCGGGGAGAGTGTTAGTAAAGCATCTGGAATGGTGAACCCGAGGACCAGGATACGAAAACTGAGATGCATTTTGAATCGTTTCCCAATCACACGGTGGACGATACTCTGGGTTTCCCATGCATGTTTTAGCTGGAGGAAGAATGCCTTGAACCTGGAGAGTTGGGACCCATGGAATGGGTACCATGCAGTATGACTTCAAAGGGTCTGCATTTGCTCACCGAAACTCACCAGTGCTATCAGCCTGAAGTGTCCAGCCTTATGTCTCAACCAGCTCTGGGTGTAGATGTGGTCAATCCCGGTTGCATCACATGACCTGAGTGAATTATTTAAGAATTGCTCTCTATTTCACTGTCTTTGTGTTTTGTTTTCGAAATTTATTTTGATAATGGGATTTATCGGATTTGCACTGCTGCATTTCCGCTGCTGTACACACGCTTGATTCTCTTACGGAGACATATATATCCATGGGTTTTAAGATTCTTCCTAGTCAGGTATATTCCTAGGCGTTGAATATGTGGTGTTGAGTCCATTTCGTTGAGCAAGGAGTAGGTCTTGTTTATTACATATTTGGCTTATGGAATGTTATCTGTGCTAATTTCCGTCTCTGGTTTTATGCAGCACCCCAAGGCACCTTTCCCCATAAGCAAGCACTAGTTGGTTTTCTAAATTTGAGACCCTGTTCTGTTTTGTAATTCAGTTCATGTGTAGTCAAGTTTACATTCCGTGTATTAGTGATATCTTATGATGTTTCTTTTTCTGTGTGACGTAGTTCACGTAGAATCACCGTACCTGCATCCACTTACTATGCCGCTACGGGCCTGATGACACAGATTTCATTGCTGAGTGATATTGCATTGCACGTACGTGCCACAACTTCTTTATCCATTTTTTGCTTTCTGGGATATTTACCTGATACTGTAGACGAGCTTCTTGTGAACACAGCCGTCCCAAATATTGGGGTGGCTGTCTGTTTTTGATTTTAATTTCCGTAAGCTATAGGACCATAAGTGGAAGTGCCATAGGCTGTGTTGCTTTGTTTCTTACGTGTTTCAGGAAACACCATACACTTCTCCAGGGTGGCTGCTGGCAATTTACATCCTGCCAATCAGCATAACAAGGCTCCCTGTTCTCCATATCCTGTCCTACCTTTCTGGATTTTACACTTTATTCAGATGGCCCTTTTGCCCGGGAGGGCAGTGAGATTTCATTGTAGTGCAGATTTCCTTTACAGGCTTGCTTGGTTGGCCAAAAAGGGCGTATGCGTTTTTTCCTGAATATATTCAGGAAAAAACGCATACGCCCTTTTTGGCCAAGTGCATCATTGTCGACGTTGTGCCTCTTTTCCTATGCTTTCAGGGCAATTCCAGTCTACCCCCTGCAATCGTTTTCCTGAAATTCAGCCCCGCTTTCAAGTCCCCTTCGCAGGCTTACTTCAATATATTTTTGGAGGATAGCTGTCATTTATAACTCTGCAGGTTTGTGAAGTACAGTGCCCCTGAGCTCCTTTCTTCAACTCGCTTTCTTGTGAGCTGGGCACAAAACCGCAGGATTGCTTCAGGCCCTAATCTGTTTCCAGCAGGGCACACTGAGCCTTTGTTTAATTCCTCTTCCTGGTGGGCAATGAGCGTTACATTTGCCCGTGCAGACACCTACAGCTAGTCTCTCATTGGTTCTCCCTATTCCTGTTCATCTTGCACAGAAATGGCAAGCTGTGCCAAACAGGAGGTTAAAGGCACTGACTCTCCAAGCGGGGAGAGTGTTAGTAAAGCATCTGGAATGGTGAACCCGAGGACCAGGATACGAAAACTGAGATGCATTTTAAATCGTTTCCCAATCACACGGTGGACAATACTCTGGGTTTCCCATGCATGTTTTAGCTGGAGGAAGAATGCCTTGAACCTGGAGAGTTGGGACCCATGGAATGGGTACCATGCAGTATGACTTCAAAGGGTCTGCACTTGCTCACCGAAACTCACCAGTGCTATCAGCCTGAAGTGTCCAGCCTTATGTCTCAACCAGCTCTGGGTGTAGATGTGGTCAATCCCGGTTGCATCACATGACCTGAGTGAATTATTTAAGAATTGCTCTCTATTTCACTGTCTTTGTGTTTTGTTTTCGAAATTTATTTTGATAATGGGATTTATCGGATTTTCACTGCTGCGTTTCGGCCGCTGTACACACGCTTGATTCTCTTACGGAGACATATATATCCATGGGTTTTAAGATTCTTCCTAGTCAGGTATATTCCTAGGCATTGAATATGTGGTGTTGGGTCCATTTCGTTGAGCAAGGAGTAGGTCTTGTCTATTACATATTTGGCTTATGGAAAGTTATCTGTGCTAATTTCAGTCTCTGGTTTTATGCAGCACCCCAACGCACCTTTCCCCATAAGCAAGCACTATTTGGTTTTGTAAATTTGAGACCCTGTTCTTTTTTGTAATTCAGTTCATGTGTAGTCAAGTTTACATTCCGTGTATTAGTGATATCTTATGATGTTTCTTTTTCTGTGTGATGTAGTTCACGTAGAATCACCGTACCTGCATCCACTCACTATGCCGCTACGGGCCTGATGACACAGATTTCATTGCTGAGTGATATTGCATTGTACGTACGTGCCACAACTTCTTTATCCATTTTTTGCTTTCTGGGATATTTACCTGATACTGTAGACGAGCTTCTTGTGAACACAGCCGTCCGAAATATTGGGGTGGCTGTCTGTTTTTGATTTTAATTTCCGTAAGCTATAGGACCATAAGTGGAAGTGCCATAGGCTGTTTTGCTTTGTTTCTTACGTGTTTCAGGAAACACCATACACTTCTCCAGGGTGGCTGCTGGCAATTTACATCCTGCCAATTAGCATAACAAGGCTCCCTGTTCTCCATATCCTGTCCTACCTTTCTGGATTTTACACTTTTTTCTGATGGCCCTTTTGCCCGGGGGGGCAGTGAGATTTCATTGTAGTGCAGATTTTCTTTACAGGCTTGCTTGTTTGGCCAAAAAGGGCGTATGCGTTTTTTCCTGAATATATTCAGGAAAAAACGCATACGCCCTTTTTGGCCAAGTGCATCATTGTCGACGTTGTGCCTCTTTTCCTATGCTTTCAGGGCAATTCCAGTCTACCCCCTGCAATCGTTTTCCTGAAATTCTGCCCCGCTTTCAAGTTCCCTTCGCAGGCTTACTTCAATATATTTTTGGAGGATAGCTGTCATTTATAACTCTGCAGGTTTGTGAAGTACAGTGCCCCTGAGCTCCTTTCTTCAACTCGCTTTCTTGTGAGCTGGGCACAAAACCGCAGGATTGCTTCAGGCCCTAATCTGTTTCCAGCAGGGCACATTGAGCCTTTGTTTAATTCCTCTTCCTGGTGGGCAATGAGCGTTACATTTGCCCGTGCAGACACCTACAGCTAGTCTCTCATTGGTTCTCCCTAATCCTGTTCATCTTGCACAGAAATGGCAAGCTGTGCCAAACAGGAGGTTAAAGGCACTGACTCTCCAAGCGGGGAGAGTGTTAGTAAAGCATCTGGAATGGTGAACCCGAGGACCAGGCTACGAAAACTGAGATGCATTTTAAATCGTTTCCCAATCACACGGTGGACGATACTCTGGGTTTCCCATGAATGTTTTAGCTGGAGGAAGAATGCCTTGAACCTGGAGAGTTGGGACCCATGGAATGGGTACCATGCAGTATGACTTCAAAGGGTCTGCATTTGCTCACCGAAACTCACCAGTGCTATCAGCCTGAAGTGTCCAGCCTTATGTCTCAACCAGCTCTGGGTGTAGATGTGGTCAATCCCGGTTGCATCACATGACCTGAGTGAATTATTTAAGAATTGCTCTCTATTTCACTGTCTTTGTGTTTTGTTTTCGAAATTTATTTTGATAATGGGATTTATCGGATTTTCACTGCTGCATTTCCGCTGCTGTACACACGCTTGATTCTCTTACGGAGACATATATATCCATGGGTTTTAAGATTCTTCCTAGTCAGGTATATTCCTAGGCGTTGAATATGTGGTGTTTAGTCCATTTCGTTGAGCAAGGAGTAGGTCTTGTCTATTACATATTTGGCTTATGGAATGTTATCTGTGCTAATTTCAGTCTCTGGTTTTATGCAGCACCCCAAGGCACCTTTCCCCATAAGCAAGCACTAGTTGGTTTTCTAAATTTGAGACCCTGTTCTGTTTTGTAATTCAGTTCATGTGTAGTCAAGTTTACATTCCGTGTATTAGTGATATCTTATGATGTTTCTTTTTCTGTGTGACGTAGTTCACGTAGAATCACCGTACCTGCATCCACTCACTATGCCGCTACGCGCCTGATGACACAGATTTCATTGCTGAGTGATATTGCATTGTACGTACGTGCCACAACTTCTTTATCCATTTTTTGCTTTCTGGGATATTTACCTGATACTGTAGACGAGCTTCTTGTGAACACAGCCGTCCCAAATATTGGGGTGGCTGTCTGTTTTTGATTTTAATTTCCGTAAGCTATAGGACCATAAGTGGAAGTGCCATAGGCTGTTTTGCTTTGTTTCTTTCGTGTTTCAGGAAACACCATACACTTCTCCAGGGTGGCTGCTGGCAATTTACATCATGCCAATTAGCATAACAAGGCTCCCTGTTCTCCATATCCTGTCCTACCTTTCTGGATTTTACACTTTTTTCAGATGGCCCTTTTGCCCGGGGGGGCAGTGAGATTTCATTGTAGTGCAGATTTCCTTTACAGGCTTGCTTGGTTGGCCAAAAAGGGCGTATGCGTTTTTTCCTGAATATATTCAGGAAAAAACGCATACGCCCTTTTTGGCCAAGTGCATCATTGTCGACGTTGTGCCTCTTTTCCTATGCTTTCAGGGCAATTCCAGTCTACCCCCTGCAATCGTTTTCCTGAAATTCTGCCCCGCTTTCAAGTCCCCTTCGCAGGCTTACTTCAATATATTTTTGGAGGATAGCTGTCATTTATAACTCTGCAGGTTTGTGAAGTACAGTGCCCCTGAGCTCCTTTCTTCAACTCGCTTTCTTGTGAGCTGGGCACAAAACCGCAGGATTGCTTCAGGCCCTAATCTGTTTCCAGCAGGGCACATTGAGCCTTTGTTTAATTCCTCTTCCTGGTGGGCAATGAGCGTTACATTTGCCCGTGCAGACACCTACAGCTAGTCTCTCATTGGTTCTCCCTAATCCTGTTCATCTTGCACAGAAATGGCAAGCTGTGCCAAACAGGAGGTTAAAGGCACTGACTCTCCAAGCGGGGAGAGTGTTAGTAAAGCATCTGGAATGGTGAACCCGAGTACCAGGATACGAAAACTGAGATGCATTTTAAATCGTTTCCCAATCACACGGTGGACGATACTCTGGGTTTCCCATGAATGTTTTAGCTGGAGGAAGAATGCCTTGAACCTGGAGAGTTGGGACCCATGGAATGGGTACCATGCAGTATGACTTCAAAGGGTCTGCATTTGCTCACCGAAACTCACCAGTGCTATCAGCCTGAAGTGTCCAGCCTTATGTCTCAACCAGCTCTGGGTGTAGATGTGGTCAATCCCGGTTGCATCACATGACCTGAGTGAATTATTTAAGAATTGCTCTCTATTTCACTGTCTTTGTGTTTTGTTTTCGAAATTTATTTTGATAATGGGATTTATCGGATTTTCACTGCTGCATTTCTGCTGCTGTACACACGCTTGATTCTCTTACGGAGACATATATATCCATGGGTTTTAAGATTCTTCCTAGTCAGGTATATTCCTAGGCGTTGAATATGTGGTGTTGAGTCCATTTCGTTGAGCAAGGAGTAGGTCTTGTCTATTACATATTTGGCTTATGGTAAGTTATTTGTGCTAATTTCAGTCTCTGGTTTTATGCAGCCCCCCAAGGCACCTTTCCCCATAAGCAAGCACTAGTTGGTTTTCTAAATTTGAGACCCTGTTCTTTTTTGTAATTCAGTTCATGTGTAGTCAAGTTTACATTCCGTGTATTAGTGATATCTTATGATGTTTCTTTTTCTGTGTGACGTAGTTCACGTAGAATCACCGTACCTGCATCCACTCACTATGCCGCTACGGGCCTGATGACACAGATTTCATTGCTGAGTGATATTGCATTGTACGTACGTGCCACAACTTCTTTATCCATTTTTTGCTTTCTGGGATATTTACCTGATACTGTAGACGAGCTTCTTGTGAACACAGCCGTTCCAAACATTGGGGTGGCTGTCTGTTTTTGATTTTAATTTCCGTAAGCTATAGGACCATAAGTGGAAGTGCCATAGGCTGTGTTGCTTTGTTCCTTACGTGTTTCAGGAAACACCATACACTTCTCCAGGGTGGCTGCTGGCAATTTACATCATGCCAATTAGCATAACAAGGCTCCCTGTTCTCCATATCCTGTCCTACCTTTCTGGATTTTACACTTTTTTCAGATGGCCCTTTTGCCCGGGGGGGCTGTGAGATTTCATTGTAGTGCAGATTTCCTTTACAGGCTTGCTTGGTTGGCCAAAAAGGGCGTATGCGTTTTTTCCTGAATATATTCAGGAAAAAACGCATACGCCCTTTTTGGCCAAGTGCATCATTGTCGACGTTGTGCCTCTTTTCCTATGCTTTCAGGGCAATTCCAGTCTACCCCCTGCAATCGTTTTCCTGAAATTCTGCCCCGCTTTCAAGTCCCCTTCGCAGGCTTACTTCAATATATTTTTGGAGGATAGCTGTCATTTATAACTCTGCAGGTTTGTGAAGTACAGTGCCCCTGAGCTCCTTTCTTCAACTCGCTTTCTTGTGAGCTGGGCACAAAACCGCAGGATTGCTTCAGGCCCTAATCTGTTTCCAGCAGGGCACATTGAGCCTTTGTTTAATTCCTCTTCCTGGTGGGCAATGAGCGTTACATTTGCCCGTGCAGACACCTACAGCTAGTCTCTCATTGGTTCTCCCTAATCCTGTTCATCTTGCACAGAAATGGCAAGCTGTGCCAAACAGGAGGTTAAAGGCACTGACTCTCCAAGCGGGGAGAGTGTTAGTAAAGCATCTGGAATGGTGAACCCGAGGACCAGGATACGAAAACTGAGATGCATTTTAAATCGTTTCCCAATCACACGGTGGACGATACTCTGGGTTTCCCATGAATGTTTTAGCTGGAGGAAGAATGCCTTGAACCTGGAGAGTTGGGACCCATGGAACGGGTACCATGCAGTATGACTTCAAAGGGTCTGCATTTGCTCACCGAAACTCACCAGTGCTATCAGCCTGAAGTGTCCAGCCTTATGTCTCAACCAGCTCTGGGTGTAGATGTGGTCAATCCCGGTTGCATCACATGACCTGAGTGAATTATTTAAGAATTGCTCTCTATTTCACTGTCTTTGTGTTTTGTTTTCGAAATTTATTTTGATAATGGGATTTATCGGATTTTCACTGCTGCATTTCCGCTGCTGTACACACGCTTGATTCTCTTACGGAGACATATATATCCATGGGTTTTAAGATTCTTCCTAGTCAGGTATATTCCTAGGCGTTGAATATGTGGTGTTGAGTCCATTTCGTTGAGCAAGGAGTAGGTCTTGTCTATTACATATTTGGCTTATGGAATGTTATCTGTGCTAATTTCAGTGTCTGGTTTTATGCAGCACCCCAACGCACCTTTCCCCATAAGCAAGCACTAGTTGGTTTTCTAAATTTGAGACCCTGTTCTGTTTTGTAATTCAGTTCATGTGTAGTCAAGTTTACATTCCGTGTATTAGTGATATCTTATGATGTTTCTTTTTCTGTGTGACGTAGTTCACGTAGAATCACCGTACCTGCATCCACTCACTATGCCGCTACGGGCCTGATGACACAGATTTCATTGCTGAGTGATATTGCATTGTACGTACGTGCCGCAACTTCTTTATCCATTTTTTGCTTTCTGGGATATTTACCTGATACTGTAGACGAGCTTCTTGTGAACACAGCCGTCCCAAATATTGGGGTGGCTGTCTGTTTTTGATTTTAATTTCCGTAAGCTATAGGACCATAAGTGGAAGTGCCATAGGCTGTGTTGCTTTGTTTCTTACGTGTTTCAGGAAACACCATACACTTCTCCAGGGTGGCTGCTGGCAATTTACATCCTGCCAATCAGCATAACAAGGCTCCCTGTTCTCCATATCCTGTCCTACCTTTCTGGATTTTACACTTTTTTCAGATGGCCCTTTTGCCCGGGGGGGGGCAGTGAGATTTCATTGTAGTGCAGATTTCCTTTACAGGCTTGCTTGGTTGGCCAAAAAGGGCGTATGCGTTTTTTCCTGAATATATTCAGGAAAAAACGCATACGCCCTTTTTGGCCAAGTGCATCATTGTCGACGTTGTGCCTCTTTTCCTATGCTTTCAGGGCAATTCCAGTCTACCCCCTGCAATCGTTTTCTTGAAATTCAGCCCCGCTTTCAAGTCCCCTTCGCAGACTTACTTCAATATATTTTTGGAGGATAGCTGTCATTTATAACTCTGCAGGTTTGTGAAGTACAGTGCCCCTGAGCTCCTTTCTTCAACTCGCTTTCTTGTGAGCTGGGCACAAAACAGCAGGATTGCTTCAGGCCCTAATCTGTTTCCAGCAGGGCACACTGAGCCTTTGTTTAATTAATCTTCCTGGTGGGCAATGAGCGTTACATTTGCCCGTGCAGACACCTACAGCTAGTCTCTCATTGGTTCTCCCTATTCCTGTTCATCTTGCACAGAAATTGCAAGCTGTGCCAAACAGGAGGTTAAAGGCACTGACTCTCCAAGCGGGGAGAGTGTTAGTAAAGCATCTGGAATGGTGAACCCGAGGACCTGGAAACGAAAACTGAGATGCATTTTAAATCATTTCCCAATCACACGGTGGACGATACTCTGGGTGTCCCATGCATGTTTTAGCTGGAGGAAGAATGCCTTGAACCTGGAGAGTTGGGACCCATGGAATGGGTACCATGCAGTATGACTTCAAAGGGTCTGCATTTGCTCACCGAAACTCACCAGTGCTATCAGCCTGAAGTGTCCAGCCTTATGTCTCAACCAGCTCTGGGTGTAGATGTGGTCAATCCCGGTTGCATCACATGACCTGAGTGAATTATTTAAGAATTGCTCTCTATTTCACTGTCTTTGTGTTTTGTTTTCGAAATTTATTTTGATAATGGGATTTATCGGATTTTCACTGCTGCGTTTCGGCCGCTGTACACACGCTTGATTCTCTTACGGAGACATATATATCCATGGGTTTTAAGATTCTTCCTAGTCAGGTATATTCCTAGGCGTTGAATATGTGGTGTTGGGTCCATTTCGTTGAGCAAGGAGTAGGTCTTTTTTATTACATATTTGGCTTATGGAAAGTTATCTGTGCTAATTTCAGTCTCTGGTTTTATGCAGCAGCCCAAGGCACCTTTCACCATAAGCAAGCACTAGTCGGTTTTCTAAATTTGAGACCCTGTTCTGTTTTGTAATTCAGTTCATGTGTAGTCAAGTTTACATTCCGTGTATTAGTGATATCTTATGATGTTTCTTTTTCTGTGTGACGTAGTTCACGTAGAATCACCGTACCTGCATCCACTCACTATGCCGCTACGGGCCTGATGACACAGATTTCATTGCTGAGTGATATTGCATTGTACGTACGTGCCACAACTTCTTTATCCATTTTTTGCTTTCTGGGGTATTTACCTGATACTGTAGACGAGCTTCTTGTGAACACAGTCGTCCCAAATATTGGGGTGGCTGTCTGTTTTTGATTTTAATTTCCGTAAGCTATAGGACCATAAGTGGAAGTGCCATAGGCTGTGTTGCTTTGTTTCTTACGTGTTTCAGGAAACACCATACACTTCTCCAGGGTGGCTGCTGGCAATTTACATCCTGCCAATCAGCATAACAAGGCTCCCTGTTCTCCATATCCTGTCCTACCTTTCTGGATTTTACACTTTTTTCAGATGGCCCTTTTGCCCGGGGGGCAGTGAGACTTCATTGTAGTGCAGATTTCCTTTACAGGCTTGCTTGGTTGGCCAAAAAGGCCGTATGCGTTTTTTCCTGAATATATTCAGGAAAAAACGCATACGCCCTTTTTGGCCAAGTGCATCATTGTCGATGTTCTGCCTCTTTTCCTATGCTTTCAGGGCAATTCCAGTCTACCCCCTGCAATCGTTTTCCTGAAATTCTGCCCCACTTTCAAGTCCCCTTTGCAGGCTTACTTCAATATATTTTTGGAGGAGAGCTGTCATTTATAACTCTGCAGGTTTGTGAATTACAGTGCCCCTGAGCTCCTTTCTTCAACTCGCTTTCTTGTGAGCTGGACACAAAACCAAAGGATTGCTTCAGGCCCTAATCTGTTTTCAGCAGGGCACGCTGCGCCTTTGGTTAATTCCTCTTCCTGGTGGGCAATGAGCGTTACATTTGCCCGTGCAGACACCTACAGCTAGTCTCTCATTGGTTCTCCCTATTCCTGTTCATCTTGCACAGAAATTGCAAGCTGTGCCAAACAGGAGGTTAAAGGCACTGACTCTCCAAGCGGGGAGAGTGTTAGTAAAGCATCTGGAATGGTGAACCCGAGGACCAGGATACGAAAACTGAGATGCATTTTAAATCGTTTCCCAATCACACGGTGGACGATACTCTGGGTTTCCCATGCATGTTTTAGCTGGAGGAAGAATCCCTTGAACCTGGAGAGTTGGGACCCATGGAATGGGTACCATGCAGTATGACTTCAAAGGGTCTGCATTTGCTCACCCAAACTCACCAATGCTATCAGGCTGAAGTGTCCAGCCTTATGTCTCAACCAGCTCTGGGTGTAGATGTGGTCAATCCCGGTTGCATCACATGCCCTGAGTGAATTATTTAAGAATTGCTGTCTATTTCACTGTCTTTGTGTTTTGTTTTCGAAATTTATTTTGATAATGGGATTTATCGGATTTTCACTGCTGCATTTCCGCCGCTGTACACACGCTTGATTCTCTTACGGAGACATATATATCCATGGGTTTTAAGATTCTTCCTAGTCAGGTATATTCCTAGGCGTTGAATATGTGGTGTTGAGTCCATTTCGTTGAGCAAGGAGTAGGTCTTGTCTATTACATATTTGGCTTATGGAATGTTATCTGTGCTAATTTCAGTCTCTGGTTTTATGCAGCACCCCAAGGCACCTTTCCACATAAGCAAGCACTAGTTCGTTTTGTAAATTTGAGACCCTGTTCTGTTTTGTAATTCAGTTCATGTGTAGTCAAGTTTACATTCCGTGTATTAGTGATATCTTATGATGTTTCTTTTTCTGTGTGACGTAGTTCACGTAGAATCACCGTACCTGCATCCACTCACTATGCCGCTACGGGCCTGATGACACAGATTTCATTGCTGAGTGATATTGCATTGTACGTACGTGCCACAACTTCTTTATCCATTTTTTGCTTTCTGGGATATTTACCTGATACTGTAGACGAGCTTCTTGTGAACACAGCCATCCCAAATATTGGGGTGGCTGTCTGTTTTTGATTTTAATTTCCGTAAGCTATAGGACCATAAGTGGAAGTGCCATAGGCTGTGTTGCTTTGTTTCTTACGTGTTTCAGGAAACACCATACACTTCTCCAGGGTGGCTGCTGGCAATTTACATCCTGCCAATCAGCATAACAAGGCTCCCTGTTCTCCATATCCTTTCCTACCTTTCAGAATTTTACACTTTTTTCAGATGGCCCTTTTGCCCGGGGGGCAGTGAGACTTCATTGTAGTGCAGATTTCCTTTACAGGCTTGCTTGATTGGCCAAAAAGGGCGTACGTGTTTTTTCCTGAATATATTCAGGAAAAAACGCATACGCCCTTTTTGGCCAAGTGCATCATTGTCGACGTTGTGCCTCTTTTCCTATGCTTTCAGGGCAATTCCTGTCTATCCCCTGCAATCGTTTTCCTGAAATTCAGCCCCGCTTTCAAGTCCCCTTCGCAGGCTTACTTCAATATATTTTTGGAGGATAGCTGACATTTATAACTCTGCAGTTTTGTGAAGTACAGTGCCCCTGAGCTCCTATCTTCAACTCGCTTTCTTGTAGGCTGGGCACAAAACCGCAGGATTGCTTCAGGCCCTAATCTGTTTCCAGCAGGGCACACTGAGCCTTTGTTTAATTCCTCTTCCTGGTGGGCAATGAGCGTTACATTTGCCCGTGCAGACACCTACAGCTAGTCTCTCATTGGTTCTCCCTATTCCTGTTCATCTTGCACAGAAATGGCAAGCTGTGCCAAACAGGAGGTTAAAGGCACTGACTCTCCAAGCGGGGAGAGTGTTAGTAAAGCATCTGGAATGGTGAACCCGAGGACCAGGATACGAAAACTGAGATGCATTTTAAATCGTTTCCTAATCACACGGTGGACGATACTCTGGGTTTCCCATGCATGTTTTAGCTGGAGGAAGAATGCCTTGAACCTGGAGAGTTGGGACCCATGGAATGGGTACCATGCAGTATGACTTCAAAGGGTCTGCATTTGCTCACCGAAACTCACCAGTGCTATCAGCCTGAAGTGTCCAGCCTTATGTCTCAACCAGCTCTGGGTGTAGATGTGGTCAATCCCGGTTGCATCACATGACCTGAATGAATTATTTAAGAATTGCTCTCTATTTCACTGTCTTTGTGTTTTGTTTTCGAAATTTATTTTGATAATGGGATTTATCGGATTTTCACTGCTGCATTTCCGCTGCTGTACACACGCTTGATTCTCTTACGGAGACATATATATCCATGGGTTTTAAGATTCTTCCTAGTCAGGTATATTCCTAGGCGTTGAATATGTGGTGTTTAGTCCATTTCGTTGAGCAAGGAGTAGGTCTTGTCTATTACATATTTGGCTTATGGAATGTTATCTGTGCTAATTTCAGTCTCTGGTTTTATGCAGCACCCCAACGCACCTTTCCCCATAAGCAAGCACTAGTTGGTTTTCTAAATTTGAGACCCTGTTCTGTTTTGTAATTCAGTTCATGTGTAGTCAAGTTTACATTCCGTGTATTAGTGATATCTTATGATGTTTCTTTTTCTGTGTGACGTAGTTCACGTAGAATCACCGTACCTGCATCCACTCACTATGCCGCTACGGGCCTGATGACACAGATTTCATTGCTGAGTGATATTGCATTGTACGTACGTGCCACAACTTCTTTATCCATTTTTTGCTTTCTGGGATATTTACCTGATACTGTAGACGAGCTTCTTGTGAACACAGCCGTCCCAAATATTGGGGTGGCTGTCTGTTTTTGATTTTAATTTCCGTAAGCTATAGGACCATAAGTGGAAGTGCCATAGGCTGTGTTGCTTTGTTTCTTATGTGTTTCAGGAAACACCATACACTTCTCCAGGGTGGCTGCTGGCAATTTACATCCTGCCAATCAGCATAACAAGGCTCCCTGTTCTCCATATCCTGTCCTACCTTTCTGGATTTTACACTTTTTTCAGATGGCCCTTTTGCCCGGGGGGGGGGCATTGAGATTTCATTGTAGTGCAGATTTCCTTTACAGGCTTGCTTGGTTGGCCAAAAAGGGCGTATGCGTTTTTTCCTGAATATATTCAGGAAAAAACGCATACGCCCTTTTTGGCCAAGTGCATCATTGTCGACGTTGTGCCTCTTTTCCTATGCTTCAGGGCAATTCCAGTCTACCCCCTGCAATCGTTTTCCTGAAATTCAACCCCGCTTTCAAGTCCCCTTCTCAGACTTACTTCAATATATTTTTGGAGGATAGCTGTCATTTATAACTCTGCAGGTTTGTGAAGTACAGTGCCCCTGAGCTCCTTTCTTCAACTCGCTTTCTTGTGAGCTGGGCACAAAACCGCAGGATTGCTTCAGCCCCTAATCTGTTTCCAGCAGGGCACACTGAGCCTTTGTATAATTAATCTTCCTGGTGGGCAATGAGCGTTACATTTGCCCGTGCAGACACCTACAGCTAGTCTCTCATTGGTTCTCCCTATTCCTGTTCATCTTGCACAGAAATGGCAAGCTGTGCCAAACAGGAGGTTAAAGGCACTGACTCTCCAAGCGGGGAGAGTGTTAGTAAAGCATCTGGAATGGTGAACCCGAGGACCTGGAAACGAAAACTGAGATGCATTTTAAATCATTTCCCAATCACACGGTGGACGATACTCTGGGTTTCCCATGCATGTTTTAGCTGGAGGAAGAATCCCTTGAACCTGGAGAGTTGGGACCCATGGAATGGGTACCATGCAGTATGACTTCAAAGGGTCTGCATTTGCTCACCGAAACTCACCAATGCTATCAGCCTGAAGTGTCCAGCCTTATGTCTCAACCAGCTCTGGGTGTAGATGTGGTCAATCCCGGTTGCATCACATGCCCTGAGTGAATTAGTTAAGAATTGCTCTCTATTTCACTGTCTTTGTGTTTTGTTTTCGAAATTTATTTTGATAATGGGATTTATCGGATTTTCACTGCTGCGTTTTGGCCACTGTACACACGCTTGATTCTCTTATGGAGACATATATATCCATGGGTTTTAAGATTCTTCCTAGTCAGGTATATTCCTAGGCGTTGAATATGTGGTTTTGGGTCCATTTCGTTGAGCAAGGAGTAGGTCTTGTCTATTACATATTTGGCTTATGGTAAGTTATCTGTGCTAATTTCAGTCTCTGGTTTTATGCAGCCCCCCAAGGCATCTTTCCCCATAAGCAAGCACTAGTTGGTTTTCTAAATTTGAGACCCTGTTCTTTTTTGTAATTCAGTTCATGTGTAGTCAAGTTTACATTCCGTGTATTAGTGATATCTTATGATGTTTCTTTTTCTGTGTGACGTAGTTCACGTAGAATCACCGTACCTGCATCCACTCACTATGCCGCTACGGGCCTGATGACACAGATTTCATTGCTGAGTGATATTGCATTGTACGTACGTGCCACAACTTCTTTATCCATTTTTTGCTTTCTGGGATATTTACCTGATACTGTAGACGAGCTTCTTGTGAACACAGCCGTTCCAAATATTGGGGTGGCTGTCTGTTTTTGATTTTAATTTCCGTAAGCTATAGGACCATAAGTGGAAGTGCCATAGGCTGTGTTGCTTTGTTTCTTACGTGTTTCAGGAAACACCATACACTTCTCCAGGGTGGCTGCTGGCAATTTACATCCTGCCAATCAGCATAACAAGGCTCCCTGTTCTCCATATCCTGTCCTACCTTTCTGGATTTTACACTTTTTTCAGATGGCCCTTTTGCCCGGGGGGGGGGGGGCAGTGAGATTTCATTGTAGTGCAGATTTCCTTTACAGGCTTGCTTGGTTGGCCAAAAAGGGCGTATGCGTTTTTTCCTGAATATATTCAGGAAAAAACGCATAAGCCCTTTTTGGCCAAGTGCATCATTGTCGACGTTGTGCCTCTTTTCCTATGCTTTCAGGGCAATTCCAGTCTACCCCCTGCAATCGTTTTCCTGAAATTCTGCCCCGCTTTCAAGTCCCCTTCGCAGGCTTACTTCAATATATTTTTGGAGGATAGCTGTCATTTATAACTCTGCAGGTTTGTGAAGTACAGTGCCCCTGAGCTCCTTTCTTCAACTCGCTTTCTTGTGAGCTGGGCACAAAACCGCAGGATTGCTTCAGGCCCTAATCTGTTTCCAGCAGGGCACACTGAGCCTTTGTTTAATTCCTCTTCCTGGTGGGCAATGAGCGTTACATTTGCCCGTGCAGACACCTACAGCTAGTCTCTCATTGGTTCTCCCTATTCCTGTTCATCTTGCACAGAAATGGCAAGCTGTGCCAAACAGGAGGTTAAAGGCAGTGACTCTCCAAGCGGGGAGAGTGTTAGTAAAGCATCTGGAATGGTGAACCCGAGGACCAGGATACGAAAACTGAGATGCATTTTAAATCGTTTCCCAATCACACGGTGGACGATACTCTGGGTTTCCCATGCATGTTTTAGCTGGAGGAAGAATCCCTTGAACCTGGAGAGTTGGGACCCATGGAATGGGTACCATGCAGTATGACTTCAAAGGGTCTGCATTTGCTCACCGAAACTCACCAGTGCTATCAGCCTGAAGTGTCCAGCCTTATGTCTCAACCAGCTCTGGGTGTAGATGTGGTCAATCCCGGTTGCATCACATGACCTGAGTGAATTATTTAAGAATTGCTCTCTATTTCACTGTCTTTGTGTTTTGTTTTCGAAATTTATTTTGATAATGGGATTTATCGGATTTTCACTGCTGCATTTCCGCCGCTGTACACACGCTTGATTCTCTTACGGAGACATATATATCCATGGGTTTTAAGATTCTTCCTAGTCAGGTATATTCCTAGGCGTTGAATATGTGGTGTTGAGTCCATTTCGTTGAGCAAGGAGTAGGTCTTGTCTATTACATATTAGGCTTATGGAATGTTATCTGTGCTAATTTCCGTCTCTGGTTTTATGCAGCACCCCAAGGCACCTTTCCCCATAAGCAAGCACTAGTTGGTTTTCTAAATTTGAGACCCTGTTCTGTTTTGTAATTCAGTTCATGTGTAGTCAAGTTTACATTCCGTGTATTAGTGATATCTTATGATGTTTCTTTTTCTGTGTGACGTAGTTCACGTAGAATCACCGTACCTGCATCCACTTACTATGCCGCTACGGGCCTAATGACACAGATTTCATTGCTGAGTGATATTGCATTGCACGTACGTGCCACAACTTCTTTATCCATTTTTTGCTTTCTGGGATATTTACCTGATACTGTAGACGAGCTTCTTGTGAACACAGCCGTCCCAAATATTGGGGTGGCTGTCTGTTTTTGATTTTAATTTCCGTAAGCTATAGGACCATAAGTGGAAGTGCCATAGGCTGTGTTGCTTTGTTTCTTACGTGTTTCAGGAAACACCATACACTTCTCCAGGGTGGCTGCTGGCAATTTACATCCTGCCAATCAGCATAACAAGGCTCCCTGTTCTCCATATCCTGTCCTACCTTTCTGGATTTTACACTTTTTTCAGATGGCCCTTTTGCCCGGGAGGGCAGTGAGATTTCATTGTAGTGCAGATTTCCTTTACAGGCTTGCTTGGTTTGCCAAAAAGGGCGTATGCGTTTTTTCCTGAATATATTCAGGAAAAAACGCATACGCCCTTTTTGGCCAAGTGCATCATTGTCGACGTTGTGCCTCTTTTCCTATGCTTTCAGGGCAATTCCAGTCTACCCCCTGCAATCGTTTTCCTGAAATTCTGCCCCGCTTTCAAGTCCCCTTCGCAGGCTTACTTCAATATATTTTTGGAGGATAGCTGTCATTTATAACTCTGCAGGTTTGTGAAGTACAGTGCCCCTGAGCTCCTTTCTTCAACTCGCTTTCTTGTGAGCTGGGCACAAAACCGCAGGATTGCTTCAGGCCCTAATCTGTTTCCAGCAGGGTACACTGAGCCTTTGTTTAATTCCTCTTCCTGGTGGGCAATGAGCGTTACATTTGCCCGTGCAGACACCTACAGCTAGTCTCTCATTGGTTCTCCCTATTCCTGTTCATCTTGCACAGAAATTGCAAGCTGTGCGAAACAGGAGGTTAAAGTCACTGACTCTTCAAGCGGGGAGAGTGATAGTAAATCATCTGGAATGGTGAACCCGATGACCAGGATACGAAAACTGAGATGCATTTTAAATCATTTCCCAATCACACGGTGGACGATACTCTGGGTTTCCCATGCATGTTTTAGCTGGAGGAAGAATCCCTTGAACCTGGAGAGTTGGGACCCATGGAATGGGTACCATGCAGTATGACTTCAAAGGGTCTGCATTTGCTCACCGAAACTCACCAATGCTATCAGCCTGAAGTGTCCAGCCTTATGTCTCAACCAGCTCTGGGTGTAGATGTGGTCAATCCCGGTTGCATCACATGCCCTGAGTGAATTATTTAAGAATTGCTCTCTATTTCACTGTCTTTGTGTTTTGTTTTCGAAATTTATTTTGATAATGGGATTTATCGGATTTTCACTGCTGCGTTTCGGCCGCTGTACACACGCTTGATTCTCTTACGGAGACATATATATCCATGGGTTTTAAGATTCTTCCTAGTCAGGTATATTCCTAGGCATTGAATATGTGGTGTTGGGTCCATTTCGTTGAGCAAGGAGTAGGTCTTGTCTATTACATATTTGGCTTATGGAAAGTTATCTGTGCTAATTTCAGTCTCTGGTTTTATGCAGCACCCCAACGCACCTTTCCCCATAAGCAAGCACTAGTTGGTTTTGTAAATTTGAGACCCTGTTCTTTTTTGTAATTCAGTTCATGTGTAGTCAAGTTTACATTCCGTGTATTAGTGATATCTTATGATGTTTCTTTTTCTGTGTGACGTAGTTCACGTAGAATCACCGTACCTGCATCCACTCACTATGCCGCTACGGGCCTGATGACACAGATTTCATTGCTGAGTGATATTGCATTGTACGTACGTGCCACAACTTCTTTATCCATTTTTTGCTTTCTGGGATATTTACCTGATACTGTAGACGAGCTTCTTGTGAACACAGCCGTCCCAAATATTGGGGTGGCTGTCTGTTTTTGATTTTAATTTCCGTAAGCTATAGGACCATAAGTGGAAGTGCCATAGGCTGTTTTGCTTTGTTTCTTACGTGTTTCAGGAAACACCATACACTTCTCCAGGGTGGCTGCTGGCAATTTACATCCTGCCAATTAGCATAACAAGGCTCCCTGTTCTCCATATCCTGTCCTAACTTTCTGGATTTTACACTTTTTTCTGATGGCCCTTTTGCCCGGGGGGGCAGTGAGATTTCATTGTAGTGCAGATTTCCTTTACAGGCTTGCTTGGTTGGCCAAAAAGGGCGTATGCGTTTTTTCCTGAATATATTCAGGAAAAAACGCATACGCCCTTTTTGGCCAAGTGCATCATTGTCGACGTTGTGCCTCTTTTCCTATGCTTTCAGGGCAATTCCAGTCTACCCCCTGCAATCGTTTTCCTGAAATTCTGCCCCGCTTTCAAGTCCCCTTCGCAGGCTTACTTCAATATATTTTTGGAGGATAGCTGTCATTTATAACTCTGCAGGTTTGTGAAGTACAGTGCCCCTGAGCTTCTTTCTTCAACTCGCTTTCTTGTGAGCTGGGCACAAAACCGCAGGATTGCTTCAGGCCCTAATCTGTTTCCAGCAGGGCACACTGAGCCTTTGTTTAATTCCTCTTCCTGGTGGGCAATGAGCGTTACATTTGCCCGTGCAGACACCTACAGCTAGTCTCTCATTGGTTCTCCCTATTCCTGTTATTCTTGCACAGAAATGGCAAGCTGTGCCAAACAGGAGGTTAAAGGCACTGACTCTCCAAGAGGGGAGAGTGTTAGTAAAGCATCTGGAATGGTGAACCCGAGGACCAGGATACGAAAACTGAGATGCATTTTAAATCGTTTCCCAATCACACGGTGGACGATACTCTGGGTTTCCCATGCATGTTTTAGCTGGAGGAAGAATGACTTGAACCTGGAGAGTTGGGACCCATGGAATGGGTACCATGCAGTATGACTTCAAAGGGTCTGCATTTGCTCACCGAAACTCACCAGTGCTATCAGCCTGAAGTGTCCAGCCTTATGTCTCAACCAGCTCTGGTTGTAGATGTGGTCAATCCCAGTTGCATCACATGACCTGAGTGAATTATTTAAGAATTGCTCTCTATTTCACTGTCTTTGTGTTTTGTTTTCGAAATTTATTTTGATAATGGGATTTATCGGATTTTCACTGCTGCATTTCCGCTGCTGTACACACGCTTGATTCTCTTACGGAGACATATATATCCATGGGTTTTAAGATTCTTCCTAGTCAGGTATATTCCTAGGCGTTGAATATGTGGTGTTGAGTCCATTTCGTTGAGCAAGGAGTAGGTCTTGTCTATTACATATTTGGCTTATGGAATGTTATCTGTGCTAATTTCAGTCTCTGGTTTTATGCAGCACCCCAACGCACCTTTCCCCATAAGCAAGCACTAGTTGGTTTTCTAAATTTGAGACCCTGTTCTGTTTTGTAATTCAGTTCATGTGTAGTCAAGTTTACATTCCGTGTATTAGTGATATCTTATGATGTTTCTTTTTCTGTGTGACGTAGTTCACGTAGAATCACCGTACCTGCATCCACTCACTATGCCGCTACGGGCCTGATGACACAGATTTCATTGCTGAGTAATATTGCATTGTACGTACGTGCCACAACTTCTTTATCCATTTTTTGCTTTCTGGGATATTTACCTGATACTGTAGACGAGCTTCTTGTGAACACAGCCGTCCCAAATATTGGGGTGGCTGTCTGTTTTTGATTTTAATTTCCGTAAGCTATAGGACCATAAGTGGAAGTGCCATAGGCTGTGTTGCTTTGTTTCTTACGTGTTTCAGGAAACACCATACACTTCTCCAGGGTGGCTGCTGGCAATTTACATCCTGCCAATCAGCATAACAAGGCTCCCTGTTCTCCATATCCTGTCCTACCTTTCTGGATTTTACACTTTTTTCAGATGGCCCTTTTGCCCGGGGTGGGGGGCAGTGAGATTTCATTGTAGTGCAGATTTCCTTTACAGGCTTGCTTGGTTGGCCAAAAAGGGCGTATGCGTTTTTTCCTGAATATATTCAGGAAAAAACGCATACGCCCTTTTTGGCCAAGTGCATCATTGTCGACGTTCTGCCTCTTTTCCTATGCTTTCAGGGCAATTCCAGTCTACCCCCTGCAATCGTTTTCCTGAAATTCAGCCCCGCTTTCAAGTCCCCTTCGCAGACTTACTTCAATATATTTTTGGAGGATAGCTGTCATTTATAACTCTGCAGGTTTGTGAAGTACAGTGCCCCTGAGCTCCTTTCTTCAACTCGCTTTCTTGTGAGCTGGACACAAAACAGCAGGATTGCTTCAGGCCCTAATCTGTTTCCAGCAGGGCACACTGAGCCTTTGTTTAATTAATTTTCCTGGTGGGCAATGAGCGTTACATTTGCCCGTGCAGACACCTACAGCTAGTCTCTCATTGGTTCTCCCTATTCCTGTTCATCTTGCACAGAAATTGCAAGCTGTGCGAAACAGGAGGTTAAAGGCACTGACTCTCCAAGCGGGGAGAGTGTTAGTAAAGCATCTGGAATGGTGAACCCGAGGACCTGGAAACGAAAACTGAGATGCATTTTAAATCATTTCACAATCACACGGTGGACGATACTCTGGGTTTCCCATGCATGTTTTAGCTGGAGGAAGAATGCCTTGAACCTGGAGAGTTGGGACCCATGGAATGGGTACCATGCAGTATGACTTCAAAGGGTCTGCATTTGCTCACCGAAACTCACCAGTGCTATCAGCCTGAAGTGTCCAGCCTTATGTCTCAACCAGCTCTGGGTGTAGATGTGGTCAATCCCGGTTGCATCACATGACCTGAGTGAATTATTTAAGAATTGCTCTCTATTTCACTGTCTTTGTGTTTTGTTTTCGAAATTTATTTTGATAATGGGATTTATCGGATTTTCACTGCTGCATTTCCGCTGCTGTACACACGCTTGATTCTCTTACGGAGACATATATATCCATGGGTTTTAAGATTCTTCCTAGTCAGGTATATTCCTAGGCGTTGAATATGTGGTGTTGAGTCCATTTCGTTGAGCAAGGAGTAGGTCTTGTCTATTACATATTTGGCTTATGGAATGTTATCTGTGCTAATTTCAGTCTCTGGTTTTATGCAGCACCCCAACGCACCTTTCCCCATAAGCAAGCACTAATTGGTTTTCTAAATTTGAGACCCTGTTCTGTTTTGTAATTCAGTTCATGTGTAGTCAAGTTTACATTCCGTGTATTAGTGATATCTTATGATGTTTCTTTTTCTGTGTGACGTAGTTCACGTAGAATCACCGTACCTGCATCCACTCACTATGCCGCTACGGGCCTGATGACACAGATTTCATTGCTGAGTGATATTGCATTGTACGTACGTGCCACAACTTCTTTATCCATTTTTTGCTTTCTGGGATATTTACCTGATACTGTAGACGAGCTTCTTGTGAACACAGCCGTCCCAAATATTGCGGTGGCTGTCTGTTTTTGATTTTAATTTCCGTAAGCTATAGGACCATAAGTGGAAGTGCCATAGGCTGTGTTGCTTTGTTTCTTACGTGTTTCAGGAAACACCATACACTTCTCCAGGGTGGCTGCTGGCAATTTACATCCTGCCAATCAGCATAACAAGGCTCCCTGTTCTCCATATCCTGTCCTACCTTTCTGGATTTTACACTTTTTTCAGATGGCCCTTTTGCCCGGGGGGGGCAGTGAGATTTCATTGTAGTGCAGATTTCCTTTACAGGCTTGCTTGGTTGGCCAAAAAGGGCGTATGCGTTTTTTCCTGAATATATTCAGGAAAAAACGCATACGCCCTTTTTGGCCAAGTGCATCATTGTCGACGTTGTGCCTCTTTTCCTATGCTTTCAGGGCAATTCCAGTCTACCCCCTGCAATCGTTTTCCTGAAATTCAGCCCCGCTTTCAAGTCCCCTTCGCAGGCTTACTTCAATATATTTTTGGAGGATAGCTGTCATTTATAACTCTGCAGGTTTGTGAAGTACAGTGCCCCTGAGCTCCTTTCTTCAACTCGCTTTCTTGTGAGCTGGGCACAAAACCGCAGGATTGCTTCAGGCCCTAATCTGTTTCCAGCAGGGCACACTGAGCCTTTGTTTAATTAATCTTCCTGGTGGGCAATGAGCGTTACATTTGCCCGTGCAGACACCTACAGCTAGTCTCTCATTGGTTCTCCCTATTCCTGTTCATCTTGCACAGAAATTGCAAGCTGTGCGAAACAGGAGGTTAAAGGCAATGACTCTCCAAGCGGGGAGAGTGTTAGTAAAGCATCTGGAATGGTGAACCCGAGGACCTGGAAACGAAAACTGAGATGCATTTTAAATCATTTCCCAATCACACGGTGGACGATACTCTGGGTTTCCCATGCATGTTTTAGCTGGAGGAAGAATGCCTTGAACCTGGAGAGTTGGGACCCATGGAATGGGTACCATGCAGTATGACTTCAAAGGGTCTGCATTTGCTCACCGAAACTCACCAATGCTATCAGCCTGAAGTGTCCAGCCTTATGTCTCAACCAGCTCTGGGTGTAGATGTGGTCAATCCCGGTTGCATCACATGCCCTGAGTGAATTATTTAAGAATTGCTCTCTATTTCACTGTCTTTGTGTTTTGTTTTCGAAATTTATTTTGATAATGGGATTTATCGGATTTTCACTGCTGCGTTTCGGCCACTGTACACACGCTTGATTCTCTTACGGAGACATATATATCCATGGGTTTTAAGATTCTTCCTAGTCAGGTATATTCCTAGGCGTTGAATATGTGGTGTTGGGTCCATTTCGTTGAGCAAGGAGTAGGTCTTGTCTATTACATATTTGGCTTATGGAAAGTTATCTGTGCTAATTTCAGTCTCTGGTTTTATGCAGCCCCCCAAGGCACCTTTCCCCATAAGCAAGCACTAGTTTGTTTTCTAAATTTGAGACCCTGTTCTTTTTTGTAATTCAGTTCATGTGTAGTCAAGTTTACATTCCGTGTATTAGTGATATCTTATGATGTTTCTTTTTCTGTGTGACGTAGTTCACGTAGAATCACCGTACCTGCATCCACTCACTATGCCGCTACGGGCCTGATGACACAGATTTCATTGCTGAGTGATATTGCATTGTACGTACGTGCCACAAATTCTTTATCCATTTTTTGCTTTGTGGGATATTTACCTGATACTGTAGACGAGCTTCTTGTGAACACAGCCGTTCCAAATATTGGGGTGGCTGTCTGTTTTTGATTTTAATTTCTGTAAGCTATAGGACCATAAGTGGAAGTGCCATAGGCTGTGTTGCTTTGTTTCTTACGTGTTTCAGGAAACACCATACACTTCTCCAGGGTGGCTGCTGGCAATTTACATCCTGCCAATCAGCATAACAAGGCTCCCTATTCTCCATATCCTGTCCTACCTTTCTGGATTTTACACTTTTTTCAGATGGCTCTTTTGCCCGGGGGGGGGCTGGCAGTGAGATTTCATTGTAGTGCAGATTTCCTTTACAGGCTTGCTTGGTTGGCCAAAAAGGGCGTATGCGTTTTTTCCTGAATATATTCAGGAAAAAACGCATACGCCCTTTTTGGCCAAGTGCATCATTGTCGACGTTGTGCCTCTTTTCCTATGCTGTCAGGGGAATTCCAGTCTACCCCCTGCAATCGTTTTCCTGAAATTCTGCCCCGCTTTCAAGTCCCCTTCGCAGGCTTACTTCAATATATTTTTGGAGGATAGCTGTCATTTTTAACTCTGCAGATTTGTGAAGTAGAGTGCCCCTGAGCTCCATTCTTCAACTCGCTTTCTTGTGAGCTGGGCACAAAACCGCAGGATTGCTTCAGGCCCTAATCTGTTTCCAGCAGGGCACACTGAGCCTTTGTTTAATTCCTCTTCCTGGTGGGCAATGAGCGTTACATTTGCCCGTGCAGACACCTACAGCTAGTCTCTCATTGGTTCTCCCTATTCCTGTTCATCTTGCACAGAAATGGCAAGCTGTGCCAAACAGGAGGTTAAAGGCACTGACTCTCCAAGCGGGGAGAGTGTTAGTAAAGCATCTGGAATGGTGAACCCGAGGACCAGGATACGAAAACTGAGATGCATTTTAAATCGTTTCCCAATCACACGGTGGACGATACTCTGGGTTTCCCATGCATGTTTTAGCTGGAGGAAGAAAGCCTTGAACCTGGAGAGTTGGGACCCATGGAATGGGTACCATGCAGTATGACTTCAAAGGGTCTGCATTTGCTCACCGAAACTCACCAGTGCTATCAGCCTGAAGTGTCCAGCCTTATGTCTCAACCAGCTCTGGGTGTAGATGTGGTCAATCCCGGTTGCATCACATGACCTGAGTGAATTATTTAAGAATTGCTCTCTATTTCACTGTCTTTGTGTTTTGTTTTCGAAATTTATTTTGATAATGGGATTTATCGGATTTTCACTGCTGCATTTCTGCTGCTGTACACACGCTTGATTCTCTTACGGAGACATATATATCCATGGGTTTTAAGATTCTTCCTAGTCAGGTATATTCCTAGGCGTTGAATATGTGGTGTTGAGTCCATTTCGTTGAGCAAGGAGTAGGTCTTGTCTATTACATATTTGGCTTATGGAATGTTATCTGTGCTAATTTCTGTCTCTGGTTTTATGCAGCACCCTAAGGCACCTTTCCCCATAAGCAAGCACTACTTGGTTTTCTAAATTTGAGACCCTGTTCTGTTTTGTAATTCAGTTCATGTGTAGTCAAGTTTACATTCCGTGTATTAGTGATATCTTATGATGTTTATTTTTCTGTGTGACGTAGTTCACGTAGATTCACCGTACCTGCATCCACTTACTATGCCGCTACGGGCCTGATCACACAGATTTCATTGCTGAGTGATATTGCATTGCACGTACGTGCCACAACTTCTTTATCCATTTTTTGCTTTCTGGGATATTTACCTGATACTGTAGACGAGCTTCTTGTGAACACAGCCGTCCCAAATATTGGGGTGGCTGTCTGTTTTTGATTTTAATTTCCGTAAGCTATAGGACCATAAGTGGAGGTGCCATAGGCTGTGTTGCTTTGTTTCTTACGTGTTTCAGGAAACACCATACACTTCTCCAGGGTGGCTGCTGGCAATTTACATCCTGCCAATCAGCATAAAAAGGCTCCCTGTTCTCCATATCCTGTCCTACCTTTCTGGATTTTACACTTTTTTCAGATGGCTCTTTTGCCCGGGGGGGGGGGCTGGCAGTGAGATTTCATTGTAGTGCAGATTTCCTTTACAGGCTTGCTTGGTTGGCCAAAAAGGGCGTATGCGTTTTTTCCTGAATATATTCAGGAAAAAACGCATACGCCCTTTTTGGCCAAGTGCATCATTGTCGACGTTGTGCCTCTTTTCCTATGCTGTCAGGGCAATTCCAGTCTACCCCCTGCAATCGTTTTCCTGAAATTCTGCCCCACTTTCAAGTCCCCTTCGCAGGCTTACTTCAATATATTTTTGGAGGATAGCTGTCATT
Source organism: Phocoena phocoena (assembly GCF_963924675.1). NCBI lineage: Eukaryota > Metazoa > Chordata > Mammalia > Artiodactyla > Phocoenidae > Phocoena > Phocoena phocoena. The sequence continues at coordinate 102,822 of NW_027077707.1, read as the reverse complement.
TTTAACTCTGCAGGTTTGTGAAGTAGAGTGCCCCTGAGCTCCTTTCTTCAACTCGCTTTCTTGTGAGCTGGGCACAAAACCGCAGGATTGCTTCAGGCCCTAATCTGTTTCCAGCAGGGCACACTGAGCCTTTGTTTAATTCCTCTTCCTGGTGGGCAATGAGCGTTACATTTGCCCGTGCAGACACCTACAGCTAGTCTCTCATTGGTTCTCCCTATTCCTGTTCATCTTGCACAGAAATGGCAAGCTGTGCCAAACAGGAGGTTAAAGGCACTGACTCTCCAAGCGGGGAGAGTGTTAGTAAAGCATCTGGAATGGTGAACCCGAGGACCAGGATACGAAAACTGAGATGCATTTTAAATCGTTTCCCAATCACACGGTGGACGATACTCTGGGTTTCCCATGCATGTTTTAGCTGGAGGAAGAAAGCCTTGAACCTGGAGAGTTGGGACCCATGGAATGGGTACCATGCAGTATGACTTCAAAGGGTCTGCATTTGCTCACCGAAACTCACCAGTGCTATCAGCCTGAAGTGTCCAGCCTTATGTCTCAACCAGCTCTGGGTGTAGATGTGGTCAATCCCGGTTGCATCACATGACCTGAGTGAATTATTTAAGAATTGCTCTCTATTTCACTGTCTTTGTGTTTTGTTTTCGAAATTTATTTTGATAATGGGATTTATCGGATTTTCACTGCTGCATTTCTGCTGCTGTACACACGCTTGATTCTCTTACGGAGACATATATATCCATGGGTTTTAAGATTCTTCCTAGTCAGGTATATTCCTAGGCGTTGAATATGTGGTGTTGAGTCCATTTCGTTGAGCAAGGAGTAGGTCTTGTCTATTACATATTTGGCTTATGGAATGTTATCTGTGCTAATTTCCGTCTCTGGTTTTATGCAGCACCCTAAGGCACCTTTTCCCATAAGCAAGCACTACTTGGTTTTCTAAATTTGAGACCCTGTTCTGTTCTGTAATTCAGTTCATGTGTAGTGAAGTTTACATTCCGTGTATTAGTGATATCTTATGATGTTTCTTTTTCTGTGTGACGTAGTTCACGTAGAATCACTGTACCTGCATCCACTCATTATGCCGCTACGGGCCTGATGACACAGATTTCATTGCTGAGTGATATTGCATTGTACGTACGTGCCACAACTTCTTTATCCATTTTTTGCTTTCTGGGATATTTACCTGATACTGTAGACGAGCTTCTTGGGAACACTGCCGTCCCAAATATTGGGGTGGCTGTCTGTTTTTGATTTTAATTTCCGTAAGCTATAGGACCATAAGTGGAAGTGCCATAGGCTGTGTTGCTTTGTTTCTTACGTGTTTCAGGAAACACCATACACTTCTCCAGGGTGGCTGCTGGCAATTTACATCCTGCCAATCAGCATAACAAGGCTCCCTGTTCTCCATATCCTGTCCTACCTTTCTGGATTTTACACTTTTTTCAGATGGCCCTTTTGCCCGGGGGGGCAGTGAGATTTCATTGTAGTGCAGATTTCCTTGACAGGCTTGCTTGGTGGGCCAAAAAGGGCGTATGCGTTTTTTCCTGAATATATTCAGGAAAAAACGCATACGCCCTTTTTGGCCAAGTGTATCATTGTCGACGTTGTGCCTCTTTTCCTATGCTTTCAGGGCAATTCCAGTCTCCCCCCTGCAATCGTTTTCCTGAAATTCAGCCCCGCTTTCAAGTCCCCTTCGCAGGCTTACTTCAATATATTTTTGGAGGATAGCTGTCATTTATAACTCTGCAGGTTTGTGAAGTACAGTGCCCCTGAGCTCCTTTCTTCAACTCGCTTTCTTGTGAGCTGGGCACAAAACCGCAGGATTGCTTCAGGCCCTAATCTGTTTCCAGCAGGGCACACTGAGCCTTTGTTTAATTCCTCTTCCTGGTGGGCAATGAGCGTTACATTTGCCCGTGCAGACACCTACAGCTAGTCTCTCATTGGTTCTCCCTATTCCTGTTCATCTTGCACAGAAATGGCAAGCAGTGCCAAACAGGAGGTTAAAGGCACTGACTCTCCAAGCGGGGAGAGTGTTAGTAAAGCATCTGGAATGGTGAACCCGAGGACCAGGAAACGAAAACTGAGATGCATTTTAAATCGTTTCCCAATCACACAGTGGACGATACTCTGGGTTTCCCATGCATGTTTTAGCTGGAGGAAGAATCCCTTGAACCTGGAGAGTTGGGACCCATGGAATGGGTACCATGCAGTATGACTTCAAAGGGTCTGCATTTGCTCACCGAAACTCACCAATGCTATCAGCCTGAAGTGTCCAGCCTTATGTCTCAACCAGCTCTGGGTGTAGATGTGGTCAATCCCGGTTGCATCACATGCCCTGAGTGAATTATTTAAGAATTGCTCTCTATTTCACTGTCTTTGTGTTTTGTTTTCGAAATTTATTTTGATAATGGGATTTATCGGATTTTCACTGCTGCATTTCCGCCGCTGTACACACGCTTGATTCTCTTACGGAGACATATATATCCATGGGTTTTAAGATTCTTCCTAGTCAGGTATATTCCTAGGCTTTGAATATGTGGTGTTGAGTCCATTTCGTTGAGCAAGGAGTAGGTCTTGTCTATTACATATTTGGCTTATGGAATGTTATCTGTGCTAATTTCAGTCTCTGGTTTTATGCAGCACCCCAACGCACCTTTCCCCATAAGCAAGCACTAGTTGGTTTTCTAAATTTGAGACCCTGTTCTGTTTTGTAATTCAGTTCATGTGTAGTGAAGTTTACATTCCGTGTATTAGTGATATCTTATGATGTTTCTTTTTCTGTGTGACGTAGTTCACGTAGAATCACCGTACCTGCATCCACTTACTATGCCGCTACGGGCCTGATGACACAGATTTCATTGCTGAGTGATATTGCATTGCACGTACGTGCCACAACTTCTTTATCCATTTTTTGCTTTCTGGGATATTTACCTGATACTGTAGACGAGCTTCTTGTGAACAGAGCCGTCCCAAATATTGGGGTGGCTGTCTGTTTTTGATTTTAATTTCCGTAAGCTATAGGACCATAAGTGGAAGTGCCATAGGCTGTGTTGCTTTGTTTCTTACGTGTTTCAGGAAACACCTTACACTTCTCCAGGGTGGCTGCTGGCAATTTACATCCTGCCAATCAGCATAACAAGGCTCCCTGTTCTCCATATCCTGTCCTACCTTTCTGGATTTTACACTTTTTTCAGATGGCCCATTTGCCCGGGGGGGCAGTGAGATTTCATTGTAGTGCAGATTTCCTTTACAGGCTTGCTTGGTTGGCCAAAAAGGGCGTATGCGTTTTTTCCTGAATATATTCAGGTAAAAACGCATACGCCCTTTTTGGCCAAGTGCATCATTGTCAACGTTCTGCCTCTTTTCCTATGCTTTCAGGGCAATTCCAGTCTACCCCCTGCAATCGTTTTCCTGAAATTCAGCCCCGCTTTCAAGTCCCCTTCGCAGGCTTACTTCAATATATTTTTGGAGGATAGCTGTCATTTATAACTCTGCAGGTTTGTGAAGTACAGTGCCTCTGAGCTCCTTTCTTCAACTCGCTTTCTTGTGAGCTGGGCACAAAACCGCAGGATTGCTTCAGGCCCTAATCTGTTTCCAACAGGGCACACTGAGCCTTTGTTTAATTCCTCTTCCTGGTGGGCAATGAGCGTTACATTTGCCCGTGCAGACACCTACAGCTAGGCTCTCATTGGTTCTCCCTATTCCTGTTCATCTTGCACAGAAATTGCAAGCTGTGCCAAACAGGAGGTTAAAGGCACTGACTCTCCAAGCGGGGAGAGTGTTAGTAAAGCATCTGGAATGGTGAACCCGAGGACCAGGAAACGAAAACTGAGATGCATTTTAAATCATTTCCCAATCACACGGTGGACGATACTCTGGGTTTCCCATGCATGTTTTAGCTGGAGGAAGAATCCCTTGAACCTGGAGAGTTGGGACCCATGGAATGGGTACCATGCAGTATGACTTCAAAGGGTCTGCATTTGCTCACCAAAACTCACCAATGCTATCAGCCTGAAGTGTCCAGTCTTATGTCTCAACCAGCTCTGGGTGTAGATGTGGTCAATCCCGGTTGCATCACATGCCCTGAGTGAATTAGTTAAGAATTGCTCTCTATTTCACTGTCTTTGTGTTTTGTTTTCGAAATTTATTTTGATAATGGGATTTATCGGATTTTCACTGCTGCGTTTCGGCCGCTGTACACACGCTTGATTCTCTTACGGAGACATATATATCCATGGGTTTTAAGATTCTTCCTAGTCAGGTATATTCCCAGGCGTTGAATATGTGGTGTTGGGTCCATTTCGTTGGGCAAGGAGTAGGTCTTGTCTATTACATATTTGGCTTATGGAAAGTTATCTGTGCTAATTTCAGTCTCTGGTTTTATGCAGCACCCCAAGGCACCTTTCCCCATAAGCAAGAACTAGTTGGTTTTCTAAATTTGAGACCCTGTTTTGTTTTGTAATTCAGTTCATGTGTAGTCAAGTTTACATTCCGTGTATTAGTGATATCTTATGATGTTTCTTTTTCTGTGTGACGTAGTTCACGTAGAATCACTGTACCTGCATCCACTCATTATGCCGCTACGGGCCTTATGACACAGATTTCATTGCTGAGTGATATTGCATTGTACGTACGTGCCACAACTTCTTTATCCATTTTTTGCTTTCTGGGATATTTACCTGATACTGTAGACGAGCTTCTTGGGAACACAGCCGTCCCAAATATTGGGGTGGCTGTCTGTTTTTGATTTTAATTTCCGTAAGCTATAGGACCATAAGTGGAAGTGCCATAGGCTGTGTTGCTTTGTTTCTTACGTGTTTCAGGAAACACCATACACTTCTCCAGGGTCGCTGCTGGCAATTTACATCCTGCCAATCAGCATAACAAGGCTCCCTGTTCTCCATATCCTGTCCTACCTTTCTGGATTTTACACTTTTTTCAGATGGCTCTTTTGCCCGGGGGGGGGCTGGCAGTGAGATTTCATTGTAGTGCAGATTTCCTTTACAGGCTTGCTTGGTTGGCCAAAAAGGGCGTATGCGTTTTTTCCTGAATATATTCAGGAAAAAACGCATACGCCCTTTTTGGCCAAGTGCATCATTGTCGACGTTGTGCCTCTTTTCCTATGCTGTCAGGGGAATTCCAGTCTACCCCCTGCAATCGTTTTCCTGAAATTCTGCCCCGCTTTCAAGTCCCCTTCGCAGGCTTACTTCAATATATTTTTGGAGGATAGCTGTCATTTTTAACTCTGCAGATTTGTGAAGTAGAGTGCCCCTGAGCTCCATTCTTCAACTCGCTTTCTTGTGAGCTGGGCACAAAACCGCAGGATTGCTTCAGGCCCTAATCTGTTTCCAGCAGGGCACACTGAGCCTTTGTTTAATTCCTCTTCCTGGTGGGCAATGAGCGTTACATTTGCCCGTGCAGACACCTACAGCTAGTCTCTCATTGGTTCTCCCTATTCCTGTTCATCTTGCACAGAAATGGCAAGCTGTGCCAAACAGGAGGTTAAAGGCACTGACTCTCCAAGCGGGGAGAGTGTTAGTAAAGCATCTGGAATGGTGAACCCGAGGACCAGGATACGAAAACTGAGATGCATTTTAAATCGTTTCCCAATCACACGGTGGACGATACTCTGGGTTTCCCATGCATGTTTTAGCTGGAGGAAGAAAGCCTTGAACCTGGAGAGTTGGGACCCATGGAATGGGTACCATGCAGTATGACTTCAAAGGGTCTGCATTTGCTCACCGAAACTCACCAGTGCTATCAGCCTGAAGTGTCCAGCCTTATGTCTCAACCAGCTCTGGGTGTAGATGTGGTCAATCCCGGTTGCATCACATGACCTGAGTGAATTATTTAAGAATTGCTCTCTATTTCACTGTCTTTGTGTTTTGTTTTCGAAATTTATTTTGATAATGGGATTTATCGGATTTTCACTGCTGCATTTCTGCTGCTGTACACACGCTTGATTCTCTTACGGAGACATATATATCCATGGGTTTTAAGATTCTTCCTAGTCAGGTATATTCCTAGGCGTTGAATATGTGGTGTTGAGTCCATTTCGTTGAGCAAGGAGTAGGTCTTGTCTATTACATATTTGGCTTATGGAATGTTATCTGTGCTAATTTCTGTCTCTGGTTTTATGCAGCACCCTAAGGCACCTTTCCCCATAAGCAAGCACTACTTGGTTTTCTAAATTTGAGACCCTGTTCTGTTTTGTAATTCAGTTCATGTGTAGTCAAGTTTACATTCCGTGTATTAGTGATATCTTATGATGTTTATTTTTCTGTGTGACGTAGTTCACGTAGATTCACCGTACCTGCATCCACTTACTATGCCGCTACGGGCCTGATCACACAGATTTCATTGCTGAGTGATATTGCATTGCACGTACGTGCCACAACTTCTTTATCCATTTTTTGCTTTCTGGGATATTTACCTGATACTGTAGACGAGCTTCTTGTGAACACAGCCGTCCCAAATATTGGGGTGGCTGTCTGTTTTTGATTTTAATTTCCGTAAGCTATAGGACCATAAGTGGAGGTGCCATAGGCTGTGTTGCTTTGTTTCTTACGTGTTTCAGGAAACACCATACACTTCTCCAGGGTGGCTGCTGGCAATTTACATCCTGCCAATCAGCATAAAAAGGCTCCCTGTTCTCCATATCCTGTCCTACCTTTCTGGATTTTACACTTTTTTCAGATGGCTCTTTTGCCCGGGGGGGGGGGCTGGCAGTGAGATTTCATTGTAGTGCAGATTTCCTTTACAGGCTTGCTTGGTTGGCCAAAAAGGGCGTATGCGTTTTTTCCTGAATATATTCAGGAAAAAACGCATACGCCCTTTTTGGCCAAGTGCATCATTGTCGACGTTGTGCCTCTTTTCCTATGCTGTCAGGGCAATTCCAGTCTACCCCCTGCAATCGTTTTCCTGAAATTCTGCCCCACTTTCAAGTCCCCTTCGCAGGCTTACTTCAATATATTTTTGGAGGATAGCTGTCATTTTTAACTCTGCAGGTTTGTGAAGTAGAGTGCCCCTGAGCTCCTTTCTTCAACTCGCTTTCTTGTGAGCTGGGCACAAAACCGCAGGATTGCTTCAGGCCCTAATCTGTTTCCAGCAGGGCACACTGAGCCTTTGTTTAATTCCTCTTCCTGGTGGGCAATGAGCGTTACATTTGCCCGTGCAGACACCTACAGCTAGTCTCTCATTGGTTCTCCCTATTCCTGTTCATCTTGCACAGAAATGGCAAGCTGTGCCAAACAGGAGGTTAAAGGCACTGACTCTCCAAGCGGGGAGAGTGTTAGTAAAGCATCTGGAATGGTGAACCCGAGGACCAGGATACGAAAACTGAGATGCATTTTAAATCGTTTCCCAATCACACGGTGGACGATACTCTGGGTTTCCCATGCATGTTTTAGCTGGAGGAAGAAAGCCTTGAACCTGGAGAGTTGGGACCCATGGAATGGGTACCATGCAGTATGACTTCAAAGGGTCTGCATTTGCTCACCGAAACTCACCAGTGCTATCAGCCTGAAGTGTCCAGCCTTATGTCTCAACCAGCTCTGGGTGTAGATGTGGTCAATCCCGGTTGCATCACATGACCTGAGTGAATTATTTAAGAATTGCTCTCTATTTCACTGTCTTTGTGTTTTGTTTTCGAAATTTATTTTGATAATGGGATTTATCGGATTTTCACTGCTGCATTTCTGCTGCTGTACACACGCTTGATTCTCTTACGGAGACATATATATCCATGGGTTTTAAGATTCTTCCTAGTTAGGTATATTCCTAGGCGTTGAATATGTGGTGTTGAGTCCATTTCGTTGAGCAAGGAGTAGGTCTTGTCTATTACATATTTGGCTTATGGAATGTTATCTGTGCTAATTTCCGTCTCTGGTTTTATGCAGCACCCTAAGGCACCTTTTCCCATAAGCAAGCACTACTTGGTTTTCTAAATTTGAGACCCTGTTCTGTTCTGTAATTCAGTTCATGTGTAGTGAAGTTTACATTCCGTGTATTAGTGATATCTTATGATGTTTCTTTTTCTGTGTGACGTAGTTCACGTAGAATCACTGTACCTGCATCCACTCATTATGCCGCTACGGGCCTGATGACACAGATTTCATTGCTGAGTGATATTGCATTGTACGTACGTGCCACAACTTCTTTATCCATTTTTTGCTTTCTGGGATATTTACCTGATACTGTAGACGAGCTTCTTGGGAACACTGCCGTCCCAAATATTGGGGTGGCTGTCTGTTTTTGATTTTAATTTCCGTAAGCTATAGGACCATAAGTGGAAGTGCCATAGGCTGTGTTGCTTTGTTTCTTACGTGTTTCAGGAAACACCATACACTTCTCCAGGGTGGCTGCTGGCAATTTACATCCTGCCAATCAGCATAACAAGGCTCCCTGTTCTCCATATCCTGTCCTACCTTTCTGGATTTTACACTTTTTTCAGATGGCCCTTTTGCCCGGGGGGGCAGTGAGATTTCATTGTAGTGCAGATTTCCTTGACAGGCTTGCTTGGTGGGCCAAAAAGGGCGTATGCGTTTTTTCCTGAATATATTCAGGAAAAAACGCATACGCCCTTTTTGGCCAAGTGCATCATTGTCGACGTTGTGCCTCTTTTCCTATGCTTTCAGGGCAATTCCAGTCTATCCGCTGCAATCGTTTTCCTGAAATTCAGCCCCGCTTTCAAGTCCCCTTCGCAGGCTTACTTCAATATATTTTTGGAGGATAGCTGTCATTTATGACTCTGCAGGTTTGTGAAGTACAGTGCCCCTGAGCTCCTTTCTTCAACTCGCTTTCTTGTGAGCTGGGCACAAAACCGCATGATTGCTTCAGGCCCTAATCTGTTTCCAGCAGGGCACACTGAGCCTTTGTTTAATTCCTCTTCCTGGTGGGCAATGAGCCTTACATTTGCCCGTGCAGACACCTGCAGCTAGTCTCTCATTGGTTCTCCCTATTCCTGTTCATCTTGCACAGAAATTGCAAGCTGTGCGAAACAGGAGGTTAAATGCACTGACTCTCCAAGCGGGGAGAGTGTTAGTAAAGCATCTGGAATGGTGAACCCGAGGACCAGGATACGAAAACTGAGATGCATTTTAAATCGTTTCCCAATCACACGGTGGACGATACTCTGGGTTTCCCATGCATGTTTTAGCTGGAGGAAGAATCCCTTGAACCTGGAGAGTTGGGACCCATGGAATGGGTCCATGCAGTATGACTTCAAAGGGTCTGCATTTGCTCACCGAAACAAACCAGTGCTATCAGCCTGAAGTGTCCAGCCTTATGTCTCAACCAGCTCTGGGTGTAGATGTGGTAATCCCGGTTGCATCACATGCCCTGAGTGAATTATTTAAGAATTGCTCTCTATTTCACTGTCTTTGTGTTTTGTTTTCGAAATTTATTTTGATAATTGGGTTTATCGGATTTTCACTGCTGCATTTCCGCCGCTGTACACACGCTTGATTCTCTTACGGAGACATATATATCCATGGGTTTTAAGATTCTTCCTAGTCAGGTATATTCCTAGGCGTTGAATATGTGGTGTTGAGTCCATTTCGTTGAGCAAGGAGTAGGTCTTGTCTATTACATATTTGGCTTATGGAATGTTATCTGTGCTAATTTCAGTCTCTGGTTTTATGCAGCACCCCAACGCACCTTTCCCCATAAGCAAGCACTAGTTGGTTTTCTAAATTTGAGACCCTGTTCTGTTTTGTAATTCAGTTCATGTGTAGTCAAGTTTACATTCCGTGTATTAGTGGTATCTTATGATGTTTCTTTTTCTGTGTGACGTAGTTCACGTAGAATCACCGTACCTGCATCCACTTACTATGCCGCTACGGGCCTGATGACACAGATTTCATTGCTGAGTGATATTGCATTGCACGTACATGCCACAACTTCTTTATCCATTTTTTGCTTTCTGGGATATTTACCTGATACTGTAGACGAGCTTCTTGTGAACACAGCCGTCCCAAATATTGGGGTGGCTGTCTGTTTTTGATTTTAATTTCCGTAAGCTATAGGACCATAAGTGGAAGTGCCATAGGCTGTGTTGCTTTGTTTCTTACGTGTTTCAGGAAACACCATACACTTCTCCAGGGTGGCTGCTGGCAATTTACATCCTGCCAATCAGCATAACAAGGCTCCCTGTTCTCCATATCCTGTCCTACCTTTCTGGATTTTACACTTTTTTCAGATGGCCCTTTTGCCCGGGGGGGCAGTGAGATTTCATTGTAGTGCAGATTTCCTTTACAGGCTTGCTTGGTTGGCCAAAAAGGGCGTATGCGTTTTTTCCTGAATATATTCAGGAAAAAACGCATACGCCCTTTTTGGCCAAGTGTATCATTGTCGACGTTGTGCCTCTTTTCCTATGCTTTCAGGGCAATTCCAGTCTCCCCCCTGCAATCGTTTTCCTGAAATTCAGCCCCGCTTTCAAGTCCCCTTCGCAGGCTTACTTCAATATATTTTTGGAGGATAGCTGTCATTTATAACTCTGCAGGTTTGTGAAGTACAGTGCCCCTGAGCTCCTTTCTTCAACTCGCTTTCTTGTGAGCTGGGCACAAAACCGCAGGATTGCTTCAGGCCCTAATCTGTTTCCAGCAGGGCACACTGAGCCTTTGTTTAATTCCTCTTCCTGGTGGGCAATGAGCGTTACATTTGCCCGTGCAGACACCTACAGCTAGTCTCTCATTGGTTCTCCCTATTCCTGTTCATCTTGCACAGAAATGGCAAGCAGTGCCAAACAGGAGGTTAAAGGCACTGACTCTCCAAGCGGGGAGAGTGTTAGTAAAGCATCTGGAATGGTGAACCCGAGGACCAGGAAACGAAAACTGAGATGCATTTTAAATCGTTTCCCAATCACACAGTGGACGATACTCTGGGTTTCCCATGCATGTTTTAGCTGGAGGAAGAATCCCTTGAACCTGGAGAGTTGGGACCCATGGAATGGGTACCATGCAGTATGACTTCAAAGGGTCTGCATTTGCTCACCGAAACTCACCAATGCTATCAGCCTGAAGTGTCCAGCCTTATGTCTCAACCAGCTCTGGGTGTAGATGTGGTCAATCCCGGTTGCATCACATGCCCTGAGTGAATTATTTAAGAATTGCTCTCTATTTCACTGTCTTTGTGTTTTGTTTTCGAAATTTATTTTGATAATGGGATTTATCGGATTTTCACTGCTGCATTTCCGCCGCTGTACACACGCTTGATTCTCTTACGGAGACATATATATCCATGGGTTTTAAGATTCTTCCTAGTCAGGTATATTCCTAGGCTTTGAATATGTGGTGTTGAGTCCATTTCGTTGAGCAAGGAGTAGGTCTTGTCTATTACATATTTGGCTTATGGAATGTTATCTGTGCTAATTTCAGTCTCTGGTTTTATGCAGCACCCCAACGCACCTTTCCCCATAAGCAAGCACTAGTTGGTTTTCTAAATTTGAGACCCTGTTCTGTTTTGTAATTCAGTTCATGTGTAGTGAAGTTTACATTCCGTGTATTAGTGATATCTTATGATGTTTCTTTTTCTGTGTGACGTAGTTCACGTAGAATCACCGTACCTGCATCCACTTACTATGCCGCTACGGGCCTGATGACACAGATTTCATTGCTGAGTGATATTGCATTGCACGTACGTGCCACAACTTCTTTATCCATTTTTTGCTTTCTGGGATATTTACCTGATACTGTAGACGAGCTTCTTGTGAACAGAGCCGTCCCAAATATTGGGGTGGCTGTCTGTTTTTGATTTTAATTTCCGTAAGCTATAGGACCATAAGTGGAAGTGCCATAGGCTGTGTTGCTTTGTTTCTTACGTGTTTCAGGAAACACCTTACACTTCTCCAGGGTGGCTGCTGGCAATTTACATCCTGCCAATCAGCATAACAAGGCTCCCTGTTCTCCATATCCTGTCCTACCTTTCTGGATTTTACACTTTTTTCAGATGGCCCATTTGCCCGGGGGGGCAGTGAGATTTCATTGTAGTGCAGATTTCCTTTACAGGCTTGCTTGGTTGGCCAAAAAGGGCGTATGCGTTTTTTCCTGAATATATTCAGGTAAAAACGCATACGCCCTTTTTGGCCAAGTGCATCATTGTCAACGTTCTGCCTCTTTTCCTATGCTTTCAGGGCAATTCCAGTCTACCCCCTGCAATCGTTTTCCTGAAATTCAGCCCCGCTTTCAAGTCCCCTTCGCAGGCTTACTTCAATATATTTTTGGAGGATAGCTGTCATTTATAACTCTGCAGGTTTGTGAAGTACAGTGCCCCTGAGCTCCTTTCTTCAACTCGCTTTCTTGTGAGCTGGGCACAAAACCGCAGGATTGCTTCAGGCCCTAATCTGTTTCCAACAGGGCACACTGAGCCTTTGTTTAATTCCTCTTCCTGGTGGGCAATGAGCGTTACATTTGCCCGTGCAGACACCTACAGCTAGGCTCTCATTGGTTCTCCCTATTCCTGTTCATCTTGCACAGAAATTGCAAGCTGTGCCAAACAGGAGGTTAAAGGCACTGACTCTCCAAGCGGGGAGAGTGTTAGTAAAGCATCTGGAATGGTGAACCCGAGGACCAGGAAACGAAAACTGAGATGCATTTTAAATCATTTCCCAATCACACGGTGGACGATACTCTGGGTTTCCCATGCATGTTTTAGCTGGAGGAAGAATCCCTTGAACCTGGAGAGTTGGGACCCATGGAATGGGTACCATGCAGTATGACTTCAAAGGGTCTGCATTTGCTCACCAAAACTCACCAATGCTATCAGCCTGAAGTGTCCAGTCTTATGTCTCAACCAGCTCTGGGTGTAGATGTGGTCAATCCCGGTTGCATCACATGCCCTGAGTGAATTAGTTAAGAATTGCTCTCTATTTCACTGTCTTTGTGTTTTGTTTTCGAAATTTATTTTGATAATGGGATTTATCGGATTTTCACTGCTGCGTTTCGGCCGCTGTACACACGCTTGATTCTCTTACGGAGACATATATATCCATGGGTTTTAAGATTCTTCCTAGTCAGGTATATTCCCAGGCGTTGAATATGTGGTGTTGGGTCCATTTCGTTGGGCAAGGAGTAGGTCTTGTCTATTACATATTTGGCTTATGGAAAGTTATCTGTGCTAATTTCAGTCTCTGGTTTTATGCAGCACCCCAAGGCACCTTTCCCCATAAGCAAGAACTAGTTGGTTTTCTAAATTTGAGACCCTGTTTTGTTTTGTAATTCAGTTCATGTGTAGTCAAGTTTACATTCCGTGTATTAGTGATATCTTATGATGTTTCTTTTTCTGTGTGACGTAGTTCACGTAGAATCACTGTACCTGCATCCACTCATTATGCCGCTACGGGCCTTATGACACAGATTTCATTGCTGAGTGATATTGCATTGTACGTACGTGCCACAACTTCTTTATCCATTTTTTGCTTTCTGGGATATTTACCTGATACTGTAGACGAGCTTCTTGGGAACACAGCCGTCCCAAATATTGGGGTGGCTGTCTGTTTTTGATTTTAATTTCCGTAAGCTATAGGACCATAAGTGGAAGTGCCATAGGCTGTGTTGCTTTGTTTCTTACGTGTTTCAGGAAACACCATACACTTCTCCAGGGTCGCTGCTGGCAATTTACATCCTGCCAATCAGCATAACAAGGCTCCCTGTTCTCCATATCCTGTCCTACCTTTCTGGATTTTACACTTTTTTCAGATGGCCCTTTTGCCCGGGGGGGCAGTGAGATTTCATTGTAGTGCAGATTTCCTTTACAGGCTTGCTTGGTGGGCCAAAAAGGGCGTATGCGTTTTTTCCTGAATATATTCAGGAAAAAACGCATACGCCCTTTTTGGCCAAGTGCATCATTGTCGACGTTGTGCCTCTTTTCCTATGCTTTCAGGGCAATTCCAGTCTATCCCCTGCAATCGTTTTCCTGAAATTCAGCCCCGCTTTCAAGTCCCCTTCGCAGGCTTACTTCAATATATTTTTGGAGGATAGCTGTCATTTATGACTCTGCAGGTTTGTGAAGTACAGTGCCCCTGAGCTCCTTTCTTCAACTCGCTTTCTTGTGAGCTGGGCACAAAACCGCATGATTGCTTCAGGCCCTAATCTGTTTCCAGCAGGGCACACTGAGCCTTTGTTTAATTCCTCTTCCTGGTGGGCAATGAGCCTTACATTTGCCCGTGCAGACACCTGCAGCTAGTCTCTCATTGGTTCTCCCTATTCCTGTTCATCTTGCACAGAAATTGCAAGCTGTGCGAAACAGGAGGTTAAATGCACTGACTCTCCAAGCGGGGAGAGTGTTAGTAAAGCATCTGGAATGGTGAACCCGAGGACCAGGATACGAAAACTGAGATGCATTTTAAATCGTTTCCCAATCACACGGTGGACGATACTCTGGGTTTCCCATGCATGTTTTAGCTGGAGGAAGAATCCCTTGAACCTGGAGAGTTGGGACCCATGGAATGGGTCCATGCAGTATGACTTCAAAGGGTCTGCATTTGCTCACCGAAACAAACCAGTGCTATCAGCCTGAAGTGTCCAGCCTTATGTCTCAACCAGCTCTGGGTGTAGATGTGGTAATCCCGGTTGCATCACATGCCCTGAGTGAATTATTTAAGAATTGCTCTCTATTTCACTGTCTTTGTGTTTTGTTTTCGAAATTTATTTTGATAATTGGGTTTATCGGATTTTCACTGCTGCATTTCCGCCGCTGTACACACGCTTGATTCTCTTACGGAGACATATATATCCATGGGTTTTAAGATTCTTCCTAGTCAGGTATATTCCTAGGCGTTGAATATGTGGTGTTGAGTCCATTTCGTTGAGCAAGGAGTAGGTCTTGTCTATTACATATTTGGCTTATGGAATGTTATCTGTGCTAATTTCAGTCTCTGGTTTTATGCAGCACCCCAACGCACCTTTCCCCATAAGCAAGCACTAGGTGGTTTTCTAAATTTGAGACCCTGTTCTGTTTTGTAATTCAGTTCATGTGTAGTCAAGTTTACATTCCGTGTATTAGTGATATCTTATGATGTTTCTTTTTCTGTGTGACGTAGTTCACGTAGAATCACCGTACCTGCATCCACTTACTATGCCGCTACGGGCCTGATGACACAGATTTCATTGCTGAGTGATATTGCATTGCACGTACGTGCCACAACTTCTTTATCCATTTTTTGCTTTCTGGGATATTTACCTGATACTGTAGACGAGCTTCTTGTGAACACAGCCGTCCCAAATATTGGGGTGGCTGTCTGTTTTTGATTTTAATTTCCGTAAGCTATAGGACCATAAGTGGAAGTGCCATAGGCTGTGTTGCTTTGTTTCTTACGTGTTTCAGGAAACACCATACACTTCTCCAGGGTGGCTGCTGGCAATTTACATCCTGCCAATCAGCATAACAAGGCTCCCTGTTCTCCATATCCTGTCCTCCCTTTTTGGATTTTACACTTTTTTCAGATGGGCCTTTTGCCCGGGGGGGCAGTGAGATTTCATTGTAGTGCAGATTTCCTTTACAGGCTTGCTTGGTTGGCCAAAAAGGGCGTATGCGTTTTTTCCTGAATATATTCAGGAAAAAACGCATACGCCCTTTTTGGCCAAGTGCATCATTGTCGACGTTGTGCCTCTTTTCCTATGCTTTCAGGGCAATTCCAGTCTCCCCCCTGCAATCGTTTTCTGAAATTCAGCCCCGCTTTCAAGTCCCCTTCGCAGGCTTACTTCAATATATTTTTGGAGGATAGCTGTCATTTATAACTCTGCAGGTTTGTGAAGTACAGTGCCCCTGAGCTCCTTTCTTCAACTCGCTTTCTTGTGAGCTGGGCACAAAACCGCAGGATTGCTTCAGGCCCTAATCTGTTTCCAGCAGGGCACACTGAGCCTTTGTTTAATTCCTCTTCCTGGTGGGCAATGAGCGTTACATTTGCCCGTGCAGACACCTACAGCTAGTCTCTCATTGGTTCTCCCTATTCCTGTTCATCTTGCACAGAAATGGCAAGCTGTGCGAAACAGGAGGTTAAAGGCACTGACTCTCCAAGCGGGGAGAGTGTTAGTAAAGCATCTGGAATGGTGAACCCGAGGACCAGGAAACGAAAACTGAGATGCATTTTAAATCATTTCCCAATCACACGGTGGACGATACTCTGGGTTTCCCATGCATGTTTTAGCTGGAGGAAGAATCCCTTGAACCTGGAGAGTTGGGACCCATGGAATGGGTACCATGCAGTATGACTTCAAAGGTTCTGCATTTGCTCACCGAAACTCACCAATGCTATCAGCCTGAAGTGTCCAGCCTTATGTCTCAACCAGCTCTGGGTGTAGATGAGGTCAATCCCGGTTGCATCACATGCCCTGAGTGAATTAGTTAAGAATTGCTCTCTATTTCACTGTCTTTGTGTTTTGTTTTCGAAATTTATTTTGATAATGAGATTTATCGGATTTTCACTGCTGCGTTTCGGCCGCTGTACACACGCTTGATTCTCTTACGGAGACATATATATCCATGGGTTTTAAGATTCTTCCTAGTCAGGTATATTCCTAGGCGTTGAATATGTGGTGTTGGGTCCATTTCGTTGAGCAAGGAGTAGGTCTTGTCTATTACATATTTGGCTTATGGAATGTTATCTGTGCTAATTTCAGTCTCTGGTTTTATGCAGCACCCCAACGCACCTTTCCCCATAAGCAAGCACTAGTTGGTTTTCTAAATTTGAGACCCTGTTCTGTTCTGTAATTCAGTTCATGTGAAGTGAAGTTTACATTCCGTGTATTAGTGATATCTTATGATGTTTCTTTTTCTGTGTGACGTAGTTCACGTAGAATCACTGTACCTGCATCCACTCATTATGCCGCTACTGGCCTGATGACACAGATTTCATTGCTGAGTGATATTGCATTGTACGTACGTGCCACAACTTCTTTATCCATTTTTTGCTTTCTGGGATATTTACCTGATACTGTAGACGAGCTTCTTGGGAACACTGCCGTCCCAAATATTGGGGTGGCTGTCTGTTTTTGATTTTAATTTCCGTAAGCTATAGGACCATAAGTGGAAGTGCCATAGGCTGTGTTGCTTTGTTTCTTACGTGTTTCAGGAAACACCATACACTTCTCCAGGGTGGCTGCTGGCAATTTACATCCTGCCAATCAGCATAACAAGGCTCCCTGTTCTCCATATCCTGTCCTACCTTTCTGGATTTTACACTTTTTTCAGATGGCCCTTTTGCCCGGGGGGGCAGTGAGATTTCATTGTAGTGCAGATTTCCTTGACAGGCTTGCTTGGTGGGCCAAAAAGGGCGTATGCGTTTTTTCCTGAATATATTCAGGAAAAAACGCATACGCCCTTTTTGGCCAAGTGCATCATTGTCGACGTTGTGCCTCTTTTCCTATGCTTTCAGGGCAATTCCAGTCTATCCGCTGCAATCGTTTTCCTGAAATTCAGCCCCGCTTTCAAGTCCCCTTCGCAGGCTTACTTCAATATATTTTTGGAGGATAGCTGTCATTTATGACTCTGCAGGTTTGTGAAGTACAGTGCCCATGAGCTCCTTTCTTCAACTCGCTTTCTTGTGAGCTGGGCACAAAACCGCAGGATTGCTTCAGGCCCTAATCTGTTTCCAGCAGGGCACACTGAGCCTTTGTTTAATTCCTCTTCCTGGTGGGCAATGAGCGTTACATTTGCCCGTGCAGACACCTACAGCTAGTCTCTCATTGGTTCTCCCTATTCCTGTTCATCTTGCACAGAAATGGCAAGCTGTGCGAAACAGGAGGTTAAAGGCACTGACTCTCCAAGCGGGGAGAGTGTTAGTAAAGCATCTGGAATGGTGAACCCGAGGACCAGGAAACGAAAACTGAGATGCATTTTAAATCATTTCCCAATCACACGGTGGACGATACTCTGGGTTTCCCATGCATGTTTTAGCTGGAGGAAGAATCCCTTGAACCTGGAGAGTTGGGACCCATGGAATGGGTACCATGCAGTATGACTTCAAAGGTTCTGCATTTGCTCACCGAAACTCACCAATGCTATCAGCCTGAAGTGTCCAGCCTTATGTCTCAACCAGCTCTGGGTGTAGATGAGGTCAATCCCGGTTGCATCACATGCCCTGAGTGAATTAGTTAAGAATTGCTCTCTATTTCACTGTCTTTGTGTTTTGTTTTCGAAATTTATTTTGATAATGAGATTTATCGGATTTTCACTGCTGCGTTTCGGCCGCTGTACACACGCTTGATTCTCTTACGGAGACATATATATCCATGGGTTTTAAGATTCTTCCTAGTCAGGTATATTCCTAGGCGTTGAATATGTGGTGTTGGGTCCATTTCGTTGAGCAAGGAGTAGGTCTTGTCTATTACATATTTGGCTTATGGAATGTTATCTGTGCTAATTTCAGTCTCTGGTTTTATGCAGCACCCCAACGCACCTTTCCCCATAAGCAAGCACTAGTTGGTTTTCTAAATTTGAGACCCTGTTCTGTTCTGTAATTCAGTTCATGTGAAGTGAAGTTTACATTCCGTGTATTAGTGATATCTTATGATGTTTCTTTTTCTGTGTGACGTAGTTCACGTAGAATCACTGTACCTGCATCCACTCATTATGCCGCTACGGGCCTGATGACACAGATTTCATTGCTGAGTGATATTGCATTGTACGTACGTGCCACAACTTCTTTATCCATTTTTTGCTTTCTGGGATATTTACCTGATACTGTAGACGAGCTTCTTGGGAACACTGCCGTCCCAAATATTGGGGTGGCTGTCTGTTTTTGATTTTAATTTCCGTAAGCTATAGGACCATAAGTGGAAGTGCCATAGGCTGTGTTGCTTTGTTTCTTACGTGTTTCAGGAAACACCATACACTTCTCCAGGGTGGCTGCTGGCAATTTACATCCTGCCAATCAGCATAACAAGGCTCCCTGTTCTCCATATCCTGTCCTCCCTTTCTGGATTTTACACTTTTTTCAGATGGCCCTTTTGCCCGGGGTGGCAGTGAGATTTCATTGTAGTGCAGATTTCCTTTACAGGCTTGCTTGGTTGGCCAAAAAGGGCGTATGCGTTTTTTCCTGAATATATTCAGGAAAAAACGCATACGCCCTTTTTGGCCAAGTGCATCATTGTCGACGTTGTGCCTCTTTTCCTATGCTTTCAGGGCAATTCCAGTCTCCCCCCTGCAATCGTTTTCCTGAAATTCAGCCCCGCTTTCAAGTCCCCTTCGCAGGCTTACTTCAATATATTTTTGGAGGATAGCTGTCATTTATAACTCTGCAGGTTTGTGAAGTACAGTGCCCCTGAGCTCCTTTCTTCAACTCGCTTTCTTGTGAGCTGGGCACAAAACCGCAGGATTGCTTCAGGCCCTAATCTGTTTCCAGCAGGGCACACTGAGCCTTTGTTTAATTCCTTTTCCAGGTGGGCAATGAGCGTTACATTTGCCCGTGCAGACACCTACAGCTAGTCTCTCATTGGTTCTCCCTATGCCTGTTCATCTTGCACAGAAATGGCAAGCTGTGCCAAACAGGAGGTTAAAGGCACTGACTCTCCAAGCGGGGAGAGTGTTAGTAAAGCATCTGGAATGGTGAACCTGAGGACCAGGAAACGAAAACTGAGATGCATTTTAAATCGTTTCCCAATCACACAGTGGACGATACTCTGGGTTTCCCATGCATGTTTTAGCTGGAGGAAGAATCCCTTGAACCTGGAGAGTTGGGACCCATGGAATGGGTACCATGCAGTATGACTTCAAAGGGTCTGCATTTGCTCACCGAAACTCACCAATGCTATCAGCCTGAAGTGTCCAGCCTTATGTCTCAACCAGCTCTGGGTGTAGATGTGGTCAATCCCGGTTGCATCACATGCCCTGAGTGAATTATTTAAGAATTGCTCTCTATTTCACTGTCTTTGTGTTTTGTTTTCGAAATTTATTTTGATAATGGGATTTATCGGATTTTCACTGCTGCATTTCCGCCGCTGTACACACGCTTGATTCTCTTACGGAGACATATATATCCATGGGTTTTAAGATTCTTCCTAGTCAGGTATATTCCTAGGCGTTGAATATGTGGTGTTGAGTCCATTTCGTTGAGCAAGGAGTAGGTCTTGTCTATTACATATTTGGCTTATGGAATGTTATCTGTGCTAATTTCAGTCTCTGGTTTTATGCAGCACCCCAACGCACCTTTCCCCATAAGCAAGCACTAGTTGGTTTTCTAAATTTGAGACCCTGTTCTGTTTTGTAATTCAGTTCATGTGTAGTGAAGTTTACATTCCGTGTATTAGTGATATCTTATGATGTTTCTTTTTCTGTGTGACGTAGTTCACGTAGAATCACTGTACCTGCATCCACTCATTATGCCGCTACGGGCCTGATGACACAGATTTCATTGCTGAGTGATATTGCATTGTACGTACGTGCCACAACTTCTTTATCCATTTTTTGCTTTCTGGGATATTTACCTGATACTGTAGACGAGCTTCTTGGGAACACTGCCGTCCCAAATATTGGGGTGGCTGTCTGTTTTTGATTTTAATTTCCGTAAGCTATAGGACCATAAGTGGAAGTGCCATAGGCTGTGTTGCTTTGTTTCTTACGTGTTTCAGGAAACACCATACACTTCTCCAGGGTGGCTGCTGGCAATTTACATCCTGCCAATCAGCATAACAAGGCTCCCTGTTCTCCATATCCTGTCCTACCTTTCTGGATTTTACACTTTTTTCAGATGGCCCTTTTGCCCGGGGGGGCAGTGAGATTTCATTGTAGTGCAGATTTCCTTGACAGGCTTGCTTGGTGGGCCAAAAAGGGCGTATGCGTTTTTTCCTGAATATATTCAGGAAAAAACGCATACGCCCTTTTTGGCCAAGTGCATCATTGTCGACGTTGTGCCTCTTTTCCTATGCTTTCAGGGCAATTCCAGTCTATCCGCTGCAATCGTTTTCCTGAAATTCAGCCCCGCTTTCAAGTCCCCTTCGCAGGCTTACTTCAATATATTTTTGGAGGATAGCTGTCATTTATGACTCTGCAGGTTTGTGAAGTACAGTGCCCATGAGCTCCTTTCTTCAACTCGCTTTCTTGTGAGCTGGGCACAAAACCGCATGATTGCTTCAGGCCCTAATCTGTTTCCAGCAGGGCACACTGAGCCTTTGTTTAATTCCTCTTCCTGGTGGGCAATGAGCCTTACATTTGCCCGTGCAGACACCTGCAGCTAGTCTCTCATTGGTTCTCCCTATTCCTGTTCATCTTGCACAGAAATTGCAAGCTGTGCGAAACAGGAGGTTAAATGCACTGACTCTCCAAGCGGGGAGAGTGTTAGTAAAGCATCTGGAATGGTGAACCCGAGGACCAGGATACGAAAACTGAGATGCATTTTAAATCGTTTCCCAATCACACGGTGGACGATACTCTGGGTTTCCCATGCATGTTTTAGCTGGAGGAAGAATCCCTTGAACCTGGAGAGTTGGGACCCATGGAATGGGTCCATGCAGTATGACTTCAAAGGGTCTGCATTTGCTCACCGAAACAAACCAGTGCTATCAGCCTGAAGTGTCCAGCCTTATGTCTCAACCAGCTCTGGGTGTAGATGTGGTAATCCCGGTTGCATCACATGCCCTGAGTGAATTATTTAAGAATTGCTCTCTATTTCACTGTCTTTGTGTTTTGTTTTCGAAATTTATTTTGATAATGGGATTTATCGGATTTTCACTGCTGCATTTCCGCCGCTGTACACACGCTTGATTCTCTTACGGAGACATATATATCCATGGGTTTTAAGATTCTTCCTAGTCAGGTATATTCCTAGGCGTTGAATATGTGGTGTTGAGTCCATTTCGTTGAGCAAGGAGTAGGTCTTGTCTATTACATATTTGGCTTATGGAATGTTATCTGTGCTAATTTCAGTCTCTGGTTTTATGCAGCACCCCAACGCACCTTTCCCCATAAGCAAGCACTAGTTGGTTTTCTAAATTTGAGACCCTGTTCTGTTTTGTAATTCAGTTCATGTGTAGTGAAGTTTACATTCCGTGTATTAGTGATATCTTATGATGTTTCTTTTTCTGTGTGACGTAGTTCACGTAGAATCACTGTACCTGCATCCACTCATTATGCCGCTACGGGCCTGATGACACAGATTTCATTGCTGAGTGATATTGCATTGTACGTACGTGCCACAACTTCTTTATCCATTTTTTGCTTTCTGGGATATTTACCTGATACTGTAGACGAGCTTCTTGGGAACACTGCCGTCCCAAATATTGGGGTGGCTGTCTGTTTTTGATTTTAATTTCCGTAAGCTATAGGACCATAAGTGGAAGTGCCATAGGCTGTGTTGCTTTGTTTCTTACGTGTTTCAGGAAACACCATACACTTCTCCAGGGTGGCTGCTGGCAATTTACATCCTGCCAATCAGCATAACAAGGCTCCCTGTTCTCCATATCCTGTCCTCCCTTTCTGGATTTTACACTTTTTTCAGATGGCCCTTTTGCCCGGGGTGGCAGTGAGATTTCATTGTAGTGCAGATTTCCTTTACAGGCTTGCTTGGTTGGCCAAAAAGGGCGTATGCGTTTTTTCCTGAATATATTCAGGAAAAAACGCATACGCCCTTTTTGGCCAAGTGCATCATTGTCGACGTTGTGCCTCTTTTCCTATGCTTTCAGGGCAATTCCAGTCTCCCCCCTGCAATCGTTTTCCTGAAATTCAGCCCCGCTTTCAAGTCCCCTTCGCAGGCTTACTTCAATATATTTTTGGAGGATAGCTGTCATTTATAACTCTGCAGGTTTGTGAAGTACAGTGCCCCTGAGCTCCTTTCTTCAACTCGCTTTCTTGTGAGCTGGGCACAAAACCGCAGGATTGCTTCAGGCCCTAATCTGTTTCCAGCAGGGCACACTGAGCCTTTGTTTAATTCCTTTTCCTGGTGGGCAATGAGCGTTACATTTGCCCGTGCAGACACCTACAGCTAGTCTCTCATTGGCTCTCCCTATTCCTGTTCATCTTGCACAGAAATGGCAAGCTGTGCCAAACAGGAGGTTAAAGGCACTGACTCTCCAAGCGGGGAGAGTGTTAGTAAAGCATCTGGAATGGTGAACCCGAGGACCAGGAAACGAAAACTGAGATGCATTTTAAATCGTTTCCCAATCACACAGTGGACGATACTCTGGGTTTCCCATGCATGTTTTAGCTGGAGGAAGAATCCCTTGAACCTGGAGAGTTGGGACCCATGGAATGGGTACCATGCAGTATGACTTCAAAGGGTCTGCATTTGCTCACCGAAACTCACCAATGCTATCAGCCTGAAGTGTCCAGCCTTATGTCTCAACCAGCTCTGGGTGTAGATGTGGTCAATCCCGGTTGCATCACATGCCCTGAGTGAATTATTTAAGAATTGCTCTCTATTTCACTGTCTTTGTGTTTTGTTTTCGAAATTTATTTTGATAATGGGATTTATCGGATTTTCACTGCTGCATTTCCGCCGCTGTACACACGCTTGATTCTCTTACGGAGACATATATATCCATGGGTTTTAAGATTCTTCCTAGTCAGGTATATTCCTAGGCGTTGAATATGTGGTGTTGAGTCCATTTCGTTGAGCAAGGAGTAGGTCTTGTCTATTACATATTTGGCTTATGGAATGTTATCTGTGCTAATTTCAGTCTCTGGTTTTATGCAGCACCCCAACGCACCTTTCCCCATAAGCAAGCACTAGTTGGTTTTCTAAATTTGAGACCCTGTTCTGTTTTGTAATTCAGTTCATGTGTAGTGAAGTTTACATTCCGTGTATTAGTGATATCTTATGATGTTTCTTTTTCTGTGTGACGTAGTTCACGTAGAATCACTGTACCTGCATCCACTCATTATGCCGCTACGGGCCTGATGACACAGATTTCATTGCTGAGTGATATTGCATTGTACGTACGTGCCACAACTTCTTTATCCATTTTTTGCTTTCTGGGATATTTACCTGATACTGTAGACGAGCTTCTTGGGAACACTGCCGTCCCAAATATTGGGGTGGCTGTCTGTTTTTGATTTTAATTTCCGTAAGCTATAGGACCATAAGTGGAAGTGCCATAGGCTGTGTTGCTTTGTTTCTTACGTGTTTCAGGAAACACCATACACTTCTCCAGGGTGGCTGCTGGCAATTTACATCCTGCCAATCAGCATAACAAGGCTCCCTGTTCTCCATATCCTGTCCTCCCTTTCTGGATTTTACACTTTTTTCAGATGGCCCTTTTGCCCGGGGTGGCAGTGAGATTTCATTGTAGTGCAGATTTCCTTTACAGGCTTGCTTGGTTGGCCAAAAAGGGCGTATGCGTTTTTTCCTGAATATATTCAGGAAAAAACGCATACGCCCTTTTTGGCCAAGTGCATCATTGTCGACGTTGTGCCTCTTTTCCTATGCTTTCAGGGCAATTCCAGTCTCCCCCCTGCAATCGTTTTCCTGAAATTCAGCCCCGCTTTCAAGTCCCCTTCGCAGGCTTACTTCAATATATTTTTGGAGGATAGCTGTCATTTATAACTCTGCAGGTTTGTGAAGTACAGTGCCCCTGAGCTCCTTTCTTCAACTCGCTTTCTTGTGAGCTGGGCACAAAACCGCAGGATTGCTTCAGGCCCTAATCTGTTTCCAGCAGGGCACACTGAGCCTTTGTTTAATTCCTTTTCCAGGTGGGCAATGAGCGTTACATTTGCCCGTGCAGACACCTACAGCTAGTCTCTCATTGGTTCTCCCTATGCCTGTTCATCTTGCACAGAAATGGCAAGCTGTGCCAAACAGGAGGTTAAAGGCACTGACTCTCCAAGCGGGGAGAGTGTTAGTAAAGCATCTGGAATGGTGAACCTGAGGACCAGGAAACGAAAACTGAGATGCATTTTAAATCGTTTCCCAATCACACAGTGGACGATACTCTGGGTTTCCCATGCATGTTTTAGCTGGAGGAAGAATCCCTTGAACCTGGAGAGTTGGGACCCATGGAATGGGTACCATGCAGTATGACTTCAAAGGGTCTGCATTTGCTCACCGAAACTCACCAATGCTATCAGCCTGAAGTGTCCAGCCTTATGTCTCAACCAGCTCTGGGTGTAGATGTGGTCAATCCCGGTTGCATCACATGCCCTGAGTGAATTATTTAAGAATTGCTCTCTATTTCACTGTCTTTGTGTTTTGTTTTCGAAATTTATTTTGATAATGGGATTTATCGGATTTTCACTGCTGCATTTCCGCCGCTGTACACACGCTTGATTCTCTTACGGAGACATATATATCCATGGGTTTTAAGATTCTTCCTAGTCAGGTATATTCCTAGGCGTTGAATATGTGGTGTTGAGTCCATTTCGTTGAGCAAGGAGTAGGTCTTGTCTATTACATATTTGGCTTATGGAATGTTATCTGTGCTAATTTCAGTCTCTGGTTTTATGCAGCACCCCAACGCACCTTTCCCCATAAGCAAGCACTAGTTGGTTTTCTAAATTTGAGACCCTGTTCTGTTTTGTAATTCAGTTCATGTGTAGTGAAGTTTACATTCCGTGTATTAGTGATATCTTATGATGTTTCTTTTTCTGTGTGACGTAGTTCACGTAGAATCACTGTACCTGCATCCACTCATTATGCCGCTACGGGCCTGATGACACAGATTTCATTGCTGAGTGATATTGCATTGTACGTACGTGCCACAACTTCTTTATCCATTTTTTGCTTTCTGGGATATTTACCTGATACTGTAGACGAGCTTCTTGGGAACACTGCCGTCCCAAATATTGGGGTGGCTGTCTGTTTTTGATTTTAATTTCCGTAAGCTATAGGACCATAAGTGGAAGTGCCATAGGCTGTGTTGCTTTGTTTCTTACGTGTTTCAGGAAACACCATACACTTCTCCAGGGTGGCTGCTGGCAATTTACATCCTGCCAATCAGCATAACAAGGCTCCCTGTTCTCCATATCCTGTCCTCCCTTTCTGGATTTTACACTTTTTTCAGATGGCCCTTTTGCCCGGGGTGGCAGTGAGATTTCATTGTAGTGCAGATTTCCTTTACAGGCTTGCTTGGTTGGCCAAAAAGGGCGTATGCGTTTTTTCCTGAATATATTCAGGAAAAAACGCATACGCCCTTTTTGGCCAAGTGCATCATTGTCGACGTTGTGCCTCTTTTCCTATGCTTTCAGGGCAATTCCAGTCTCCCCCCTGCAATCGTTTTCCTGAAATTCAGCCCCGCTTTCAAGTCCCCTTCGCAGGCTTACTTCAATATATTTTTGGAGGATAGCTGTCATTTATAACTCTGCAGGTTTGTGAAGTACAGTGCCCCTGAGCTCCTTTCTTCAACTCGCTTTCTTGTGAGCTGGGCACAAAACCGCAGGATTGCTTCAGGCCCTAATCTGTTTCCAGCAGGGCACACTGAGCCTTTGTTTAATTCCTTTTCCTGGTGGGCAATGAGCGTTACATTTGCCCGTGCAGACACCTACAGCTAGTCTCTCATTGGCTCTCCCTATTCCTGTTCATCTTGCACAGAAATGGCAAGCTGTGCCAAACAGGAGGTTAAAGGCACTGACTCTCCAAGCGGGGAGAGTGTTAGTAAAGCATCTGGAATGGTGAACCCGAGGACCAGGAAACGAAAACTGAGATGCATTTTAAATCGTTTCCCAATCACACGGTGGACGATACTCTGGGTTTCCCATGCATGTTTTAGCTGGAGGAAGAATCCCTTGAACCTGGAGAGTTGGGACCCATGGAATGGGTACCATGCAGTATGACTTCAAAGGGTCTGCATTTGCTCACCGAAACTCACCAATGCTATCAGCCTGAAGTGTCCAGCCTTATGTCTCAACCAGCTCTGGGTGTAGATGTGGTCAATCCCGGTTGCATCACATGCCCTGAGTGAATTATTTAAGAATTGCTCTCTATTTCACTGTCTTTGTGTTTTGTTTTCGAAATTTATTTTGATAATGGGATTTATCGGATTTTCACTGCTGCATTTCCGCCGCTGTACACACGCTTGATTCTCTTACGGAGACATATATATCCATGGGTTTTAAGATTCTTCCTAGTCAGGTATATTCCTAGGCGTTGAATATGTGGTGTTGAGTCCATTTCGTTGAGCAAGGAGTAGGTCTTGTCTATTACATATTTGGCTTATGGAATGTTATCTGTGCTAATTTCAGTCTCTGGTTTTATGCAGCACCCCAACGCACCTTTCCCCATAAGCAAGCACTAGTTGGTTTTCTAAATTTGAGACCCTGTTCTGTTTTGTAATTCAGTTCATGTGTAGTGAAGTTTACATTCCGTGTATTAGTGATATCTTATGATGTTTCTTTTTCTGTGTGACGTAGTTCACGTAGAATCACTGTACCTGCATCCACTCATTATGCCGCTACGGGCCTGATGACACAGATTTCATTGCTGAGTGATATTGCATTGTACGTACGTGCCACAACTTCTTTATCCATTTTTTGCTTTCTGGGATATTTACCTGATACTGTAGACGAGCTTCTTGGGAACACTGCCGTCCCAAATATTGGGGTGGCTGTCTGTTTTTGATTTTAATTTCCGTAAGCTATAGGACCATAAGTGGAAGTGCCATAGGCTGTGTTGCTTTGTTTCTTACGTGTTTCAGGAAACACCATACACTTCTCCAGGGTGGCTGCTGGCAATTTACATCCTGCCAATCAGCATAACAAGGCTCCCTGTTCTCCATATCCTGTCCTACCTTTCTGGATTTTACACTTTTTTCAGATGGCCCTTTTGCCCGGGGGGGCAGTGAGATTTCATTGTAGTGCAGATTTCCTTGACAGGCTTGCTTGGTGGGCCAAAAAGGGCGTATGCGTTTTTTCCTGAATATATTCAGGAAAAAACGCATACGCCCTTTTTGGCCAAGTGCATCATTGTCGACGTTGTGCCTCTTTTCCTATGCTTTCAGGGCAATTCCAGTCTATCCGCTGCAATCGTTTTCCTGAAATTCAGCCCCGCTTTCAAGTCCCCTTCGCAGGCTTACTTCAATATATTTTTGGAGGATAGCTGTCATTTATGACTCTGCAGGTTTGTGAAGTACAGTGCCCCTGAGCTCCTTTCTTCAACTCGCTTTCTTGTGAGCTGGGCACAAAACCGCATGATTGCTTCAGGCCCTAATCTGTTTCCAGCAGGGCACACTGAGCCTTTGTTTAATTCCTCTTCCTGGTGGGCAATGAGCCTTACATTTGCCCGTGCAGACACCTGCAGCTAGTCTCTCATTGGTTCTCCCTATTCCTGTTCATCTTGCACAGAAATTGCAAGCTGTGCGAAACAGGAGGTTAAATGCACTGACTCTCCAAGCGGGGAGAGTGTTAGTAAAGCATCTGGAATGGTGAACCCGAGGACCAGGATACGAAAACTGAGATGCATTTTAAATCGTTTCCCAATCACACGGTGGACGATACTCTGGGTTTCCCATGCATGTTTTAGCTGGAGGAAGAATCCCTTGAACCTGGAGAGTTGGGACCCATGGAATGGGTCCATGCAGTATGACTTCAAAGGGTCTGCATTTGCTCACCGAAACAAACCAGTGCTATCAGCCTGAAGTGTCCAGCCTTATGTCTCAACCAGCTCTGGGTGTAGATGTGGTAATCCCGGTTGCATCACATGCCCTGAGTGAATTATTTAAGAATTGCTCTCTATTTCACTGTCTTTGTGTTTTGTTTTCGAAATTTATTTTGATAATTGGGTTTATCGGATTTTCACTGCTGCATTTCCGCCGCTGTACACACGCTTGATTCTCTTACGGAGACATATATATCCATGGGTTTTAAGATTCTTCCTAGTCAGGTATATTCCTAGGCGTTGAATATGTGGTGTTGAGTCCATTTCGTTGAGCAAGGAGTAGGTCTTGTCTATTACATATTTGGCTTATGGAATGTTATCTGTGCTAATTTCAGTCTCTGGTTTTATGCAGCACCCCAACGCACCTTTCCCCATAAGCAAGCACTAGTTGGTTTTCTAAATTTGAGACCCTGTTCTGTTTTGTAATTCAGTTCATGTGTAGTCAAGTTTACATTCCGTGTATTAGTGATATCTTATGATGTTTCTTTTTCTGTGTGACGTAGTTCACGTAGAATCACCGTACCTGCATCCACTTACTATGCCGCTACGGGCCTGATGACACAGATTTCATTGCTGAGTGATATTGCATTGCACGTACATGCCACAACTTCTTTATCCATTTTTTGCTTTCTGGGATATTTACCTGATACTGTAGACGAGCTTCTTGTGAACACAGCCGTCCCAAATATTGGGGTGGCTGTCTGTTTTTGATTTTAATTTCCGTAAGCTATAGGACCATAAGTGGAAGTGCCATAGGCTGTGTTGCTTTGTTTCTTACGTGTTTCAGGAAACACCATACACTTCTCCAGGGTGGCTGCTGGCAATTTACATCCTGCCAATCAGCATAACAAGGCTCCCTGTTCTCCATATCCTGTCCTACCTTTCTGGATTTTACACTTTTTTCAGATGGCCCTTTTGCCCGGGGGGGCAGTGAGATTTCATTGTAGTGCAGATTTCCTTTACAGGCTTGCTTGGTTGGCCAAAAAGGGCGTATGCGTTTTTTCCTGAATATATTCAGGAAAAAACGCATACGCCCTTTTTGGCCAAGTGCATCATTGTCGACGTTCTGCCTCTTTTCCTATGCTTTCAGGGCAATTCCAGTCTCCCCCCTGCAATCGTTTTCCTGAAATTCAGCCCCGCTTTCAAGTCCCCTTCGCAGGCTTACTTCAATATATTTTTGGAGGATAGCTGTCATTTATAACTCTGCAGGTTTGTGAAGTACAGTGCCCCTGAGCTCCTTTCTTCAACTCGCTTTCTTGTGAGCTGGGCACAAAACCGCAGGATTGCTTCAGGCCCTAATCTGTTTCCAGCAGGGCACACTGAGCCTTTGTTTAATTCCTCTTCCTGGTGGGCAATGAGCGTTACATTTGCCCGTGCAGACACCTACAGCTAGTCTCTCATTGGTTCTCCCTATTCCTGTTCATCTTGCACAGAAATGGCAAGCTGTGCCAAACAGGAGGTTAAAGGCACTGACTCTCCAAGCGGGGAGAGTGTTAGTAAAGCATCTGGAATGGTGAACCCGAGGACCAGGAAACGAAAACTGAGATGCATTTTAAATCGTTTCCCAATCACACAGTGGACGATACTCTGGGTTTCCCATGCATGTTTTAGCTGGAGGAAGAATCCCTTGAACCTGGAGAGTTGGGACCCATGGAATGGGTACCATGCAGTATGACTTCAAAGGGTCTGCATTTGCTCACCGAAACTCACCAATGCTATCAGCCTGAAGTGTCCAGCCTTATGTCTCAACCAGCTCTGGGTGTAGATGTGGTCAATCCCGGTTGCATCACATGCCCTGAGTGAATTATTTAAGAATTGCTCTCTATTTCACTGTCTTTGTGTTTTGTTTTCGAAATTTATTTTGATAATGGGATTTATCGGATTTTCACTGCTGCATTTCCGCCGCTGTACACACGCTTGATTCTCTTACGGAGACATATATATCCATGGGTTTTAAGATTCTTCCTAGTCAGGTATATTCCTAGGCGTTGAATATGTGGTGTTGAGTCCATTTCGTTGAGCAAGGAGTAGGTCTTGTCTATTACATATTTGGCTTATGGAATGTTATCTGTGCTAATTTCAGTCTCTGGTTTTATGCAGCACCCCAACGCACCTTTCCCCATAAGCAAGCACTAGTTGGTTTTCTAAATTTGAGACCCTGTTCTGTTTTGTAATTCAGTTCATGTGTAGTGAAGTTTACATTCCGTGTATTAGTGATATCTTATGATGTTTCTTTTTCTGTGTGACGTAGTTCACGTAGAATCACCGTACCTGCATCCACTTACTATGCCGCTACGGGCCTGATGACACAGATTTCATTGCTGAGTGATATTGCATTGCACGTACGTGCCACAACTTCTTTATCCATTTTTTGCTTTCTGGGATATTTACCTGATACTGTAGACGAGCTTCTTGTGAACAGAGCCGTCCCAAATATTGGGGTGGCTGTCTGTTTTTGATTTTAATTTCCGTAAGCTATAGGACCATAAGTGGAAGTGCCATAGGCTGTGTTGCTTTGTTTCTTACGTGTTTCAGGAAACACCTTACACTTCTCCAGGGTGGCTGCTGGCAATTTACATCCTGCCAATCAGCATAACAAGGCTCCCTGTTCTCCATATCCTGTCCTACCTTTCTGGATTTTACACTTTTTTCAGATGGCCCATTTGCCCGGGGGGGCAGTGAGATTTCATTGTAGTGCAGATTTCCTTTACAGGCTTGCTTGGTTGGCCAAAAAGGGCGTATGCGTTTTTTCCTGAATATATTCAGGTAAAAACGCATACGCCCTTTTTGGCCAAGTGCATCATTGTCAACGTTCTGCCTCTTTTCCTATGCTTTCAGGGCAATTCCAGTCTACCCCCTGCAATCGTTTTCCTGAAATTCAGCCCCGCTTTCAAGTCCCCTTCGCAGGCTTACTTCAATATATTTTTGGAGGATAGCTGTCATTTATAACTCTGCAGGTTTGTGAAGTACAGTGCCCCTGAGCTCCTTTCTTCAACTCGCTTTCTTGTGAGCTGGGCACAAAACCGCAGGATTGCTTCAGGCCCTAATCTGTTTCCAACAGGGCACACTGAGCCTTTGTTTAATTCCTCTTCCTGGTGGGCAATGAGCGTTACATTTGCCCGTGCAGACACCTACAGCTAGGCTCTCATTGGTTCTCCCTATTCCTGTTCATCTTGCACAGAAATTGCAAGCTGTGCCAAACAGGAGGTTAAAGGCACTGACTCTCCAAGCGGGGAGAGTGTTAGTAAAGCATCTGGAATGGTGAACCCGAGGACCAGGAAACGAAAACTGAGATGCATTTTAAATCATTTCCCAATCACACGGTGGACGATACTCTGGGTTTCCCATGCATGTTTTAGCTGGAGGAAGAATCCCTTGAACCTGGAGAGTTGGGACCCATGGAATGGGTACCATGCAGTATGACTTCAAAGGGTCTGCATTTGCTCACCAAAACTCACCAATGCTATCAGCCTGAAGTGTCCAGTCTTATGTCTCAACCAGCTCTGGGTGTAGATGTGGTCAATCCCGGTTGCATCACATGCCCTGAGTGAATTAGTTAAGAATTGCTCTCTATTTCACTGTCTTTGTGTTTTGTTTTCGAAATTTATTTTGATAATGGGATTTATCGGATTTTCACTGCTGCGTTTCGGCCGCTGTACACACGCTTGATTCTCTTACGGAGACATATATATCCATGGGTTTTAAGATTCTTCCTAGTCAGGTATATTCCCAGGCGTTGAATATGTGGTGTTGGGTCCATTTCGTTGGGCAAGGAGTAGGTCTTGTCTATTACATATTTGGCTTATGGAAAGTTATCTGTGCTAATTTCAGTCTCTGGTTTTATGCAGCACCCCAAGGCACCTTTCCCCATAAGCAAGAACTAGTTGGTTTTCTAAATTTGAGACCCTGTTTTGTTTTGTAATTCAGTTCATGTGTAGTCAAGTTTACATTCCGTGTATTAGTGATATCTTATGATGTTTCTTTTTCTGTGTGACGTAGTTCACGTAGAATCACTGTACCTGCATCCACTCATTATGCCGCTACGGGCCTTATGACACAGATTTCATTGCTGAGTGATATTGCATTGTACGTACGTGCCACAACTTCTTTATCCATTTTTTGCTTTCTGGGATATTTACCTGATACTGTAGACGAGCTTCTTGGGAACACAGCCGTCCCAAATATTGGGGTGGCTGTCTGTTTTTGATTTTAATTTCCGTAAGCTATAGGACCATAAGTGGAAGTGCCATAGGCTGTGTTGCTTTGTTTCTTACGTGTTTCAGGAAACACCATACACTTCTCCAGGGTCGCTGCTGGCAATTTACATCCTGCCAATCAGCATAACAAGGCTCCCTGTTCTCCATATCCTGTCCTACCTTTCTGGATTTTACACTTTTTTCAGATGGCCCTTTTGCCCGGGGGGGCAGTGAGATTTCATTGTAGTGCAGATTTCCTTTACAGGCTTGCTTGGTGGGCCAAAAAGGGCGTATGCGTTTTTTCCTGAATATATTCAGGAAAAAACGCATACGCCCTTTTTGGCCAAGTGCATCATTGTCGACGTTGTGCCTCTTTTCCTATGCTTTCAGGGCAATTCCAGTCTATCCCCTGCAATCGTTTTCCTGAAATTCAGCCCCGCTTTCAAGTCCCCTTCGCAGGCTTACTTCAATATATTTTTGGAGGATAGCTGTCATTTATGACTCTGCAGGTTTGTGAAGTACAGTGCCCCTGAGCTCCTTTCTTCAACTCGCTTTCTTGTGAGCTGGGCACAAAACCGCATGATTGCTTCAGGCCCTGATCTGTTTCCAGCAGGGCACACTGAGCCTTTGTTTAATTCCTCTTCCTGGTGGGCAATGAGCCTTACATTTGCCCGTGCAGACACCTGCAGCTAGTCTCTCATTGGTTCTCCCTATTCCTGTTCATCTTGCACAGAAATTGCAAGCTGTGCGAAACAGGAGGTTAAATGCACTGACTCTCCAAGCGGGGAGAGTGTTAGTAAAGCATCTGGAATGGTGAACCCGAGGACCAGGATACGAAAACTGAGATGCATTTTAAATCGTTTCCCAATCACACGGTGGACGATACTCTGGGTTTCCCATGCATGTTTTAGCTGGAGGAAGAATCCCTTGAACCTGGAGAGTTGGGACCCATGGAATGGGTCCATGCAGTATGACTTCAAAGGGTCTGCATTTGCTCACCGAAACAAACCAGTGCTATCAGCCTGAAGTGTCCAGCCTTATGTCTCAACCAGCTCTGGGTGTAGATGTGGTAATCCCGGTTGCATCACATGCCCTGAGTGAATTATTTAAGAATTGCTCTCTATTTCACTGTCTTTGTGTTTTGTTTTCGAAATTTATTTTGATAATTGGGTTTATCGGATTTTCACTGCTGCATTTCCGCCGCTGTACACACGCTTGATTCTCTTACGGAGACATATATATCCATGGGTTTTAAGATTCTTCCTAGTCAGGTATATTCCTAGGCGTTGAATATGTGGTGTTGAGTCCATTTCGTTGAGCAAGGAGTAGGTCTTGTCTATTACATATTTGGCTTATGGAATGTTATCTGTGCTAATTTCAGTCTCTGGTTTTATGCATCACCCCAACGCACCTTTCCCCATAAGCAAGCACTAGGTGGTTTTCTAAATTTGAGACCCTGTTCTGTTTTGTAATTCAGTTCATGTGTAGTCAAGTTTACATTCCGTGTATTAGTGATATCTTATGATGTTTCTTTTTCTGTGTGACGTAGTTCACGTAGAATCACCGTACCTGCATCCACTTACTATGCCGCTACGGGCCTGATGACACAGATTTCATTGCTGAGTGATATTGCATTGCACGTACGTGCCACAACTTCTTTATCCATTTTTTGCTTTCTGGGATATTTACCTGATACTGTAGACGAGCTTCTTGTGAACACAGCCGTCCCAAATATTGGGGTGGCTGTCTGTTTTTGATTTTAATTTCCGTAAGCTATAGGACCATAAGTGGAAGTGCCATAGGCTGTGTTGCTTTGTTTCTTACGTGTTTCAGGAAACACCATACACTTCTCCAGGGTGGCTGCTGGCAATTTACATCCTGCCAATCAGCATAACAAGGCTCCCTGTTCTCCATATCCTGTCCTCCCTTTTTGGATTTTACACTTTTTTCAGATGGGCCTTTTGCCCGGGGGGGCAGTGAGATTTCATTGTAGTGCAGATTTCCTTTACAGGCTTGCTTGGTTGGCCAAAAAGGGCGTATGCGTTTTTTCCTGAATATATTCAGGAAAAAACGCATACGCCCTTTTTGGCCAAGTGCATCATTGTCGACGTTGTGCCTCTTTTCCTATGCTTTCAGGGCAATTCCAGTCTCCCCCCTGCAATCGTTTTCTGAAATTCAGCCCCGCTTTCAAGTCCCCTTCGCAGGCTTACTTCAATATATTTTTGGAGGATAGCTGTCATTTATAACTCTGCAGGTTTGTGAAGTACAGTGCCCCTGAGCTCCTTTCTTCAACTCGCTTTCTTGTGAGCTGGGCACAAAACCGCAGGATTGCTTCAGGCCCTAATCTGTTTCCAGCAGGGCACACTGAGCCTTTGTTTAATTCCTCTTCCTGGTGGGCAATGAGCGTTACATTTGCCCGTGCAGACACCTACAGCTAGTCTCTCATTGGTTCTCCCTATTCCTGTTCATCTTGCACAGAAATGGCAAGCTGTGCGAAACAGGAGGTTAAAGGCACTGACTCTCCAAGCGGGGAGAGTGTTAGTAAAGCATCTGGAATGCTGAACCCGAGGACCAGGAAACGAAAACTGAGATGCATTTTAAATCATTTCCCAATCACACGGTGGACGATACTCTGGGTTTCCCATGCATGTTTTAGCTGGAGGAAGAATCCCTTGAACCTGGAGAGTTGGGACCCATGGAATGGGTACCATGCAGTATGACTTCAAAGGGTCTGCATTTGCTCACCGAAACTCACCAATGCTATCAGCCTGAAGTGTCCAGTCTTATGTCTCAACCAGCTCTGGGTGTAGATGTGGTCAATCCCGGTTGCATCACATGCCCTGAGTGAATTAGTTAAGAATTGCTCTCTATTTCACTGTCTTTGTGTTTTGTTTTCGAAATTTATTTTGATAATGGGATTTATCGGATTTTCACTGCTGCGTTTCGGCCGCTGTACACACGCTTGATTCTCTTACGGAGACATATATATCCATGGGTTTTAAGATTCTTCCTAGTCAGGTATATTCCCAGGCGTTGAATATGTGGTGTTGGGTCCATTTCGTTGGGCAAGGAGTAGGTCTTGTCTATTACATATTTGGCTTATGGAAAGTTATCTGTGCTAATTTCAGTCTCTGGTTTTATGCAGCACCCCAAGGCACCTTTCCCCATAAGCAAGAACTAGTTGGTTTTCTAAATTTGAGACCCTGTTTTGTTTTGTAATTCAGTTCATGTGTAGTCAAGTTTACATTCTGTGTATTAGTGATATCTTATGATGTTTCTTTTTCTGTGTGACGTAGTTCACGTAGAATCACTGTACCTGCATCCACTCATTATGCCGCTACGGGCCTTATGACACAGATTTCATTGCTGAGTGATATTGCATTGTACGTACGTGCCACAACTTCTTTATCCATTTTTTGCTTTCTGGGATATTTACCTGATACTATAGACGAGCTTCTTGGGAACACAGCCGTCCCAAATATTGGGGTGGCTGTCTGTTTTTGATTTTAATTTCCGTAAGCTATAGGACCATAAGTGGAAGTGCCATAGGCTGTGTTGCTTTGTTTCTTACGTGTTTCAGGAAACACCATACACTTCTCCAGGGTGGCTGCTGGCAATTTACATCCTGCCAATCAGCATAACAAGGCTCCCTGTTCTCCATATCCTGTCCTACCTTTCTGGATTTTACACTTTTTTCAGATGGCCCTTTTGCCCGGGGGGGCAGTGAGATTTCATTGTAGTGCAGATTTCCTTTACAGGCTTGCTTGGTGGGCCAAAAAGGGCGTATGCGTTTTTTCCTGAATATATTCAGGAAAAAACGCATACGCCCTTTTTGGCCAAGTGCATCATTGTCGACGTTGTGCCTCTTTTCCTATGCTTTCAGGGCAATTCCAGTCTATCCCCTGCAATCGTTTTCCTGAAATTCAGCCCCGCTTTCAAGTCCCCTTCGCAGGCTTACTTCAATATATTTTTGGAGGATAGCTGTCATTTATGAGTCTGCAGGTTTGTGAAGTACAGTGCCCATGAGCTCCTTTCTTCAACTCGCTTTCTTGTGAGCTGGGCACAAAACCGCATGATTGCTTCAGGCCCTAATCTGTTTCCAGCAGGGCACACTGAGCCTTTGTTTAATTCCTCTTCCTGGTGGGCAATGAGCCTTACATTTGCCCGTGCAGACACCTGCAGCTAGTCTCTCATTGGTTCTCCCTATTCCTGTTCATCTTGCACAGAAATTGCAAGCTGTGCGAAACAGGAGGTTAAATGCACTGACTCTCCAAGCGGGGAGAGTGTTAGTAAAGCATCTGGAATGGTGAACCCGAGGACCAGGATACGAAAACTGAGATGCATTTTAAATCGTTTCCCAATCACACGGTGGACGATACTCTGGGTTTCCCATGCATGTTTTAGCTGGAGGAAGAATCCCTTGAACCTGGAGAGTTGGGACCCATGGAATGGGTCCATGCAGTATGACTTCAAAGGGTCTGCATTTGCTCACCGAAACAAACCAGTGCTATCAGCCTGAAGTGTCCAGCCTTATGTCTCAACCAGCTCTGGGTGTAGATGTGGTAATCCCGGTTGCATCACATGCCCTGAGTGAATTATTTAAGAATTGCTCTCTATTTCACTGTCTTTGTGTTTTGTTTTCGAAATTTATTTTGATAATTGGGTTTATCGGATTTTCACTGCTGCATTTCCGCCGCTGTACACACGCTTGATTCTCTTACGGAGACATATATATCCATGGGTTTTAAGATTCTTCCTAGTCAGGTATATTCCTAGGCGTTGAATATGTGGTGTTGAGTCCATTTCGTTGAGCAAGGAGTAGGTCTTGTCTATTACATATTTGGCTTATGGAATGTTATCTGTGCTAATTTCAGTCTCTGGTTTTATGCAGCACCCCAACGCACCTTTCCCCATAAGCAAGCACTAGGTGGTTTTCTAAATTTGAGACCCTGTTCTGTTTTGTAATTCAGTTCATGTGTAGTCAAGTTTACATTCCGTGTATTAGTGATATCTTATGATGTTTCTTTTTCTGTGTGACGTAGTTCACGTAGAATCACCGTACCTGCATCCACTTACTATGCCGCTACGGGCCTGATGACACAGATTTCATTGCTGAGTGATATTGCATTGCACGTACGTGCCACAACTTCTTTATCCATTTTTTGCTTTCTGGGATATTTACCTGATACTGTAGACGAGCTTCTTGTGAACACAGCCGTCCCAAATATTGGGGTGGCTGTCTGTTTTTGATTTTAATTTCCGTAAGCTATAGGACCATAAGTGGAAGTGCCATAGGCTGTGTTGCTTTGTTTCTTACGTGTTTCAGGAAACACCATACACTTCTCCAGGGTGGCTGCTGGCAATTTACATCCTGCCAATCAGCATAACAAGGCTCCCTGTTCTCCATAACCTGTCCTCCCTTTTTGGATTTTACACTTTTTTCAGATGGACCTTTTGCCCGGGGGGGCAGTGAGATTTCATTGTAGTGCAGATTTCCTTTACAGGCTTGCTTGGTTGGCCAAAAAGGGCGTATGCGTTTTTTCCTGAATATATTCAGGAAAAAACGCATACGCCCTTTTTGGCCAAGTGCATCATTGTCGACGTTGTGCCTCTTTTCCTATGCTTTCAGGGCAATTCCAGTCTCCCCCCTGCAATCGTTTTCCTGAAATTCAGCCCCGCTTTCAAGTCCCCTTCGCAGGCTTACTTCAATATATTTTTGGAGGATAGCTGTCATTTATAACTCTGCAGGTTTGTGAAGTACAGTGCCCCTGAGCTCCTTTCTTCAACTCGCTTTCTTGTGAGCTGGGCACAAAACCGCAGGATTGCTTCAGGCCCTAATCTGTTTCCAGCAGGGCACACTGAGCCTTTGTTTAATTCCTCTTCCTGGTGGGCAATGAGCGTTACATTTGCCCGTGCAGACACCTACAGCTAGTCTCTCATTGGTTCTCCCTATTCCTGTTCATCTTGCACAGAAATGGCAAGCTGTGCGAAACAGGAGGTTAAAGGCACTGACTCTCCAAGCGGGGAGAGTGTTAGTAAAGCATCTGGAATGGTGAACCCGAGGACCAGGAAACGAAAACTGAGATGCATTTTAAATCGTTTCCCAATCACACAGTGGACGATACTCTGGGTTTCCCATGCATGTTTTAGCTGGAGGAAGAATCCCTTGAACCTGGAGAGTTGGGACCCATGGAATGGGTACCATGCAGTATGACTTCAAAGGGTCTGCATTTGCTCACCGAAACTCACCACTGCTATCAGGCTGAAGTGTCCAGCCTTATGTCTCAACCAGCTCTGGGTGTAGATGTGGTCAATCCCGGTTGCATCACATGCCCTGAGTGAATTAGTTAAGAATTGCTCTCTATTTCACTGTCTTTGTGTTTTGTTTTCGAAATTTATTTTGATAATGGGATTTATCGGATTTTCACTGCTGCATTTCCGCTGCTGTACACACGCTTGATTCTCTTACGGAGACATATATATCCATGGGTTTTAAGATTCTTCCTAGTCAGGTATATTCCTAGGCGTTGAATATGTGGTGTTGAGTCCATTTCGTTGAGCAAGGAGTAGGTCTTGTCTATTACATATTTGGCTTATGGAATGTTATCTGTGCTAATTTCCGTCTCTGGTTTTATGCAGCACCCCAAGGCACCTTTCCCCATAAGCAAGCACTAGTTGGTTTTCTAAATTTGAGACCCTGTTCTGTTTTGTAATTCAGTTCATGTGTAGTCAAGTTTACATTCCGTGTATTTGTGATATCTTATGATGTTTATTTTTCTGTGTGACGTAGTTCACGTAGATTCACCGTACCTGCATCCACTTACTATGCCGCTACGGGCCTGATGACACAGATTTCATTGCTGAGTGATATTGCATTGCACGTACGTGCCACAACTTCTTTATCCATTTTTTGCTTTCTGGGATATTTACCTGATACTGTAGACGAGCTTCTTGTGAACACAGCCGTCCCAAATATTGGGGTGGCTGTCTGTTTTTGATTTTAATTTCCGTAAGCTATAGGACCATAAGTGGAAGTGCCATAGGCTGTGTTGCTTTGTTTCTTACGTGTTTCAGGAAACACCATACACTTCTCCAGGTTGGCTGCTGGCAATTTACATCCTGCCAATCAGCATAACAAGGCTCCCTGTTCTCCATATCCTGTCCTACCTTTCTGGATTTTACACTTTTTTCAGATGGCCCTTTTGCCCGGGAGGGCAGTGAGATTTCCTTGTAGTGCAGATTTCCTTTACAGGCTTGCTTGGTTGGCCAAAAAGGGCGTATGCGTTTTTTCCTGAATATATTCAGGAAAAAACGCATACGCCCTTTTTGGCCAAGTGCATCATTGTCGACGTTGTGCCTCTTTTCCTATGCTTTCAGGGCAATTCCAGTCTACCCCCTGCAATCGTTTTCCTGAAATTCAGCCCCGCTTTCAAGTCCCCTTCGCAGGCTTACTTCAATATATTTTTGGAGGATAGCTGTCATTTATAACTCTGCAGGTTTGTGAAGTACAGTGCCCCTGAGCTCCTTTCTTCAACTCGCTTTCTTGTGAGCTGGGCACAAAACCGCAGGATTGCTTCAGGCCCTAATCTGTTTCCAGCAGGGCACACTGAGCCTTTGTTTAATTCCTCTTCCTGGTGGGCAATGAGCGTTACATTTGCCCGTGCAGACACCTACAGCTAGTCTCTCATTTGTTCTCCCTATTCCTGTTCATCTTGCACAGAAATGGCAAGCTGTGCCAAACAGGAGGTTAAAGGCAGTGACTCTCCAAGCGGGGAGAGTGTTAGTAAAGCATCTGGAATGGTGAACCCGAGGACCAGGATACGAAAACTGAGATGCATTTTAAATCGTTTCCCAATCACAAGGTGGACGATACTCTGGG
This sequence comes from Phocoena phocoena, assembly GCF_963924675.1. Taxonomy (NCBI): domain Eukaryota; kingdom Metazoa; phylum Chordata; class Mammalia; order Artiodactyla; family Phocoenidae; genus Phocoena; species Phocoena phocoena. The sequence continues at coordinate 62,222 of NW_027077707.1, read as the reverse complement.
TTTCCCATGCATGTTTTAGCTGGAGGAAGAATGCCTTGAACCTGGAGAGTTGGGACCCATGGAATGGGTACCATGCAGTATGACTTCAAAGGGTCTGCATTTGCTCACCGAAACTCACCAGTGCTATCAGCCTGAAGTGTCCAGCCTTATGTCTCAACCAGCTCTGGGTGTAGATGTGGTCAATCCCGGTTGCATCACATGACCTGAGTGAATTATTTAAGAATTGCTCTCTATTTCACTGTCTTTGTGTTTTGTTTTCGAAATTTATTTTGATAATGGGATTTATCGGATTTTCACTGCTGCATTTCCGCTGCTGTACACACGCTTGATTCTCTTACGGAGACATATATATCCATGGGTTTTAAGATTCTTCCTAGTCAGGTATATTCCTAGGCGTTGAATATGTGGTGTTGAGTCCATTTCGTTGAGCAAGGAGTAGGTCTTGTCTATTACATATTTGGCTTATGGAATGTTATCTGTGCTAATTTCAGTCTCTGGTTTTATGCAGCACCCCAATGCACCTTTCCCCATAAGCAAGCACTAGTTGGTTTTCTAAATTTGAGACCCTGTTCTGTTTTGTAATTCAGTTCATGTGTAGTCAAGTTTACATTCCGTGTATTAGTGATATCTTATGATGTTTCTTTTTCTGTGTGACGTAGTTCACGTAGAATCACCGTACCTGCATCCACTTACTATGCCGCTACGGGCCTGATGACACAGATTTCATTGCTGAGTGATATTGCATTGCACGTACGTGCCACAAGTTCTTTATCCATTTTTTGCTTTCTGGGATATTTACCTGATACTGTAGACGAGCTTCTTGTGAACGCAGCCGTCCCAAATATTGGGGTGGCTGTCTGTTTTTGATTTTAATTTCCGTAAGCTATAGGACCATAAGTGGAAGTGCCATAGGCTGTGTTGCCTTGTATCTTACGTGTTTCAGGAAACACCATACACTTCTCCAGGGTGGCTGCTGGCAATTTACATCCTGCCAATCAGCATAACAAGGCTCCCTGTTCTCCATATCCTGTCCTACCTTTCTGGATTTTACACTTTTTTCAGATGGCCCTTTTGCCCGGGGGGGCAGTGAGATTTCATTGTAGTGCAGATTTCCTTTACAGGCTTGCTTGGTTGGCCAAAAAGGGCGTATGCGTTTTTTCCTGAATATATTCAGGAAAAAACGCATACGCCCTTTTTGGCCAAGTGCATCATTGTCGACGTTGTGCCTCTTTTCCTATGCTTTCAGGGCAATTCCAGTCTACCCCCTGCAATCGTTTTCCTGAAATTCAGCCCCGCTTTCAAGTCCCCTTCGCAGGCTTACTTCAATATATTTTTGGAGGATAGCTGTCATTTATAACTCTGCAGGTTTGTGAAGTACAGTGCCCCTGAACTCCTTTCTTCAACTCGCTTTCTTGTGAGCTGGGCACAAAACCGCAGGATTGCTTCAGGCCCTAATCTGTTTCCAGCAGGGCACACTGAGCCTTTGTTTAATTCCTCTTCCTGGTGGGCAACGAGCGTTACATTTGCCCGTGCAGACACCTACAGCTAGTCTCTCATTGGTTCTCCCTATTCCTGTTCATCTTGCACAGAAATTGCAAGCTGTGCGAAACAGGAGGTTAAAGGCACTGACTCTCCAAGCGGGGAGAGTGATAGTAAATCATCTGGAATGGTGAACCCGAGGACCAGGATACGAAAACTGAGATGCATTTTAAATCATTTCCCAATCACACGGTGGACGATACTCTGGATTTCCCATGCATGTTTTAGCTGGAGGAAGAATCCCTTGAACCTGGAGAGTTGGGACCCATGGAATGGGTACCATGCAGTATGACTTCAAATGGTCTGCATTTGCTCACCGAAACTCACCAATGCTATCAGCCTGAAGTGTCCAGCCTTATGTCTCAACCAGCTCTGGGTGTAGATGTGGTCAATCCCGGTTGCATCACATGCCCTGAGTGAATTATTTAAGAATTGCTCTCTATTTCACTGTCTTTGTGTTTTGTTTTCGAAATTTATTTTGATAATGGGATTTACCGGATTTTCACTGCTGCGTTTCGGCCGCTGTACACACGCTTGATTCTCTTATGGAGACATATATATCCATGGGTTTTAAGATTCTTCCTAGTCAGGTATATTCCTAGGCGTTGAATATGTGGTGTTGGGTCCATTTCGTTGAGCAAGGAGTAGGTCTTGTCTATTACATATTTGGCTTATGGAAAGTTATCTGTGCTAATTTCAGTCTCTGGTTTTATGCAGCACCCCAACGCACCTTTCCCCATAAGCAAGCACTAGTTGGTTTTGTAAATTCGAGACCCTGTTCTTTTTTGTAATTCAGTTCATGTGTAGTCAAGTTTACATTCCGTGTATTAGTGATATCTTATGATGTTTCTTTTTCTGTGTGACGTAGTTCACGTAGAATCACCGTACCTGCATCCACTCACTATGCCGCTACGGGCCTGATGACACAGATTTCATTGCTGAGTGATGTTGCATTGTACGTACGTGCCACAACTTCTTTATCCATTTTTTGCTTTCTGGGATATTTACCTGATACTGTAGACGAGCTTCTTGTGAACACAGCCGTCCGAAATATTGGGGTGGCTGTCTGTTTTTGATTTTAATTTCCGTAAGCTATAGGACCATAATTGGAAGTGCCATACGCTGTTTTGCTTTGTTTCTTAAGTGTTTCAGGAAACACCATACACTTCTCCAGGGTGGCTGCTAGCAATTTACATCCTGCCAATTAGCATAACAAGGCTCCCTCTTCTCCATATCCTGTCCTACCTTTCTGGATTTTACACTTTTTTCTGATGGCCCTTTTGCCCGGGGGGGCAGTGAGATTTCATTGTAGTGCAGATTTCCTTTACAGGCTTGCTTGGTTGACCAAAAAGGGCGTATGCGTTTTTTCCTGAATATATTCAGGAAAAAACGCATACGCCCTTTTTGGCCAAGTGCATCATTGTCGACGTTGTGCCTCTTTTCCTATGCTTTCAGGGCAATTCCAGTCTACCCCCTGCAATCGTTTTCCTGAAATTCAGCCCCGCTTTCAAGTCCCCTTCGCAGGCTTACTTCAATATATTTTTGGAGGATAGCTGTCATTTATAACTCTGCAGGTTTGTGAAGTACAGTGCCCCTGAGCTCCTTTCTTCAACTCGCTTTCTTGTGAGCTGGGCACAAAACCGCAGGATTGCTTCAGGCCCTAATCTGTTTCCAGCAGGGCACACTGAGCCTTTGTTTAATTCCTCTTCCTGGTGGGCAATGAGCGTTACATTTGCCCGTGCAGACACCTACAGCTAGTCTCTCATTGGTTCTCCCTATTCCTGTTCATCTTGCACAGAAATGGCAAGCTGTGCCAAACAGGAGGTTAAAGGCACTGACTCTCCAAGCGGGGAGAGTGTTAGTAAAGCATCTGGAATGGTGAACCCGAGGACCAGGATACGAAAACTGAGATGCATTTTAAATCGTTTCCCAATCACACGGTGGACGATACTCTGGGTTTCCCATGCATGTTTTAGCTGGAGGAAGAATGCCTTGAACCTGGAGAGTTGGGACCCATGGAATGGGTACCATGCAGTATGACTTCAAAGGGTCTGCATTTGCTCACCGAAACTCACCAGTGCTATCAGCCTGAAGTGTCCAGCCTTATGTCTCAACCAGCTCTGGGTGTAGATGTGGTCAATCCCGGTTGCATCACATGACCTGAGTGAATTATTTAAGAATTGCTCTCTATTTCACTGTCTTTGTGTTTTGTTTTCGAAATTTATTTTGATAATGGGATTTATCGGATTTTCACTGCTGCATTTCCGCTGCTGTACACACGCTTGATTCTCTTACGGAGACATATATATCCATGGGTTTTAAGATTCTTCCTAGTCAGGTATATTCCTAGGCGTTGAATATGTGGTGTTGAGTCCATTTCGTTGAGCAAGGAGTAGGTCTTGTCTATTACATATTTGGCTTATGGAATGTTATCTGTGCTAATTTCAGTCTCTGGTTTTATGCAGCACCCCAATGCACCTTTCCCCATAAGCAAGCACTAGTTGGTTTTCTAAATTTGAGACCCTGTTCTGTTTTGTAATTCAGTTCATGTGTAGTCAAGTTTACATTCCGTGTATTAGTGATATCTTATGATGTTTCTTTTTCTGTGTGACGTAGTTCACGTAGAATCACCGTACCTGCATCCACTTACTATGCCGCTACGGGCCTGATGACACAGATTTCATTGCTGAGTGATATTGCATTGCACGTACGTGCCACAAGTTCTTTATCCATTTTTTGCTTTCTGGGATATTTACCTGATACTGTAGACGAGCTTCTTGTGAACGCAGCCGTCCCAAATATTGGGGTGGCTGTCTGTTTTTGATTTTAATTTCCGTAAGCTATAGGACCATAAGTGGAAGTGCCATAGGCTGTGTTGCCTTGTATCTTACGTGTTTCAGGAAACACCATACACTTCTCCAGGGTGGCTGCTGGCAATTTACATCCTGCCAATCAGCATAACAAGGCTCCCTGTTCTCCATATCCTGTCCTACCTTTCTGGATTTTACACTTTTTTCAGATGGCCCTTTTGCCCGGGGGGGCAGTGAGATTTCATTGTAGTGCAGATTTCCTTTACAGGCTTGCTTGGTTGGCCAAAAAGGGCGTATGCGTTTTTTCCTGAATATATTCAGGAAAAAACGCATACGCCCTTTTTGGCCAAGTGCATCATTGTCGACGTTGTGCCTCTTTTCCTATGCTTTCAGGGCAATTCCAGTCTACCCCCTGCAATCGTTTTCCTGAAATTCAGCCCCGCTTTCAAGTCCCCTTCGCAGGCTTACTTCAATATATTTTTGGAGGATAGCTGTCATTTATAACTCTGCAGGTTTGTGAAGTACAGTGCCCCTGAACTCCTTTCTTCAACTCGCTTTCTTGTGAGCTGGGCACAAAACCGCAGGATTGCTTCAGGCCCTAATCTGTTTCCAGCAGGGCACACTGAGCCTTTGTTTAATTCCTCTTCCTGGTGGGCAACGAGCGTTACATTTGCCCGTGCAGACACCTACAGCTAGTCTCTCATTGGTTCTCCCTATTCCTGTTCATCTTGCACAGAAATTGCAAGCTGTGCGAAACAGGAGGTTAAAGGCACTGACTCTCCAAGCGGGGAGAGTGATAGTAAATCATCTGGAATGGTGAACCCGAGGACCAGGATACGAAAACTGAGATGCATTTTAAATCATTTCCCAATCACACGGTGGACGATACTCTGGATTTCCCATGCATGTTTTAGCTGGAGGAAGAATCCCTTGAACCTGGAGAGTTGGGACCCATGGAATGGGTACCATGCAGTATGACTTCAAATGGTCTGCATTTGCTCACCGAAACTCACCAATGCTATCAGCCTGAAGTGTCCAGCCTTATGTCTCAACCAGCTCTGGGTGTAGATGTGGTCAATCCCGGTTGCATCACATGCCCTGAGTGAATTATTTAAGAATTGCTCTCTATTTCACTGTCTTTGTGTTTTGTTTTCGAAATTTATTTTGATAATGGGATTTACCGGATTTTCACTGCTGCGTTTCGGCCGCTGTACACACGCTTGATTCTCTTATGGAGACATATATATCCATGGGTTTTAAGATTCTTCCTAGTCAGGTATATTCCTAGGCGTTGAATATGTGGTGTTGGGTCCATTTCGTTGAGCAAGGAGTAGGTCTTGTCTATTACATATTTGGCTTATGGAAAGTTATCTGTGCTAATTTCAGTCTCTGGTTTTATGCAGCACCCCAACGCACCTTTCCCCATAAGCAAGCACTAGTTGGTTTTGTAAATTCGAGACCCTGTTCTTTTTTGTAATTCAGTTCATGTGTAGTCAAGTTTACATTCCGTGTATTAGTGATATCTTATGATGTTTCTTTTTCTGTGTGACGTAGTTCACGTAGAATCACCGTACCTGCATCCACTCACTATGCCGCTACGGGCCTGATGACACAGATTTCATTGCTGAGTGATGTTGCATTGTACGTACGTGCCACAACTTCTTTATCCATTTTTTGCTTTCTGGGATATTTACCTGATACTGTAGACGAGCTTCTTGTGAACACAGCCGTCCGAAATATTGGGGTGGCTGTCTGTTTTTGATTTTAATTTCCGTAAGCTATAGGACCATAATTGGAAGTGCCATACGCTGTTTTGCTTTGTTTCTTAAGTGTTTCAGGAAACACCATACACTTCTCCAGGGTGGCTGCTAGCAATTTACATCCTGCCAATTAGCATAACAAGGCTCCCTCTTCTCCATATCCTGTCCTACCTTTCTGGATTTTACACTTTTTTCTGATGGCCCTTTTGCCCGGGGGGGCAGTGAGATTTCATTGTAGTGCAGATTTCCTTTACAGGCTTGCTTGGTTGACCAAAAAGGGCGTATGCGTTTTTTCCTGAATATATTCAGGAAAAAACGCATACGCCCTTTTTGGCCAAGTGCATCATTGTCGACGTTGTGCCTCTTTTCCTATGCTTTCAGGGCAATTCCAGTCTACCCCCTGCAATCGTTTTCCTGAAATTCAGCCCCGCTTTCAAGTCCCCTTCGCAGGCTTACTTCAATATATTTTTGGAGGATAGCTGTCATTTATAACTCTGCAGGTTTGTGAAGTACAGTGCCCCTGAGCTCCTTTCTTCAACTCGCTTTCTTGTGAGCTGGGCACAAAACCGCAGGATTGCTTCAGGCCCTAATCTGTTTCCAGCAGGGCACACTGAGCCTTTGTTTAATTCCTCTTCCTGGTGGGCAATGAGCGTTACATTTGCCCGTGCAGACACCTACAGCTAGTCTCTCATTGGTTCTCCCTATTCCTGTTCATCTTGCACAGAAATGGCAAGCTGTGCCAAACAGGAGGTTAAAGGCACTGACTCTCCAAGCGGGGAGAGTGTTAGTAAAGCATCTGGAATGGTGAACCCGAGGACCAGGATACGAAAACTGAGATGCATTTTAAATCGTTTCCCAATCACACGGTGGACGATACTCTGGGTTTCCCATGCATGTTTTAGCTGGAGGAAGAATGCCTTGAACCTGGAGAGTTGGGACCCATGGAATGGGTACCATGCAGTATGACTTCAAAGGGTCTGCATTTGCTCACCGAAACTCACCAGTGCTATCATCCAGAAGTGTCCAGCCTTATGTCTCAACCAGCTCTGGGTGTAGATGTGGTCAATCCCGGTTGCATCACATGCCCTGAGTGAATTATTTAAGAATTGCTCTCTATTTCACTGTCTTTGTGTTTTGTTTTCGAAATTTATTTTGATAATGGGATTTATCGGATTTTCACTGCTGCATTTCCGCCGCTGTACACACGCTTGATTCTCTTACGGAGACATATATATCCATGGGTTTTAAGATTCCTCCTAGTCAGGTATATTCCTAGGCGTTGAATATGTGGTGTTGAGTCCATTTCGTTGAGCAAGGAGTAGGTCTTGTCTATTACATATTTGGCTTATGGAATGTTATCTGTGCTAATTTCAGTCTCTGGTTTTATGCAGCACCCCAACGCACCTTTCCCCATAAGCAAGCACTAGTTGGTTTTCTAAATTTGAGACACTGTTCTGTTTTGTAATTCAGTTCATGTGTAGTGAAGTTTACATTCCGTGTATTAGTGATACCTTATGATGTTTCTTTTTCTGTGTGACGTAGTTCACGTAGAATCACCGTACCTGCATCCACTTACTATGCCGCTACGGGCCTGATGACACAGATTTCATTGCTGAGTGATATTGCATTGCACGTACGTGCCACAACTTCTTTATCCATTTTTTGCTTTCTGGGATATTTACCTGATACTGTAGACGAGCTTCTTGTGAACACAGCCGTCCCAAATATTGGGGTGGCTGTCTGTTTTTGATTTTAATTTCCATAAGCTATAGGACCATAAGTGGAAGTGCCATAGGCTGTGTTGCTTTGTTTCTTACGTGTTTCAGGAAACACCATACACTTCTCCAGGGTGGCTGCTGGCAATTTACATCCTGCCAATCAGCATAACAAGGCTCCCTGTTCTCCATATCCTGTCCTACCTTTCTGGATTTTACACTTTTTTCAGATGGCCCTTTTGCCCGGGGGGGCAGTGAGATTTCATTGTAGTGCAGATTTCCTTTACAGGCTTGCTTGGTTGGCCAAAAAGGGCGTATGCGTTTTTTCCTGAATATATTCAGGAAAAAACGCATACGCCCTTTTTGGCCAAGTGCATCATTGTCGACGTTGTGCCTCTTTTCCTATGCTTTCAGGGCAATTCCAGTCTACCCCCTGCAATCGTTTTCCTGAAATTCAGCCCCGCTTTCAAGTCCCCTTCGCAGGCTTACTTCAATATATTTTTGGAGGATAGCTGTCATTTATAACTCTGCAGGTTTGTGAAGTACAGTGCCCCTGAGCTCCTTTCTTCAACTCGCTTTCTTGTGAGCTGGGCACAAAACCGCAGGATTGCTTCAGGCCCTAATCTGTTTCCAGCAGGGCACACTGAGCCTTTGTTTAATTCCTCTTCCTGGTGGGCAATGAGCGTTACATTTGCCCGTGCAGACACCTACAGCTAGTCTCTCATTGGTTCTCCCTATTCCTGTTCATCTTGCACAGAAATGGCAAGCTGTGCCAAACAGGAGGTTAAAGGCACTGACTCTCCAAGCGGGGAGAGTGTTAGTAAAGCATCTGGAATGGTGAACCCGAGGACCAGGAAACGAAAACTGAGATGCATTTTAAATCATTTCCCAATCACACGGTGGACGATACTCTGGGTTTCCCATGCATGTTTTAGCTGGAGGAAGAATCCCTTGAACCTGGAGAGTTGGGACCCATGGAATGGGTACCATGCAGTATGACTTCAAAGGGTCTGCATTTGCTCACCGAAACTCACCAGTGCTATCAGCCAGAAGTGTCCAGCCTTATGTCTCAACCAGCTCTGGGTGTAGATGTGGTCAATCCCGGTTGCATCACATGCCCTGAGTGAATTATTTAAGAATTGCTCTCTATTTCACTGTCTTTGTGTTTTGTTTTCGAAATTTATTTTGATAATGGGATTTATCGGATTTTCACTGCTGCATTTCCGCCGCTGTACACACGCTTGATTCTCTTACGGAGACATATATATCCATGGGTTTTAAGATTCTTCCTAGTCAGGTATATTCCTAGACGTTGAATATGTGGTGTTGAGTCCATTTCGTTGAGCAAGGAGTAGGTCTTGTCTATTACATATTTGGCTTATGGAATGTTTTCTGTGCTAATTTCAGTCTCTGGTTTTATGCAGCACCCCAACGCACCTTTCCCCATAAGCAAGCACTAGTTGGTTTTCTAAATTTGAGACCCTGTTCTGTTTTGTAATTCAGTTCATGTGTAGTCAAGTTTACATTCCGTGTATTAGTGATATCTTATGATGTTTCTTTTTCTGTGTGACGTAGTTCACGTAGAATCACTGTACCTGCATCCGCTCATTATGCCGCTACGGGCCTGATGACACAGATTTCATTGCTGAGTGATATTGCATTGTACGTACGTGCCACAACTTCTTTATCCATTTTTTGCTTTCTGGGATATTTACCTGATACTGTAGACGAGCTTCTTGTGAACACAGCCGTCCCAAATATTGGGGTGGCTGTCTGTTTTTGATTTTAATTTCCGTAAGCTATAGGACCATAAGTGGAAGTGCCATAGGCTGTGTTGCTTTGTTTCTTACGTGTTTCAGGAAACACCATACACTTCTCCAGGGTGGCTGCTGGCAATTTACATCCTGCCAATCAGCATAACAAGGCTCCCTGTTCTCCATATCCTGTCCTACCTTTCTGGATTTTACACTTTTTTCAGATGGCCCTTTTGCCCGGGGGGGCAGTGAGATTTCATTGTAGTGCAGATTTCCTTTACAGGCTTGCTTGGTGGGCCAAAAAGGGCGTATGCGTTTTTTCCTGAATATATTCAGGAAAAAACGCATACGCCCTTTTTGGCCAAGTGCATCATTGTCGACGTTGTGCCTCTTTTCCTATGCTTTCAGGGCAATTCCAGTCTATCCCCTGCAATCGTTTTCCTGAAATTCAGCCCCGCTTTCAAGTCCCCTTCGCAGGCTTACTTCAATATATTTTTGGAGGATAGCTGTCATTTATGACTCTGCAGGTTTGTGAAGTACAGTGCCCCTGAGCTCCTTTCTTCAACTCGCTTTCTTGTGAGCTGGGCACAAAACCGCATGATTGCTTCAGGCCCTAATCTGTTTCCAGCAGGGCACACTGAGCCTTTGTTTAATTCCTCTTCCTGGTGGGCAATGAGCCTTACATTTGCCCGTGCAGACACCTGCAGCTAGTCTCTCATTGGTTCTCCCTATTCCTGTTCATCTTGCACAGAAATTGCAAGCTGTGCGAAACAGGAGGTTAAATGCACTGACTCTCCAAGCGGGGAGAGTGTTAGTAAAGCATCTGGAATGGTGAACCCGAGGACCAGGATACGAAAACTGAGATGCATTTTAAATCGTTTCCCAATCACACGGTGGACGATACTCTGGGTTTCCCATGCATGTTTTAGCTGGAGGAAGAATCCCTTGAACCTGGAGAGTTGGGACCCATGGAATGGGTCCATGCAGTATGACTTCAAAGGGTCTGCATTTGCTCACCGAAACTCACCAATGCTATCAGCCTGAAGTGTCCAGCCTTATGTCTCAAACAGCTCTGGGTGTAGATGTGGTCAATCCCGGTTGCATCACATGCCCTGAGTGAATTATTTAAGAATTGCTCTCTATTTCACTGTCTTTGTGTTTTGTTTTCGAAATTTATTTTGATAATGGGATTTATCGGATTTTCACTGCTGCATTTCCGCCGCTGTACACACGCTTGATTCTCTTACGGAGACATATATATCCATGGGTTTTAAGATTCTTCCTAGTCAGGTATATTCCTAGGCGTTGAATATGTGGTGTTGAGTCCATTTCGTTGAGCAAGGAGTAGGTCTTGTCTATTACATATTTGGCTTATGGAATGTTATCTGTGCTAATTTCAGTCTCTGGTTTTATGCAGCACCCCAACGCACCTTTCCCCATAAGCAAGCACTAGTTGGTTTTCTAAATTTGAGACCCTGTTCTGTTTTGTAATTCAGTTCATGTGTAGTGAAGTTTACATTTCGTGTATTAGTGATATCTTATGATGTTTCTTTTTCTGTGTGACGTAGTTCACGTAGAATCACCGTACCTGCATCCACTTACTATCCCGCTACGGGCCTGATGACACAGATTTCATTGCTGAGTGATATTGCATTGCACGTACGTGCCACAACTTCTTTATCCATTTTTTGCTTTCTGGGATATTTACCTGATACTGTAGACGAGCTTCTTGTGAACAGAGCCGTCCCAAATATTGGGGTGGCTGTCTGTTTTTGATTTTAATTTCCGTAAGCTATAGGACCATAAGTGGAAGTGCCATAGGCTGTGTTGCTTTGTTTCTTACGTGTTTCAGGAAACACCATACACTACTCCAGGGTGGCTGCTGGCAATTTACATCCTGCCAATCAGCATAACAAGGCTCCCTGTTCTCCATATCCTGTCCTACCTTTCTGGATTTTACACTTTTTTCAGATGGCCCATTTGCCCGGGGGGGCAGTGAGATTTCATTGTAGTGCAGATTTCCTTTACAGGCTTGCTTGGTTGGCCAAAAATGGCGTATGCGTTTTTTCCTGAATATATTCAGGAAAAAACGCATACGCCCTTTTTGGCCAAGTGCATCATTGTCAACGTTCTGCCTCATTTCCTATGCTTTCAGGGCAATTCCAGTCTACCCCCTGCAATCGTTTTCCTGAAATTCAGCCCCGCTTTCAAGTCCCCTTCGCAGGCTTACTTCAATATATTTTTGGAGGATAGCTGTCATTTATAACTCTGCAGGTTTGTGAAGTACAGTGCCCCTGAGCTCCTTTCTTCAACTCGCTTTCTTGTGAGCTGGGTACAAAACCGCAGGATTGCTTCAGGCCCTAATCTGTTTCCAGCAGGGCACACTGAGCCTTTGTTTAATTCCTCTTCCTGGTGGGCAATGAGCGTTACATTTGCCCGTGCAGACACCTACAGCTAGGCTCTCATTGGTTCTCCCTATTCCTGTTCATCTTGCACAGAAATTGCAAGCTGTGCCAAACAGGAGGTTAAAGGCACTGACTCTCCAAGCGGGGAGAGTGTTAGTAAAGCATCTGGAATGGTGAACCCGAGGACCAGGAAACGAAAACTGAGATGCATTTTAAATCATTTCCCAATCACACGGTGGACGATACTCTGGGTTTCCCATGCATGTTTTAGCTGGAGGAAGAATCCCTTGAACCTGGAGAGTTGGGACCCATGGAATGGGTACCATGCAGTATGACTTCAAAGGGTCTGCATTTGCTCACCGAAACTCACCAATGCTATCAGCCTGAAGTGTCCAGCCTTATGTCTCAACCAGCTCTGGGTGTAGATGTGGTCAATCCCGGTTGCATCACATGCCCTGAGTGAATTATTTAAGAATTGCTCTCTATTTCACTGTCTTTGTGTTTTGTTTTCGAAATTTATTTTGATAATGGGATTTATCGGATTTTCACTGCTGCGTTTCGGCCGCTGTACACACGCTTGATTCTCTTACGGAGACATATATATCCATGGGTTTTAAGATTCTTCCTAGTCAGGTATATTCCCAGGCGTTGAATATGTGGTGTTGGGTCCATTTCGTTGAGCAAGGAGTAGGTCTTGTCTATTACATATTTGGCTTATGGAATGTTATCTGTGCTAATTTCAGTCTCTGGTTTTATGCAGCACCCCAAGGCACCTTTCCCCATAAGCAAGCACTAGTTGGTTTTCTAAATTTGAGACCCTGTTTTGTTTTGTAATTCAGTTCATGTGTAGTCAAGTTTACATTCCGTGTATTAGTGATATCTTATGATGTTTCTTTTTCTGTGTGACGTAGTTCACGTAGAATCACTGTACCTGCATCCACTCATTATGCCGCTACGGGCCTGATGACACAGATTTCATTGCTGAGTGTTATTGCATTGTACGTACGTGCCACAACTTCTTTATCCATTTTTTGCTTTCTGGGATATTTACCTGATACTGTAGACGAGCTTCTTGTGAACACAGCCGTCCCAAATATTGGGGTGGCTGTCTGTTTTTGATTTTAATTTCCGTAAGCTATAAGACCATAAGTGGAAGTGCCATAGGCTGTGTTGCTTTGTTTCTTTCGTTTTTCAGGAAACACCATACACTTCTCCAGAGTGGCTGCTGGCAATTTACATCCTGCCAATCAGCATAACAAGGCTCCCTGTTCTCCATATCCTGTCCTACCTTTCTGGATTTTACACTTTTTTCAGATGGCCCTTTTGCCCGGGGGGGGCAGTGAGATTTCATTGTAGTGCAGATTTCCTTTACAGGCTTGCTTGGTTGGCCAAAAAGGGCGTATGCGTTTTTTCCTGAATATATTCAGGAAAAAACGCATACGCCCTTTTTGGCCAAGTGCATCATTGTCGACGTTGTGCCTATTTTCCTATGCTTCCAGGGCAATTCCAGTCTACCCCCTGCAATCGTTTTCCTGAAATTCTGCCCCGCTTTCAAGTCCCCTTCGCAGGCTTACTTCAATATATTTTTGGAGGATAGCTGTCATTTATAACTCTGCAAGTTTGTGAAGTACAGTGCCCCTGAGCTCCTTTCTTCAACTCGCTTTCTTGTGAGCTGGGCACAAAACCGCAGGATTGCTTCAGGCCCTAATCTGTTTCCAGCAGGGCACACTGAGCCTTTGTTTAATTCCTCTTCCTGGTGGGCAATGAGCGTTACATTTGCCCGTGCAGACACCTACAGCTAGTCTCTCATTGGTTCTCCCTATTCCTGTTCATCTTGCACAGAAATGGCAAGCTGTGCCAAACAGGAGATTAAAGGCACTGACTCTCCAAGCGGGGAGAGTGTTAGTAAAGCATCTGGAATGGTGAACCCGAGGACCAGGATACGAAAACTGAGATGCATTTTAAATCATTTCCCAATCACACGGTGGACGATACTCTGGGTTTCCCATGCATGTTTTAGCTGGAGGAAGAATGCCTTGAACCTGGAGAGTTGGGACCCATGGAATGGGTACCATGCAGTATGACTTCAAAGGGTCTGCTTTTGCTCACCGAAACTCACCAGTGCTATCAGCCTGAAGTGTCCAGCCTTATGTCTCAACCAGCTCTGGGTGTAGATGTGGTCAATCCCGGTTGCATCACATGCCCTGAGTGAATTAGTTAAGAATTGCTCTCTATTTCACTGTCTTTGTGTTTTGTTTTCGAAATTTATTTTGATAATGGGATTTATCGGATTTTCACTACTGCGTTTCGGCCACTGTACACACGCTTGATTCTCTTACGGAGACATATATATCCATGGGTTTTAAGATTCTTCCTAGTCAGGTATATTCCTAGGCGTTGAATATGTGGTGTTGGGTCCATTTCGTTGAGCAAGGAGTAGGTCTTGTCTATTACATATTTGGCTTATGGAAAGTTATCTGTGCTAATTTCAGTCTCTGGTTTTATGCAGCACCCCAAGGCACCTTTCCCCATAAGCAAGCACTAGTTGGTTTTCTAAATTTGAGACCCTGTTCTTTTTTGTAATTCAGTTCATGTGTAGTCAAGTTTACATTCCGTGTATTAGTGATATCTTATGATGTTTATTTTTCTGTGTGACGTAGTTCACGTAGAATCACCGTACCTGCATCCACTCACTATGCCGCTACGGGCCTGATGACACAGATTTCATTGCTGAGTGATATTGCATTGTACGTACGTGCCACAACTTCTTTATCCATTTTTTGCTTTCTGGGATATTTACCTGATACTGTAGACGAGCTTCTTGTGAACACAGCCGTTCCAAATATTGGGGTGGCTGTCTGTTTTTGATTTTAATTTCCGTAAGCTATAGGACCATAAGTGGAAGTGCCATAGGCTGTGTTGCTTTGTTTCTTACATGTTTCAGGAAACACCATACACTTCTCCAGGGTGGCTGCTGGCAATTTACATCCTGCCAATCAGCATAACAAGGCTCCCTGTTCTCCATATCCTGTCCTACATTTCTGGATTTTACACTTTTTTCAGATGGCCCTTTTGCCCGAGGGGGGGGCACTGAGATTTCACTGTAGTGCAGATTTCCTTTACAGGCTTGCTTGGTTGGCCAAAAAGGGCGTATGCGTTTTTTCCTGAATATATTCAGGAAAAAACGCATATGCCGTTTTTGGCCAAGTGCATCATTGTCGACGTTGTGCCTCTTTTCCTATGCTTTCAGGGCAATTCCAGTCTACCCCCTGCAATCGTTTTCCTGAAATTCTGCCCCGCTTTCAAGTCCCCTTCGCAGGCTTACTTCAATATATTTTTGGAGGATAGCTGTCATTTATAACTCTGCAGGTTTGTGAAGTACAGTGCCCCTGAGCTCCTTTCTTCAACTCGCTTTCTTGTGAGCTGGGCACAAAACCGCAGGATTGCTTCAGGCCCTAATCTGTTTCCAGCAGGGCACACTGAGCCTTTGTTTAATTCCTCTTCCTGGTGGGCAATGAGCGTTATATTTGCCCGTGCAGACACCTACAGCTAGTCTCTCATTGGTTCTCCCTATTCCTGTTCATCTTGCACAGAAATGGCAAGCTGTGGCAAACAGGAGGTTAAAGGCACTGACTCTCCAAGCGGGGAGAGTGTTAGTAAAGCATCTGGAATGGTGAACCCGAGGACCAGGATGCGAAAACTGAGAAGCATTTTAAATCGTTTCCCAATCACACGGTGGACGATACTCTGGGTTTCCCATGCATGTTTTAGCTGGAGGAAGAATCCCTTGAACCTGGAGAGTTGGGACCCATGGAATGGGTACCATGCAGTATGACTTCAAAGTGTCTGCATTTGCTCACCGAAACTCACCAATGCTATCAGCCTGAAGTGTCCAGCCTTATGTCTCAACCAGCTCTGGGTGTAGATGTGGTCAATCCCGGTTGCATCACATGCCCTGAGTGAATTAGTTAAGAATTGCTCTCTATTTCACTGTCTTTGTGTTTTGTTTTCGAAATTTATTTTGATAATGGGATTTATCGGATTTTCACTGCTGCGTTTCGGCCACTGTACACACGCTTGATTCTCTTACGGAGACATATATATCCATGGGTTTTAAGATTCTTCCTAGTCAGGTATATTCCTAGGCGTTGAATATGTGGTGTTGAGTCCATTTCGTTGAGCAAGGAGTAGGTCTTGTCTATTACATATTTGGCTTATGGTAAGTTATCTGTGCTAATTTCAGTCTCTGGTTTTATGCAGCCCCCCAAGGCACCTTTCCCCATAAGCAAGCACTAGTTGGTTTTCTAAATTTGAGACCCTGTTCTTTTTTGTAATTCAGTTCATGTGTAGTCAAGTTTACATTCCGTGTATTAGTGATATCTTATGATGTTTCTTTTTCTGTGTGACGTAGTTCACGTAGAATCACCGTACCTGCATCCACTCACTATGCCGCTACGGGCCTGATGACACAGATTTCATTGCTGAGTGATATTGCATTGTACGTACGTGCCACAACTTCTTTATCCATTTTTTGCTTTCTGGGATATTTACCTGATACTGTAGACGAGCTTCTTGTGAACACAGCCATTCCAAATATTGGGGTGGCTGTCTGTTTTTGATTTTAATTTCCGTAAGCTATAGGACCATAAGTGGAAGTGCCATAGGCTGTGTTGCTTTGTTTCTTACGTGTTTCAGGAAACACCATACACTTCTCCAGGGTGGCTGCTGACAATTTACATCCTGCCAATCAGCATAACAAGGCTCCCTGTTCTCCATATCCTGTCCTACCTTTCTGGATTTTACACTTTTTTCAGATGGCCCTTTTGCCCGGGGGGGGGGCAGTGAGATTTCATTGTAGTGCAGATTTCTTTAACAGGCTTGCTTGGTTGGCCAAAAAGGGCGTATGCGTTTTTTCCTGAATATATTCAGGAAAAAACGCATACGCCCTTTTTGGCCAAGTGCATCATTGTCGACGTTGTGCCTCTTTTCCTATGCTTTCAGGGCAATTCCAGTCTACCCCCTGCAATCGTTTTCCTGAAATTCTGCCCCGCTTTCAAGTCCCCTTCGCAGGCTTACTTCAATATATTTTTGGAGGATAGCTGTCATTTATAACTCTGCAGGTTTGTGAAGTACAGTGCCCCTGAGTTCCTTTCTTCAACTCGCTTTCTTGTGAGCTGGGCACAAAACCGCAGGATTGCTTCAGGCCCTAATCTGTTTCCAGCAGGGCACACTGAGCCTTTGTTTAATTCCTCTTCCTGGTGGGCAATGAGCATTACATTTGCCCGTGCAGACACCTACAGCTAGTCTCTCATTGGTTCTCCCTATTCCTGTTCATCTTGCACAGAAATGGCAAGCTGTGCCAAACAGGAGGTTAAAGGCACTGACTCTCCAAGCGGGGAGAGTGTTAGTAAAGCATCTGGAATGGTGAACCCGAGGACCAGGATACGAAAACTGAGATGCATTTTAAATCGTTTCCCAATCACACGGTGGACGATACTCTGGGTTTCCCATGCATGTTTTAGCTGGAGGAAGAATGCCTTGAACCTGGAGAGTTGGGACCCATGGAATGGGTACCATGCAGTATGACTTCAAAGGGTCTGCATTTGCTCACCGAAACTCACCAGTGCTATCAGCCTGAAGTGTCCAGCCTTATGTCTCAACCAGCTCTGGGTGTAGATGTGGTCAATCCCGGTTGCATCACATGACCTGAGTGAATTATTTAAGAATTGCTCTCTATTTCACTGTCTTTGTGTTTTGTTTTCGAAATTTATTTTGATAATGGGATTTATCGGATTTTCACTGCTGCATTTCCGCCGCTGTACACACGCTTGATTCTCTTACGGAGACATATATATCCATGGGTTTTAAGATTCTTCCTAGTCAGGTATATTCCTAGGCGTTGAATATGTGGTGTTGAGTCCATTTCGTTGAGCAAGGAGTAGGTCTTGTCTATTACATATTTGGCTTATGGAATGTTATCTGTGCTAATTTCAGTCTCTGGTTTTATGCAGCAACCCAACGCACCTTTCCCCATAAACAAGCACTAGTTGGTTTTCTAAATTTGAGAACCTGTTCTGTTTTGTAATTCAGTTCATGTGTAGTCAAGTTTACATTCCGTGTATTAGTGATATCTTATGATGTTTCTTTTTCTGTGTGACGTAGTTCACGTAGAATCACCGTACCTGCATCCACTTACTATGCCGCTACGGGCCTGATGACACAGATTTCATTGCTGAGTGATATTGCATTGCACGTACGTGCCACAACTTCTTTATCCATTTTTTGCTTTCTGGGATATTTACCTGATATTGTAGACGAGCTTCTTGTGAACACAGCCATCCCAAATATTGGGGTGGCTGTCTGTTTTTGATTTTAATTTCGGTAAGCTATAGGACCATAAGTGGAAGTGCCATAGGCTGTGTTGCTTTGTTTCTTACGTGTTTCAGGAAACACCATACACTTCTCCAGGGTGGCTGCTGGCAATTTACATCCTGCCAATCAGCATAACAAGGCTCCCTGTTCTCCATATCCTGTCCTACCTTTCTGGATTTTACACTTTTTTCAGATGGCCCTTTTGCCCGGGAGGGCAGTGAGATTTCATTGTAGTGCAGATTTCCTTTACAGGCTTGCTTGGTTGGCCAAAAAGGGCGTATGCGTTTTTTCCTGAATATATTCAGGAAAAAACGCATACGCCCTTTTTGGCCAAGTGCATCATTGTCGACGTTGTGCCTCTTTTCCTATGCTTTCAGGGCAATTCCAGTCTACCCCCTACAATCGTTTTCCTGAAATTCAGCCCCGCTTTCAAGTCCCCTTCGCAGGCTTACTTCAATATATTTTTGGAGGATAGCTGTCATTTATAACTCTGCAGGTTTGTGAAGTACAGTGCCCCTGAGCTCCTTTCTTCAACTCGCTTTCTTGTGAGCTGGGCACAAAACCGCAGGATTGCTTCAGGCCCTAATCTGTTTCCAGCAGGGCACACTGAGCCTTTGTTTAATTCCTCTTCCTGGTGGGCAATGAGCGTTACATTTGCCCGTGCAGACACCTACAGCTAGTCTCTCATTGGTTCTCCCTATTCCTGTTCATCTTGCACAGAAATGGCAAGCTGTGCCAAACAGGAGGTTAAAGGCAGTGACTCTCCAAGCGGGGAGAGTGTTAGTAAAGCATCTGGAATGGTGAACCCGAGGACCAGGATACGAAAACTGAGATGCATTTTCAATCGTTTCCCAATCAAACGGTGGACAATACTCTGGGTTTCCCATGCATGTATTAGCTGGAGGAAGAATGCCTTGAACCTGGAGAGTTGGGACCCATGGAATGGGTACCATGCAGTATGACTTCAAAGGGTCTGCATTTGCTCACCGAAACTCACCAGTGCTATCAGCCTGAAGTGTCCAGCCTTATGTCTCAACCAGCTCTGGGTGTAGATGTGGTCAATCCCGGTTGCATCACATGCCCTGAGTGAATTAGTTAAGAATTGCTCTCTATTTCACTGTCTTTGTGTTTTGTTTTCGAAATTTATTTTGATAATGGGATTTATCGGATTTTCACTGCTGCATTTCCGCCGCTGTACACACGCTTGATTCTCTTACGGAGACATATATATCCATGGGTTTTAAGATTCTTCCTAGTCAGGTATATTCCTAGGCGTTGAATATGTGGTGTTGGGTCCATTTCGTTGAGCAAGGAGTAGGTCTTGTCTATTACATATTTGGCTTATGGAATGTTATCTGTGCTAATTTCAGTCTCTGGTTTTATGCAGCACCCCAACGCACCTTTCCCCATAAGCAAGCACTAGTTGGTTTTCTAAATTTGAGACCCTGTTCTGTTTTGTAATTCAGTTCATGTGTAGTCAAGTTTACATTCCGTGTATTAGTGATATCTTATGATGTTTCTTTTTCTGTGTGACGTAGTTCACGTAGAATCACCGTACCTGCATCCACTTACTATGCCGCTACGGGCCTGATGACACAGATTTCATTGCTGAGTGATATTGCATTGCACGTACGTGCCACAACTTCTTTATCCATTTTTTGCTTTCTGGGATATTTACCTGATACTGTAGACGAGCTTCTTGTGAACACAGCCGTCCCAAATATTGGGGTGGCTGTCTGTTTTTGATTTTAATTTCCGTAAGCTATAGGACCATAAGTGGAAGTGCCATAGGCTGTGTTGCTTTGTTTCTTACGTGTTTCAGGAAACACCATACACTTCTCCAGGGTGGCTGCTGGCAATTTACATCCTGCCAATCAGCATAACAAGGCTCCCTGTTCTCCATATCCTGTCCTACCTTTCTGGATTTTACACTTTTTTCAGATGGCCCTTTTGCCCGGGGGGGCAGTGAGATTTCATTGTAGTGCAGATTACCTTTACAGGCTTGCTTGGTTGGCCAAAAAGGGCGTATGCGTTTTTTCCTGAATATATTCAGGAAAAAACGCATACGCCCTTTTTGGCCAAGTGCATCATTGTCGACGTTGTGCCTCTTTTCCTATGCTTTCAGGGCAATTCCAGTCTACCCCCTGCAATCGTTTTCCTGAAATTCAGCCCCGCTTTCAAGTCCCCTTCGCAGGCTTACTTCAATATATTTTTGGAGGATAGCTGTCATTTATAACTCTGCAGGTTTGTGAAGTACAGTGCCCCTGAGCTCCTTTCTTCACCTCGCTTTCTTGTGAGCTGGGCACAAAACCGCAGGATTGCTTCAGGCCCTAATCTGTTTCCAGCAGGGCACACTGAGCCTTTGTTTAATTCCTCTTCCTGGTGGGCAATGAGCGTTACATTTGCCCGTGCAGACACCTACAGCTAGTCTCTCATTGGTTCTCCCTATTCCTGTTCATCTTGCACAGAAATGGCAAGCTGTGCCAAACAGGAGGTTAAAGGCAGTGACTCTCCAAGCGGGGAGAGTGTTAGTAAAGCATCTGGAATGGTGAACCCGAGGACCAGGATACGAAAACTGAGATGCATTTTAAATCGTTTCGCAATCACACGGTGGACAATACTCTGGGTTTCCCATGCATGTTTTAGCTGGAGGAAGAATGCCTTGAACCTGGAGAGTTGGGACCCATGGAATGGGTACCATGCAGTATGACTTCAAAGGGTCTGCATTTGCTCACCGAAACTCACCAGTGCTATCAGCCTGAAGTGTCCAGCCTTATGTCTCAACCAGCTCTGGGTGTAGATGTGGTCAATCCCGGTTGCATCACATGACCTGAGTGAATTATTTAAGAATTGCTCTCTATTTCACTGTCTTTGTGTTTTGTTTTCGAAATTTATTTTGATAATGGGATTTATCGGATTTTCACTGCTGCATTTCCGCCGCTGTACACACGCTTGATTCTCTTACGGAGACATATATATCCATGGGTTTTAAGATTCTTCCTAGTCAGGTATATTCCTAGGCGTTGAATATGTGGTGTTGAGTCCATTTCGTTGAGCAAGGAGTAGGTCTTGTCTATTACATATTTGGCTTATGGAATGTTATCTGTGCTAATTTCAGTCTCTGGTTTTATGCAGCACCCCAACGCACCTTTCCCCATAAGCAAGCACTAGTTGGTTTTCTAAATTTGAGACCCTGTTCTGTTTTGTAATTCAGTTCATGTGTAGTCAAGTTTACATTCCGTGTATTAGTGATATCTTATGATGTTTCTTTTTCTGTGTGACGTAGTTCACGTAGAATCACCGTACCTGCATCCACTTACTATGCCGCTACGGGCCTGATGACACAGATTTCATTGCTGAGTGATATTGCATTGCACGTACGTGCCACAACTTCTTTATCCATTTTTTGCTTTCTGGGATATTTACCTGATACTGTAGACGAGCTTCTTGTGAACACAGCCATCCCAAATATTGGGGTGGCTGTCTGTTTTTGATTTTAATTTCCGTAAGCTATAGGACCATAAGTGGAAGTGGCATAGCCTGTGTTGCTTTGTTTCTTACGTGTTTCAGGAAACACCATACACTTCTCCAGGGTGGCTGCTGGCAATTTACATCCTGCCAATCAGCATAACAAGGCTCCCTGTTCTCCATATCCTGTCCTACATTTCTGGATTTTACACTTTTTTCAGATGGCCCTTTTGCCCGGGAGGGCAGTGAGATTTCATTGTAGTGCAGATTTCCTTTACAGGCTTGCTTGGTTGGCCAAAAAGGGCGTATGCGTTTTTTCCTGAATATATTCAGGAAAAAACGCATACGCCCTTTTTGGCCAAGTGCATCATTGTCGACGTTGTGCCTCTTTTCCTATGCTTTCAGGGCAATTCCAGTCTACCCCCTGCAATCGTTTTCCTGAAATTCAGCCCCGCTTTCAAGTCCCCTTCGCAGGCTTACTTCAATATATTTTTGGAGGATAGCTGTCATTTATAACTCTGCAGGTTTGTGAAGTACAGTGCCCCTGAGCTCCTTTCTTCAACTCGCTTTCTTGTGAGCTGGGCACAAAACCGCAGGATTGCTTCAGGCCCTAATCTGTTTCCAGCAGGGCACACTGAGCCTTTGTTTAATTCCTCTTCCTGGTGGGCAATGAGCGTTACATTTGCCCGTGCAGACACCTACAGCTAGTCTCTCATTGGTTCTCCCTATTCCTGTTCATCTTGCACAGAAATGGCAAGCTGTGCCAAACAGGAGGTTAAAGGCAGTGACTCTCCAAGCGGGGAGAGTGTTAGTAAAGCATCTGGAATGGTGAACCCGAGGACCAGGATACGAAAACTGAGATGCATTTTAAATCGTTTCCCAATCACACGGTGGACAATACTCTGGGTTTCCCATGCATGTATTAGCTGGAGGAAGAATGCCTTGAACCTGGAGAGTTGGGACCCATGGAATGGGTACCATGCAGTATGACTTCAAAGGGTCTGCATTTGCTCACCGAAACTCACCAGTGCTATCAGCCAGAAGTGTCCAGCCTTATGTCTCAACCAGCTCTGGGTGTAGATGTGGTCAATCCCGGTTGCATCACATGACCTGAGTGAATTATTTAAGAATTGCTCTCTATTTCACTGTCTTTGTGTTTTGTTTTCGAAATTTATTTTGATAATGGGATTTATCGGATTTTCACTGCTGCATTTCCGCCGCTGTACACACGCTTGATTCTCTTACGGAGACATATATATCCATGGGTTTTAAGATTCTTCCTAGTCAGGTATATTCCTAGGCGTTGAATATGTGGTGTTGAGTCCATTTCGTTGAGCAAGGAGTAGGTCTTGTCTATTACATATTTGGCTTATGGAATGTTATCTGTGCTAATTTCAGTCTCTGGTTTTATGCAGCACCCCAACGCACCTTTCCCCATAAGCAAGCACTAGTTGGTTTTCTAAATTTGAGACCCTGTTCTGTTTTGTAATTCAGTTCATGTGTAGTCAAGTTTACATTCCGTGTATTAGTGATATCTTATGATGTTTCTTTTTCTGTGTGACGTAGTTCACGTAGAATCACCGTACCTGCATCCACTTACTATGCCGCTACGGGCCTGATGACACAGATTTCATTGCTGAGTGATATTGCATTGCACGTACGTGCCACAACTTCTTTATCCATTTTTTGCTTTCTGGGATATTTACCTGATACTGTAGACGAGCTTCTTGTGAACACAGCCATCCCAAATATTGGGGTGGCTGTCTGTTTTTGATTTTAATTTCCGTAAGCTATAGGACCATAAGTGGAAGTGCCATAGGCTGTGTTGCTTTGTTTCTTACGTGTTTCAGGAAACACCATACACTTCTCCAGGGTGGCTGCTGGCAATTTACATCCTGCCAATCAGCATAACAAGGCTCCCTGTTCTCCATATCCTGTCCTACCTTTCTGGATATTACACTTTTTTCAGATGGCCCTTTTGCCCGGGGGGGCAGTGAGATTTCATTGTAGTGCAGATTTCATTTACAGGCTTGCTTGGTTGGCCAAAAAGGGCGTATGCGTTTTTTCCTGAATATATTCAGGAAAAAACGCATACGCCCTTTTTGGCCAAGTGCATCATTGTCGACGTTGTGCCTCTTTTCCTATGCTTTCAGGGCAATTCCAGTCTACCCCCTGCAATCGTTTTCCTGAAATTCAGCCCCGCTTTCAAGTCCCCTTCGCAGGCTTACTTCAATATATTTTTGGAGGATAGCTGTCATTTATAACTCTGCAGGTTTGTGAAGTACAGTGCCCCTGAGCTCCTTTCTTCAACTCGCTTTCTTGTGAGCTGGGCACAAAACCGCAGGATTGCTTCAGGCCCTAATCTGTTTCCAGCAGGGCACACTGAGCCTTTGTTTAATTCCTCTTCCTGGTGGGCAATGAGCGTTACATTTGCCCTTGCAGACACCTACAGCTAGTCTCTCATTGGATCTCCCTATTCCTGTTCATCTTGCACAGAAATGGCAAGCTGTGCCAAACAGGAGGTTAAAGGCAGTGACTCTCCAAGCGGGGAGAGTGTTAGTAAAGCATCTGGAATGGTGAACCCGAGTACCAGGATACGAAAACTGAGATGCATTTAAATCGTTTCCCAATCACACGGTGGACAATACTCTGGGTTTCCCATGCATGTATTAGCTGGAGGAAGAATGCCTTGAACCTGGAGAGTTGGGACCCATGGAATGGGTACCATGCAGTATGACTTCAAAGGGTCTGCATTTGCTCACCGAAACTCACCAGTGCTATCAGCCTGAAGTGTCCAGCCTTATGTCTCAACCAGCTCTGGGTGTAGATGTGGTCAATCCCGGTTGCATCACATGACCTGAGTGAATTATTTAAGAATTGCTCTCTATTTCACTGTCTTTGTGTTTTGTTTTCGAAATTTATTTTGATAATGGGATTTATCGGATTTTCACTGCTGCATTTCCGCCGCTGTACACACGCTTGATTCTCTTATGGAGACATATATATCCATGGGTTTTAAGATTTTTCCTAGTCAGGTATATTCCTAGGCGTTGAATATGTGGTGTTGAGTCCATTTCGTTGAGCAAGGAGTAGGTCTTGTCTATTACATATTTGGCTTATGGAATGTTATCTGTGCTAATTTCAGTCTCTGGTTTTATGCAGCACCCCAACGCACCTTTCCCCATAAGCAAGCACTAGTTGGTTTTCTAAATTTGAGACCCTGTTCTGTTTTGTAATTCAGTTCATGTGTAGTCAAGTTTACATTCCGTGTATTAGTGATATCTTATGATGTTTCTTTTTCTGTGTGACGTAGTTCACGTAGAATCACCGTACCTGCATCCACTTACTATGCCGCTACGGGCCTGATGACACAGATTTCATTGCTGAGTGATATTGCATTGCACGTACGTGCCACAACTTCTTTATCCATTTTTTGCTTTCTGGGATATTTTCCTGATACTGTAGACGAGCTTCTTGTGAACACAGCCGTCCCAAATATTGGGGTGGCTGTCTGTTTTTGATTTTAATTTCCGTAAGCTATAGGACCATAAGTGGAAGTGCCATAGGCTGTGTTGCTTTGTTTCTTACGTGTTTCAGGAAACACCATACACTTCTCCAGGGTGGCTGCTGGCAATTTACATCCTGCCAATCAGCATAACAAGGCTCCCTGTTCTCCATATCCTGTCCTAACTTTCTGGATTTTACACTTTTTTCAGATGGCCCTTTTGCCCGGGGGGGCAGTGAGATTTCATTGTAGTGCAGATTTCCTTTACAGGCTTGCTTGGTTGGCCAAAAAGGGCGTATTAGTTTTTTCCTGAATATATTCAGGAAAAAACGCATACGCCCTTTTTGGCCAAGTGCATCATTGTCGACGTTGTGCCTCTTTTCCTATGCTTTCAGGGCAATACCAGTCTACCCCCTGCAATCGTTTTCCTGAAATTCAGCCCCGCTTTCAAGTCCCCTTCGCAGGCTTACTTCAATATATTTTTGGAGGATAGCTGTCATTTATAACTCTGCAGGTTTGTGAAGTACAGTGCCCCTGAACTCCTTTCTTCAACTCGTTTTCTTGTGAGCTGGGCACAAAACCGCAGGATTGCTTCAGGCCCTAATCTGTTTCCAGCAGGGCACACTGAGCCTTTGTTTAATTCCTCTTCCTGGTGGGCAATGAGCGTTACATTTGCCCGTGCAGACACCTACAGCTAGTCTCTCATTGGTTCTCCCTATTCCTGTTCATCTTGCACAGAAATTGCAAGCTGTGCCGAACAGGAGGTTAAAGGCACTGACTCTCCAAGCGGGGAGAGTGATAGTAAATCATGTGGAATGGTGAACCCGAGGACCAGGATACGAAAACTGAGATGCATTTTAAATCATTTCCCAATCACACGGTGGACGATACTCTGGGTTTCCCATGCATGTTTTAGCTGGAGGAAGAATCCCTTGAACCTGGAGAGTTGGGACCCATGGAATGGGTACCATGCAGTATGACTTCAAAGGGTCTGCATTTGCTCACCGAAACTCACCAATGCTATCAGCCTGAAGTGTCCAGCCTTATGTCTCAACCAGCTCTGGGTGTAGATGTGGTCAATCCCGGTTGCATCACATGCCCTGAGTGAATTATTTAAGAATTGCTCTCTATTTCACTGTCTTTGTGTTTTGTTTTCGAAATTTATTTTGATAATGGGATTTATCGGATTTTCACTGCTGCGTTTCGGCCGCTGTACACACGCTTGATTCTCTTACGGAGACATATATATCCATGGGTTTTAAGATTCTTCCTAGTCAGGTATATTCCTAGGCGTTGAATATGCGGTGTTGGGTCCATTTCGTTGAGCAAGGAGTAGGTCTTGTCTATTACATATTTGGCTTATGGAAAGTTATCTGTGCTAATTTCAGTCTCTGGTTTTATGCAGCACCCCAACGCACCTTTCCCCATAAGCAAGCACTAGTTGGTTTTGTAAATTTGAGACCCTGTTCTTTTTTGTAATTCAGTTCATGTGTAGTCAAGTTTACATTCCGTGTATTAGTGATATCTTATGATGTTTCTTTTTCTGTGTGACGTAGTTCACGTAGAATTACCGTACCTGCATCCACTCACTATGCCGCTACGGGCCTGATGACACAGATTTCATTGCTGAGTGATATTGCATTGTACGTACGTGCCACAACTTCTTTATCCATTTTTTGCTTTCTGGGATATTTACCTGATACTGTAGACGAGCTTCTTGTGAACACAGCCGTCCGAAATATTGGGGTGGCTGTCTGTTTTTGATTTTAATTTCCGTAAGCTATAGGACCATAAGTGGAAGTGCCATAGGCTGTTTTGCTTTGTTTCTTACGTGTTTCAGGAAACACCATACACTTCTCCAGGGTGACTGCTGGCAATTTACATCCTGCCAATTAGCATAACAAGGCTCCCTGTTCTCCATATCCTGTCCTACCTTTCTGGATTTTACACTTTTTTCTGATGGCCCTTTTGCCCTGGTGGGCAGTGAGATTTCATTGTAGTGCAGATTTCCTTTACAGGCTTGCTTGGTTGGCCAAAAAGGGCGTATGCGTTTTTTCCTGAATATATTCAGGAAAAAACGCATACGCCCTTTTTGGCCAAGTGCATCATTGTCGACGTTGTGCCTCTTTTCCTATGCTTTCAGGGCAATTCCAGTCTACCCCCTGCAATCGTTTTCCTGAAATTCAGCCCCGCTTTCAAGTCCCCTTCGCAGGCTTACTTCAATATATTTTTGGAGGATAGCTGTCATTTATAACTCTGCAGGTTTGTGAAGTACAGTGCCCCTGAGCTCCTTTCTTCAACTCGCTTTCTTGTGAGCTGGGCACAAAACCGCAGGATTGCTTCAGGCCCTAATCTGTTTCCAGCAGGGCACACTGAGCCTTTGTTTAATTCCTCTTCCTGGTGGGCAATGAGCGTTACATTTGCCCGTGCAGACACCTACAGCTAGTCTCTCATTGGTTCTCCCTATTCCTGTTCATCTTGCACAGAAATGGCAAGCTGTGCGAAACAGGAGGTTAAAGGCACTGACTCTCCAAGCGGGGAGAGTGTTAGTAAAGCATCTGGAATGGTGAACCCGAGGACCAGGATACAAAAACTGAGATGCATTTTAAATCGTTTCCCAATCACACGGTGGACGATACTCTGGGTTTCCCATGCATGTTTTAGCTGGAGGAAGAATGCCTTGAACCTGGAGAGTTGGGACCCATGGAATGGGTACCATGCAGTATGACTTCAAAGGGTCTGCATTTGCTCACCGAAACTCACCAGTGCTATCAGCCAGAAGTGTCCAGCCTTATGTCTCAACCAGCTCTGGGTGTAGATGTGGTCAATCCCGGTTGCATCACATGCCCTGAGTGAATTATTTAAGAATTGCTCTCTATTTCACTGTCTTTGTGTTTTGTTTTCGAAATTTATTTTGATAATGGGATTTATCGGATTTTCACTGCTGCGTTTCGGCCGCTGTACACACGCTTGATTCTCTTACGGAGACATATATATCCATGGGTTTTAAGATTCTTCCTAGTCAGGTATATTCCTAGGCGTTGAATATGTGATGTTGAGTCCATTTCGTTGAGCAAGGAGTAGGTCTTGTCTATTACATATTTGGCTTATGGAATGTTATCTGTGCTAATTTCAGTCTCTGGTTTTATGCAGCACCCCAAGGCACCTTTCCCCATAAGCAAGCACTAGTTGGTTTTCTAAATTTGAGACCCTGTTCTGTTTTGTAATTCAGTTCATGTGTAGTCAAGTTTACATTCCGTGTATTAGTGATATCTTATGATGTTTCTTTTTCTGTGTGACGTAGTTCACGTAGAATCACCGTACCTGCATCCACTCACTATGCCGCTACGGGCCTGATGACACAGATTTCATTGCTGAGTGATATTGCATTGTACGTACGTGCCACAACTTCTTTATCCATTTTTTGCTTTCTGGGATATTTACCTGATACTGTAGACGAGCTTCTTGTGAACACAGCCGTCCCAAATATTGGGGTGGCTGTCTGTTTTTGATTTTAATTTCCGTAAGCTGTAAGACCATAATTGGGAGTGCCATAGGCTGTGTTGCTTTGTTTCTTTCGTGTTTCAGGAAACACCATAGACTTCTCCAGAGTGGCTGCTGGCAATTTACATCCTGCCAATCAGCATAACAAGGCTCCCTGTTCTCCATATCCTGTCCTACCTTTCTGGATTTTACACTTTTTTCAGATGGCCCTTTTGCCCGGGGTGGCAGTGAGATTTCATTGTAGTGCAGATTTCCTTTACAGGCTTGCTTGGTTGGCCAAAAAGGCGTATACGTTTTTACCTGAATATATTCAGGAAAAAACGCATACGCCCTTTTTGGCCAAGTGCATCATTGTCGACGTTGTGCCTCTTTTCCTATGCTTTCAGGGCAATTCCAGTCTACCCCCTGCAACCGTTTTCCTGAAATTCAGCCCCGCTTTCAAGTCCCCTTAGCAGGCTTACTTCAATATATTTTTGGAGGATAGCTGTCATTTATAACTCTGCAGGTTTGTGAAGTACAGTGCCCCTGAGCTCCTTTCTTCAACTCGCTTTCTTGTGAGCTGGGCACAAAACCGCAGGATTGCTTCAGGCCCTAATCTGTTTCCAGCAGGGCACACTGAGCCTTTGTTTAATTCCCCTTCCTGGTGGGCAAGGAGCGTTACATTTGCCCGTGCAGACACCTACAGCTAGTCTCTCATTGGTTCTCCCTATTCCTGTTCATCTTGCACAGAAATTGCAAGCTGTGCCAAAGAGGAGGTTAAAGGCACTGACTCTCCAAGCGGGGAGAGTGTTAGTAAAGCATCTGGAATGTTGAACCCGAGGACCAGGATACGAAAACTGAGATGCATTTTAAATCGTTTCCCAATCACACGGTTGACGATACTCTGGGTTTCCCATGCATGTTTTAGCTGGAGGAAGAATCCCTTGAACCTGGAGAGTTGGGACCCATGGAATGGGTACCATGCAGTATGACTTCAAAGGGTCTTCATTTGCTCACCGAAACTCACCAATGCTATCAGCCTGAAGTGTCCAGCCTTATGTCTCAACCAGCTCTGGGTGTAGATGTGGTCAATCCCGGTTGCATCACATGCCCTGAGTGAATTATTTAAGAATTGCTCTCTAATTCACTGTCTTTGTGTTTTGTTTTCGAAATTTATTTTGATAATGGGATTTATAGGATTTTCACTACTGCGTTTCGGCCGCTGTACACACGCTTGATTCTCTTACGGAGACATATATATCCATGGGTTTTAAGATTCTTCCTAATCAGGTATATTCCTAGGCGTTGAATATGTGGTGTTGGTTCCATTTCGTTGAGCAAGGAGTAGGTCTTGTCTATTACAGATTTGGCTTATGGAAAGTTATCTGTGCCAATTTCAGTCTCTGGTTTTATGCAGCACCCCAAGGCACCTTTACCCATAAGCAAGCACTAGTTGGTTTTCTAAATTTGAGACCCTGTTCTGTTTTGTAATTCAGTTCATGTGTAGTCAAGTTTACATTCCGTGTATTAGTGATATCTTATGATGTTTCTTTTTCTGTGTGACGTAGTTCACGTAGAATCACCGTACCTGCATCCACTCACTATGCCGCTATGGGCCTGATAACACAGATTTCATTGCTGAGTGATATTGCATTGTACGTACGTGCCACAACTTCTTTATCCATTTTTTGCTTTCTGGGATATTTACCTGATACTGTAGACGAGCTTCTTGTGAACACAGCCGTCCCAAATATTGGGGTGGCTGTCTGTTTTTGATTTTAATTTCCGTAAGCTATACGACCATAAGTGGAAGTGCCATAGGCTGTGTTGCTTTGTTTCTTACGTGTTTCAGGAAACACCATACACTTCTCCAGGGTTGCTGCTGGCAATTTACATCCTGCCAATCAGCATAACAAGGCTCCCTGTTCTCCATATCCTGTCCTACCTTTCAGGATTTTACACTTTTTTCAGATGGCCCTTTTGCCCGGGGGGCAGTGAGACTTCATTGTAGTGCAGATTTCTTTACAGGCTTGCTTGGTTGGCCAAAAAGGGCGTATGCTTTTTTTCCTGAATATATTCAGGAAAAAACGCATACGCCCTTTTTGGCCAAGTGCATCATTGTCGACGTTGTGCCACTTTTCCTTTGCTTTCAGGGCAATTCCAGTCTACCCCCTGCAATCGTTTTCCTGAAATTCTGCCCCGCTTTCAAGTCCCCTTCGCAGGCTTACTTCAATATACTTTTGGATGATAGCTGTCATTTATAACTCTGCAGGTTTGTGAAGTACAGTGCCCCTGAGCTCCTTTCTTCAACTCGCTTTCTTGTGAGCTTGGCAAAAAACCGCAGGATTGCTTCAGGCCCTAATCTGTTTCCAGCAGGGCACACTGAGCCTTTGTTTAATTCCTCTTCCTGGTCGGCAATGAGCGTTACATTTGCCCGTGCAGACACCTACAGCTAGTCTCTCATTGGTTCTCCCTATTCCTGTTCATCTTGCACAGAAATTGCAAGCTGTGCCAAACAGGAGGTTAAAGGCACTGACTCTCCAAGCGGGGAGAGTGTTAGTAAAGCATCTGGAATGGTGAACCCGAGGACCAGGATACGAAAACTGAGATGCATTTCAAATCGTTTCCCAATCACACGGTGGACGATACTCTGGGTTTCCCATGCATGTTTTAGCTGGAGGAAGAATCCCTTGAACCTGGAGAGTTGGGACCCATGGAATGGGTACCATGCAGTATGACTTCAAAGGGTCTGCATTTGCTCACCGAAACTCACCAATGCTATCAGGCTGAAGTGTCCAGCCTTATGTCTCAACCAGCTCTGGGTGTAGATGTGGTCAATCCCGGTTGCATCACATGCCCTGAGTGAATTATTTAAGAATTGCTTTCTATTTCACTGTCTTTGTGTTTTGTTTTCGAAATTTATTTTGATAATGGGATTTATCGGATTTTCACTGCTGCATTTCGGCCGCTGTACACACGCTTGATTCTCTTACGGAGACATATATTTCCATGGGTTTTAGGATTCTTCCTAGTCAGGTATATTCCTAGGCGTTGAATATGTGGTGTTGAGTCCATTTCGTTGAGCAAGGAATAGGTCTTGTCTATTACATATTTGGCTTATGGAATGTTATCTGTGCTAATTTCAGTCTCTGGTTTTATGCAGCACCCCAAGGCACCTTTCCCCATAAGCAAGCACTAGTTGGTTTTCTAAATTTGAGACCCTGTTCTCTTTTCTAATTCAGTTCATGTGTAGTCAAGTTTACATTCCGTGTATTAGTGATATCTTATGATGTTTCTTTTTCTGTGTGACGTAGCTCACGTAGAATCACCGTACCTGCATCCACTCACTACTCCGCTACGGGCCTGATGACACAGATTTCATTGCTGAGTGATATTGCATTGTACGTACGTGCCACAACTTCTTTATCCATTTTTTGCTTTCTGGGATATTTACCTGATACTGTAGACGAGCTTCTTGGGAACACAGCCGTCCCAAATATTGGGGTGGCTGTCTGTTTTTGATTTTAATTTCCGTAAGCTATAAGACCATAAGTGGAAGTGCCATAGGCTGTGTTGCTTTGTTTCTTACGTGTTTCAGGAAACACCATACACTTCTCCAGAGTGGCTGCTGGCAATTTACATCCTGCCAATCAGCATAACAAGGCTCCCTGTTCTCCATATCCTGTCCTACCTTTCTGGATTTTACACTTTTTTCAGATGGCCCTTTTGCCCGGGGGGGCAGTGAGATTTCATTGTAGTGCCGATTTCCTTTACAGGCTTGCTTGGTTGGCCAAAAAGGGCGTATGCGTTTTTTCCTGAATATATTCAGGAAAAAACGCATACGCCCTTTTTGGCCAAGTGCATCATTGTCGACGTTGTGCCTCTTTTCCTATGCTTTCAGGGCAATTCCAGTCTACCCCCTGCAATCGTTTTCATGAAATTCAGCCCCGCTTTCAAGTCCCCTTCGCAGGCTTACTTCAATATATTTTTGGAGGATAGCTGTCATTTATGACTCTGCAGGTTTGTGAAGTACAGTGCCCCTGAGCTCCTTTCTTCAACTCGCTTTCTTGTGAGCTGGGCACAAAACCGCATGATTGCTTCAGGCCCTAATCTGTTTCCAGCAGGGCACACTGAGCCTTTGTTTAATTCCTCTTCCTGGTGGGCAATGAGCGTTATATTTGCCCGTGCAGACACCTACAGCTAGTCTCTCATTGGTTCTCCCTATTCCTGTTCATCTTGCACAGAAATTGCAAGCTGTGCGAAACAGGAGGTTAAATGCACTGACTCTCCAAGCGGGGAGAGTGTTAGTAAAGCATCTGGAATGGTGAACCCGAGGACCAGGATACGAAAACTGAGATGCATTTTAAATCGTTTCCCAATCACACGGTGGACGATACTCTTGGTTCCCCATGCATGTTTTAGCTGGAGGAAGAATCCCTTGAACCTGGAGAGTTGGGACCCATGGAATGGGTCCATGCAGTATGACTTCAAAGGGTCTGCATTTGCTCACCGAAACAAACCAGTGCTATCAGCCTGAAGTGTCCAGCCTTATGTCTCAACCAGCTCTGGGTGTAGATGTGGTAATCCCGGTTGCATCACATGCCCTGAGTGAATTATTTAAGAATTGCTCTCTATTTCACTGTCTTTGTGTTTTGTTTTCCAAATTTATTTTAATAATGGGATTTATCGGATTTTCACTGCTGCGTTTCGGCCGCTGTACACACGCTTGATTCTCTTACGGAGACATATATATCCATGGGTTTTAAGATTCTTCCTAGTCAGGTATATTCCTAGGCGTTGAATATGTGGTGTTGGGTCCATTTCGTTGAGCAAGGAGTAGGTCTTGTCTATTACATATTTGGCTTATGGAAAGTTATCTGTGCTAATTTCAGTCTCTGGTTTTATGCAGCACCCCAAGGCACCTTTCCCCATAAGCAAGCACTAGTTGGTTTTCTAAATTTCAGACCCTGTTCTGTTTTGTAATTCAGTTTATGTGTAGTCAAGTTTACATTCCGTGTATTAGTGATATCTTATGATGTTTCTTTTTCTGTGTGACGTAGTTCACGTAGAATCACCGTACCTGCATCCACTCACTATGCCGCTACGGGCCTGATGACACAGATTTCATTGCTGAGTGATATTGCATTGTACGTACGTGCCACAACTTCTTTATCCATTTTTTGCTTTCTGGGATATTTACCTGATACTGTAGACGAGCTTCTTGTGAACACAGCCGTCCCAAATATTGGGGTGGCTGTCTGTTTTTGATTTTAATTTCCGTAAGCTATAGGACCATAAGTGGAAGTGCCATAGGCTGTGTTGCTTTGTTTCTTACGTGTTTCAGGAAACACCATACACTTCTCCAGGGTGGCTGCTGGCAATTTACATCCTGCCAATCAGCATAACAAGGCTCCCTGTTCTCCATATCCTGTCCTACCTTTCTGGATTTTACACTTTTTTCAGATGGCCCTTTTGCCGGGGGGGCAGTGAGATTTCATTGTAGTGCAGATTTCCTTTACAGGCTTGCTTGGTTGGCCAAAAAGGGCGTATGCGTTTTTTCCTGAATATATTCAGGAAAAAACGCATACGCCTTTTTTGGCCAAGTGCATCATTGTCGACGTTGTGCCTCTTTTCCTATGCTTTCAGGGCAATTCCAGTCTACCCCCTGCAACCGTTTTCCTGAAATTCAGCCCCGCTTTCAAATCCCCTTCGCAGGCTTACTTCAATATATTTTTGGAGGATAGCTGTCATTTATAACTCTGCAGGTTTGTGAAGTACAGTGCCCCTGAGCTCCTTTCTTCAACTCGCTTTCTTGTGAGCTGGGCACAAAACCGCAGGATTGCTTCAGGCCCTAATCTGTTTCCAGCAGGGCACGCTGAGCCTTTGTTTAATTCCTCTTCCTGGTGGGCAATGAGCGTTACATTTGCCCGTGCAGACACCTACAGCTAGTCTCTCATTGGTTCTCCCTATTCCTGTTCATCTTGCACAGAAATGGCAAGCTGTGCCAAACAGGAGGTTAAAGGCACTGACTCTCCAAGCGGGGAGAGTGTTAGTAAAGCATCTGGAATGGTGAACCCGAGGACCAGGATACGAAAACTGAGATGCATTTTAAATCGTTTCCCAATCACACGGTGGACGATACTCTGGGTTTCCCATGCATGTTTTAGCTGGAGGAAGAATGCCTTGAACCTGGAGAGTTGGGACCCATGGAATGGGTACCATGCAGTATGACTTCAAAGGGTCTGCATTTGCTCACCGAAACTCACCAATGCTATCAGCCTGAAGTGTCCAGCCTTATGTCTCAACCAGCTCTGGGTGTAGATGTGGTCAATCCCGGTTGCATCACATGCCCTGAGTGAATTAGTTAAGAATTGCTCTCTATTTCACTGTCTTTGTGTTTTGTTTTCGAAATTTATTTTGATAATGGGATTTATCGGATTTTCACTGCTGCGTTTCGGCCGCTGTACACACGCTTGATTCTCTTACGGAGACATATATATCCATGGGTTTTAAGATTCTTCCTAGTCAGGTATATTCTTAGGCGTTGAATATGTTGTGTTGGGTCCATTTCGTTGAGCAAGGAGTAGGTCTTGTCTATTACATATTTGGCTTATGGAAAGTTATCTGTGCTAATTTCAGTCTCTGGTTTTATGCAGCACCCCAAGGCACCTTTCCCCATAAGCAAGCACTAGTTGGTTTTCTAAATTTGAGACCCTGTTCTTTTTTGTAATTCAGTTCATGTGTAGTCAAGTTTACATTCCGTGTATTAGTGATATCTTATGATGTTTCTTTTTCTGTGTGACGTAGTTCACGTAGAATCACCGTACCTGCATCCTCTCACTATGCCGCTACGGGCCTGATGACACAGATTTCATTGCTGAGTGATATTGCATTGTACGTACGTGCCACATCTTCTTTATCCATTTTTTGCTTTCTGGGATATTTACCTGATACTGTAGACGAGCTTCTTGTGAACACAGCCGTCCCAAATATTGGGGTGGCTGTCTGTTTTTGATTTTAATTTCCGTAAGCTATAGGACCATAAGTGGAAGTGCCATAGGCTGTGTTGCTTTGTTTCTTACGTGTTTCAGGAAACACCATACACTTCTCCAGGGTGGCTGCTGGCAATTTACATCCTGCCAATCAGCATAACAAGGCTCCCTGTTCTCCATATCCTGTCCTACCTTTCTGGATTTTACACTTTTTTCAGATGGCCCTTTTACCCGGGGGGGCAGTGAGATTTCATTGTAGTGCAGATTTCCTTTACAGGCTTGCTTGGTTGGCCAATAAGGGCGTATGCGTTTTTTCCTGAATATATTCAGGAAAAAACGCATACGCCCTTTTTGGCCAAGTGCATCATTGTCGACATTGTGCCTCTTTTCCTATGCTTTCAGGGCAATTCCAGTCTACCCCCTGCAATCGTTTTCCTGAAATTCAGCCCCGCTTTCAAGTCCCCTTCGCAGGCTTACTTCAATATATTTTTGGAGGATAGCTGTCATTTATAACTCTGCAGGTTTGTGAAGTACAGTGCCCCTGAGCTCCTTTCTTCACCTCGCATTCTTGTGAGCTGGGCACAAAACCGCAGGATTGCTTCAGGCCCTAATCTGTTTCCAGCAGGGCACGCTGTGCCTTTGTTTAATTCCTCTTCCTGGTGGGCAATGAGCGTTACATTTGCCCGTGCAGACACCTACAGCTAGTCTCTCATTGGTTCTCCCTATTCCTGTTCATCTTGCACAGAAATTGCAAGCTGTGCGAAACAGGAGGTTAAAGGCACTGACTCTCCAAGCGGGGAGAGTGTTAGTAAAGCATCTGGAATGGTGAACCCGAGGACCAGGAAACAAAAACTGAGATGCATTTTAAATCATTTCCCAATCACACGGTGGACGATACTCTGGGTTTCCCATGCATGTTTTAGCTGGAGGAAGAATCCATTGAACCTGGAGAGTTGGGAACCATGGAATGGGTACCATGCAGTATGACTTCAAAGGGTCTGCATTTGCTCACCGAAACTCACCAATGCTATCAGCCTGAAGTGTCCAGCCTTATGTCTCAACCAGCTCTGGGTGTAGATGTGGTCAATCCCGGTTGCATCACATGACCTGAGTGAATTATTTAAGAATTGCTCTCTATTTCACTGTCTTTGTGTTTTGTTTTCGAAATTTATTTTGATAGTGGGATTTATCGGATTTTCACTGCTGCGTTTCGGCCGCTGTACACACGCTTGATTCTCTTACGGAGACATATATATCCATGGGTTTTAAGATTCTTCCTAGTCAGGTACATTCCTAGGCGTTGAATATGTGGTGTTGGGTCCATTTCGTTGAGCAAGGAGTAGGTCTTGTCTATTACATATTTGGCTTATGGAAAGTTATCTGTGCTAATTTCAGTCTCTAGTTTTATGCAGCACCCCAAGGAACCTTTCCCCATAAGCAAGCACTAGTTGGTTTTCTAAATTTGAGACCCTGTTCTGTTATGTAATTCAGTTCATGTGTAGTCAAGTTTACATTCCGTGTATTAGTGATATCTTATGATGTTTCTTTTTCTGTGTGACGTAGTTCACGTAGAATCACTGTACCTGCATCCACTCACTATGCCGCTACGGGCCTGATGACACAGATTTCATTGCTGAGTGATATTGCATTGCACGTACGTGCCACAACTTCTTTATCCATTTTTTGCTTTCTGGGATATTTACCTGATACTGTAGACGAGCTTCTTGTGAACACAGCCGTCCCAAATATTGGGGTGGCTGTCTGTTTTTGATTTTAATTTCCGTAAGCTATAGGACCATAAGCGGAAGTGCCATAGGCTGTGTTGCTTTGTTTCTTACGTGTTTCAGGAAACACCATACACTTCTCCAGGGTGGCTGCTGGCAATTTACATCCTGCCAATCAGCATAACAAGGCTCCCTGTTCTCCATATCCTGTCCTACCTTTCTGGATTTTACACTTTTTTCAGATGGCCCTTTTGCCCGGGGGGGCAGTGAGATTTCATTGTAGTGCAGATTTCCTTTACAGGCTTGCTTGGTTGGCCAAAAAGTGCGTATGCGTTTTTTCCTGAATATATTCAGGAAAAAACGCATACGCCCTTTTTGGCCAAGTGCATCATTGTCGATGTTGTGCCTCTTTTCCTATGCTTTCAGGGCAATTCCAGTCTACCCCTGCAATCGTTTTCCTTAAATTCAGCCCCGCTTTCAAGTCCCCTTCGCAGGCTTACTTCAATATATTTTTGGAGGATAGCTGTCATTTTTAACTCTGCAGGTTTGTGAAGTAGAGTGCCCCTGAGCTCCTTTCTTCAACTCGCTTTCTTGTGAGCTGGGCACAAAACCGCAGGATTGCTTCAGGCCCTAATCTGTTTCCAGCAGGGCACACTGAGCCTTTGTTTAATTCCTCTTCCTGGTGGGCAATGAGCGTTACATTTGCCCGTGCAGACACCTACAGCTAGTCTCTCATTGGTTCTCCCTATTCCTGTTCATCTTGCACAGAAATGGCAAGCTGTGCCAAACAGGAGGTTAAAGGCACTGACTCTCCAAGCGGGGAGAGTGTTAGTAAAGCATCTGGAATGGTGAACCCGAGGACCAGGATACGAAAACTGAGATATATTTTAAATCGTTTCCCAATCACACGGTGGACGATACTCTGGGTTTCCCATGCATGTTTTAGCTGGAGGAAGAATGCTTTGAACCTGGAGAGTTGGGACCCATGGAATGGGTACCATGCAGTATGACTTCAAAGGGTCTGCATTTGCTCACCGAAACTCACCAGTGCTATCAGCCTGAAGTGTCCAGCCTTATGTCTCAACCAGCTCTGGGTGTAGATGTGGTCAATCCCGGTTGCATCACATGCCCTGAGTGAATTATTTAAGAATTGCTCTCTATTTCACTGTCTTTGTGTTTTGTTTTCGAAATTTATTTTGATAATGGGATTTATCGGATTTTCACTGCTGCGTATCGGCCGCTGTACACACGCTTGATTCTCTTACGGAGACATATATATCCATGGGTTTTAAGATTCTTCCTAGTCAGGTATATTCCTAGGCATTGAATATGTGGTGTTGAGTCCATTTCGTTGAGCAAGGTGTAGGTCTTGTCTATTACATATTTGGCTTATGGAAAGTTATCTGTGCTAATTTCAGTCTCTGGTTTTATGCAGCCCTCCAAGGCACCTTTCCCCATAAGCAAGCACTAGTTGGTTTTCTAAATTTGAGACCCTGTTCTGTTTTGTAATTCAGTACATGTGTAGTCAAGTTTACATTCCGTGTATTAGTGATATCTTATGATGTTTCTTTTTCTGTGTGACGTAGTTCACGTAGAATCACCGTACCTGCATCCACTCACTATGCCGCTACGGGCCTGATGACACAGATTTCATTGCTGAGTGATATTGCATTGCACGTACGTGCCACAACTTCTTTATCCATTTTTTGCTTTCTGGGATATTTACCTGGTACTGTAGACGAGCTTCTTGGGAACACAGCCGTCCCAAACTTTGGGGTGGCTCTCTGTTTTTGATTTTAATTTCCCTAAGGAATAGGACCATAAGTGCAATTGCCATAGTCTGTGTTGCTTTATTTCTTACGTGTTTCAGGAAACACCATACACTTCTCCAGGGTGGCTGTTGGCAATTTACATCCTGCCAATCAGCATAACAAGGCTCCCTCTTCTCCATATCCTGTCCTACCTTTCTGGATTTTACACTTTTTTCAGATGGCCCTCTTTCCCGGGGGGCAGTGAGACTTCATTGTAGTGAAGATTTCCTTTACAGGCTTGCTTGGTTGGCCAAAAAGGGCGTATGCGTTTTTTCCTGAATATATTCAGGAAAAAACGCATACGCCCTTTTTGGCCAAGTGCATCATTGTCGACGTTCTGCCTCTTTTCCTATGCTTTCAGGGCAATTCCAGTCTACCCCCTGCAATCGTTTTCCTGAAATTCTGCCCCGCTTTCAAATCCCCTACGCAGGCTTACTTCAATATACTTTTGGAAGATAGCTGTCATTTATAACTCTGCAGGTTTGTGAATTTCAGTGCCCCTGAGCTCCTTTCTTCAACTCGCTTTCTTGTGAGCTGGGCACAAAACCGCAGGATTGCTTCAGGCCCTAATCTGTTTCCAGCAGGGCACACTGAGCCTTTGTTTAATTCCTCTTCCTGGTGGGCAATGAGCGTTACATTTGCCCGTGTAGACACCTACAGCTAGTCTCTCATTGGTTCTCCCTATTCCTGTTCATCTTGCACAGAAATTGCAAGCTGTGCCAAAGAGGAGGTTAAAGGCACTGACTCTCTAAGCGGGGAGAGTGTTAGTAAAGCATCTGGAATGGTGAACCCGAGGACCAGGATACGAAAACTGAGATGCATTTTAAATCGTTTCCCAATCACACGGTGGACGATACTCTGGGTTTCCCATGCATGTTTTAGCTGGAGGAAGAATCCCTTGAACCTGGAGAGTTGGGACCCATGGAATGGGTACCATGCAGTATGACTTCAAAGGGTCTGCATTTGCTCACCGAAACTCACCAATGCTATCAGCCTGAAGTGTCCAGCCTTATGTCTCAACCAGCTCTGGGTGTAGATGTGGTCAATCCCGGTTGCATCACATGCCCTGAGTGAATTATTTAAGAATTGCTCTCTATTTCACTGTCTTTGTGTTTTGTTTTCGAAATTTATTTTGATAATGGGATTTATCGGATTTTCACTGCTGCGTTTCGGCCGCTGTACACACGCTTGATTCTCTTACGGAGACATATATATCCATGGGTTTTAAGATTCTTCCTAGTCAGGTATATTCCTAGGCGTTGAATATGTGGTGTTGGGTCCATTTCGTTGAGCAAGGAGTAGGTCTTGTCTATTACATATTTGGCTTATGGAAAGTTATCTGTGCTAATTTCAGTCTCTGGTTTTATGCAGCACCCCAAGGCACCTTTCCCCATAAGCAAGCACTAGTTGCTTTTCTAAATTTGAGACCCTGTACTGTTTTGTAATTCAGTTCATGTGTAGTCAAGTTTACATTCCGTGTACTAGTGATATCTTATGATGTTTCTTTTTCTGTGTGACGTAGTTCACGTAGAATCACCGTACCTGCATCCACTCACTATGCCGCTACGGGCCTGATGACACAGATTTCATTGCTGAGTGATATTGCATTGTACCTACGTGCCACAACTTCTTTATCCATTTTTTGCTTTCTGGGATATTTACCTGATACTGTAGACGAGCTTCTTGTGAACACAGCCGTCCCAAATATTGGGGTGGCTGTCTGTTTTTGATTTTAATTTCCGTAAGCTATAGGACCATAAGTGGAAGTGCCATAGGATGTGTTGCTTTGTTTCTTACGTGTTTCAGGAAACACCATACACTTCTCCAGGGTGGCTGCTGGCAATTTACATCCTGCCAATCAGCATAACAAGGCTCCTTGTTCTCCATATCCTGTCCTACCTTTCTGGATTTTACACTTTTTTCAGATGGCCCTTTTGCCCGGGGGGCAGTGAGACTTCATTGTAGTGCAGATTTCCTTTACAGGCTTGCTTGGTTGGCCAAAAAGGGCGTATGCGTTTTTTCCTGAATATATTCAGGAAAAAACGCATACGTCCTTTTTGGCCAAGTGCATCATTGTCGACGTTCTGCCTCTTTTCCTATGCTTTCAGGGCAATTCCAGTCTACCCCCTGCAATCGTTTTCCTGAAATTCTGCCCCGCTTTCAAGTCCCCTTCGCAGGCTTACTTCAATATATTTTTGGAGGATAGCTGTCATTTATAACTCTGCAGGTTTGTGAAGTACAGTGCCCCTGAGCTCCTTTCTTCAACTCGCTTTCTTGTGAGCTGGGCACAAAACCGCAGGATTGCTTCAGGCCCTAATCTGTTTCCAGCAGGGCACGCTGAGCCTTTGTTTAATTCCTCTTCCTGGTGGGCAATGAGCGTTACATTTGCCCGTGCAGACACCTACAGCTAGTCTCTCATTGGTTCTCCCTATTCCTGTTCATCTTGCACAGAAATGGCAAGCTGTGCCAAACAGGAGGTTAAAGGCACTGACTCTCCAAGCGGGGAGAGTGTTAGTAAAGCATCTGGAATGGTGAACCCGAGGACCAGGATACGAAAACTGAGATGCATTTTAAATCGTTTCC
Source organism: Phocoena phocoena (assembly GCF_963924675.1). Classification (NCBI taxonomy): domain Eukaryota; kingdom Metazoa; phylum Chordata; class Mammalia; order Artiodactyla; family Phocoenidae; genus Phocoena; species Phocoena phocoena. Next base: position 20,301 of record NW_027077707.1, on the reverse strand, counting down.
CAATCACACGGTGGACGATACTCTGGGTTTCCCATGCATGTTTTAGCTGGAGGAAGAATGCCTTGAACCTGGAGAGTTGGGACCCATGGAATGGGTACCATGCAGTATGACTTCAAAGGGTCTGCATTTGCTCACCAAAACTCACCAGTGCTATCAGCCAGAAGTGTTCAGCCTTATGTCTCAACCAGCTCTGGGTGTAGATGTGGTCAATCCCAGTTGCATCACATGACCTGAGTGAATTATTTAAGAATTGCTCTCTATTTCACTGTCTTTGTGTTTTGTTTTCGAAATTTATTTTGATAATGGGATTTATCGGATTTTCACTGCTGCGTTTCAGCCGCTGTACACACGCTTGATTCTCTTACGGAGACATATATATCCATGGGTTTTAAGATTCTTCCTAGTCAGGTATATTCCTAGGCGTTGAATATGTGGTGTTGAGTCCATTTCGTTGAGCAAGGAGTAGGTCTTGTCTATTACATATTTGGCTTATGGAAAGTTATCTGTGCTAATTTCAGTCTCTGGTTTTATGCAGCACCCCAATGCACCTTTCCCCATAAGCAAGCACTAGTTGGTTTTCTAAATTTGAGACCGTGTTCTGTTTTGTAATTCAGTTCATGTGTAGTGAAGTTTACATTCCGTGTATTAGTGATATCTTATGATGTTTCTTTTTCTGTGTGACGTAGTTCACGTAGAATCACCGTACCTGCATCCACTCACTATGCCGCTACGGGCCTGATGACACAGATTTCATTGCTGAGTGATATTGCATTGTACGTACGTGCCACAACTTCTTTATCCATTTTTTGCTTTCTGGGATATATACCTGATACTGTAGACGAGCTTCTTGTGAACACAGCCGTCCCAAATATTGGGGTGGCTGTCTGTTTTTGATTTTAATTTCCGTAAGCTATAGGACCATAAGTGGAAGTGCCATAGGATGTGTTGCTTTGTTTCTTATGTGTTTCAGGAAACACCATACACTTCTCCAGGGTGGCTGCTGGCAATTTACATCCTGCCAATCAGCATAACAAGGCTCCCTGTTCTCCATATCCTGTCCTACCTTTCTGGATTTTACACTTTTTTCAGATAGCCCTTTTGACCGGGGGGCAGTGAGACTTCATTGTAGTGCAGATTTCCTTTACAGGCTTGCTTGGTTGGCCAAAAAGGGCGTATGCATTTTTTCCTGAATATATTCAGGAAAAAACGCATACGCACTTTTTGGCCAAGTGCATCATTGTCGACGTTGTGCCTCTTTTCCTATGCTTTCAGGGCAATTCCAGTCTACCCCCTGCAATCGTTTTCCTGAAATTCTGCCCCGCTTTCAAGTCCCCTACGCAGGCTTACTTCAATATACTTTTGGAAGATAGCTGTCATTTATAACTCTGCAGGTTTGTGAATTACAGTGCCCCTGAGCTCCTTTCTTCAACTCGCTTTCTTGTGAGCTGGGCACAAAACCGCAGGATTGCTTCAGGCCCTAATCTGTTTCCAGCAGGGCACACTGAGCCTTTGTTTAATTCCTCTTTCTGGTGGGCAATGAGCGTTACATTTGCCCGTGCAGACACCTACAGCTAGTCTCTCATTGGTTCTCCCTATTCCTGTTCATCTTGCACAGAAATTGCAAGCTGTGCCAAAGAGGAGGTTAAAGGCACTGACTCTCTAAGCGGGGAGAGTGTTAGTAAAGCATCTGGAATGGTGAACCCGAGGACCAGGATACGAAAACTGAAATGCATTTTAAATCGTTTCCCAATCACACGGTGGACGAGACTCTGGGTTTCCCATGCATGTTTTAGCTGGAGGAAGAATCCCTTGAACCTGGAGAGTTGGGACCCATGGAATGGGTACCATGCAGTATGACTTCAAAGGGTCTGCATTTGCTCACCGAAACTCACCAATGCTATCAGCCTGAAGTGTCCAGCCTTATGTCTCAACCAGCTCTGGGTGTAGATGTGGTCAATCCCGGTTGCATCACATGCCCTGAGTGAATTATTTAAGAATTGCTCTCTATTTCACTGTCTTTGTGTTTTGTTTTCGAAATTTATTTTGATAATGGGATTTATCGGATTTTCACTGCTGCGTTTCGGCCGCTGTACACACGCTTGATTCTCTTACGGAGACATATATATCCATGGGTTTTAAGATTCTTCCTAGTCAGGTATATTCCTAGGCGTTGAATATGTGGTGTTGGGTCCATTTCGTTGAGCAAGGAGTAGGTCTTGTCTATTACATATTTGGCTTATGGAAAGTTATCTGTGCTAATTTCAGTCTCTGGTTTTATGCAGCACCCCAAGGCACCTTTCCCCATAAGCAAGCACTAGTTGGTTTTCTAAATTTGAGACCCTGTTCTGTTTTGTAATTCAGTTCATGTGTAGTCAAGTTTACATTCCGTGTACTAGTGATAACTTATGATGTTTCTTTTTCTGTGTGATGTAGTTCACGTAGAATCACCGTACCTGCATCCACTCACTATGCCGCTACGGGCCTGATGACACAGATTTCATTGCTGAGTGATATTGCATTGTACGTACGTGCCACAACTTCTTTATCCATTTTTTGCTTTCTGGGATATTTACCTGATACTGTAGACGAGCTTCTTGTGAACACAGCCGTCCCAAATATTGGGGTGGCTGTCTTTTTTTGATTTTAATTTCCGTAAGCTATAGGACCATAAGTGGAAGTGCCATAGGCTGTGTTGCTTTGTTTCTTACGTGTTTCAGGAAACACCATACACTTCTCCAGGGTGGCTGCTGGCAATTTACATCCTGCCAATCAGCATAACAAGGCTCCCTGTTCTCCATATCCTGTCCTACCTTTCTGGATTTTACACTTTTTTCAGATGGCCCTTTTGCCCGGGGGGCAGTGAGACTTCATTGTAGTGCAGATTTCCTTTACAGGCTTGCTTGGTTGGCCAAAAAGGCCGTATGCGTTTTTTCCTGAATATATTCAGGAAAAAACGCATACGCCCTTTTTGGCCAAGTGCATCATTGTCGACGTTCTGCCTCTTTTCCTATGCTTTCAGGGCAATTCCAGTCTACCCCCTGCAATCGTTTTCCTGAAATTCTGCCCCGCTTTCAAGTCCCCTTCACAGGCTTACTTCAATATATTTTTGGAGGATAGCTGTCATTTATAACTCTGCAGGTTTGTGAAGTACAGTGCCCCTGAGCTCCTTTCTTCAACTCGCTTTCTTGTGAGCTGGGCACAAAACCGCAGGATTGCTGCAGGACCTAATCTGTTTCCAGCAGGGCACACTGAGCCTTTGTTTAATTCCTCTTCCTGGTGGGCAATGAGCGTTACATTTGCCCGTGCAGACACCTACAGCTAGTCTCTCATTGGTTCTCCCTATTCCTGTTCATCTTGCACAGAAATTGCAAGCTGTGCCAAAGAGGAGGTTAAAGGCACTGACTCTCCAAGCGGGGAGAGTGTTAGTAAAGCATCTGGAATGGTGAACCCGAGGACCAGGATACGAAAACTGAGGTGCATTTTAAATCGTTTCCCAATCACACTGTGGACCATACTGTGGGTTTCCCATGCATGTTTTAGCTGGAGGAAGAATCCCTTGAACCTGAAGAGTTGGGACCCATGGAATAGGTACCATGCAGTATGACTTCAAAGGGTCTGCATTTGCTCACCGAAACTCACCAATGCTATCAGCCTGAAGTGTCCAGCCTTATGTCTCAACCAGCTCTGGGCGTAGATGTGGTCAATCCCGGTTGCATCACATGCCCTGAGTGAATTATTTAAGAATTGCTCTCTATTTCACTGTCTTTGTGTTTTGTTTTCGAAATTTATTTTGATAATGGGATTTATCGGATTTTCACTGCTGCGTTTCGGCCGCTGTACACACGCTTGATTCTCTTACGGAGACATATATATCCATGGGTTTTAAGATTCTTCCTAGTCAGGTATATTCCTAGGCGTTGAATATGTGGTGTTGGGTCCATTTCGTTGAGCAAGGAGTAGGTCTTGTCTATTACATATTTGGCTTATGGAAAGTTATCTGTGCTAATTTCAGTCTCTGGTTTTATGCAGCACCCCAAGGCACCTTTCCCCATAAGCAAGCACTAGTTGGTTTTCTAAATTTGAGACCCTGTTCTGTTTTGTAATTCAGTTCATGTGTAGTCAAGTTTACATTCCATGTACTAGTGATATCTTATGATGTTTCTTTTTCTGTGTGACGTAGTTCAGGTAGAATCACCGTACCTGCATCCACTCACTATGCCGCTACGGGCCTGATGACACAGATTTCATTGCTGAGTGATATTGCATTGTACGTACGTGCCACAACTTCTTTATCCATTTTTTGCTTTCTGGGATATTTACCTGATACTGTAGACGAGCTTCTTGTGAACACAGCCGTCCCAAATATTGGGGTGGCTGTCTGTTTTTGATTTTAATTTCCGTAAGCTATAGGACCATAAGTGGAAGTGCCATAGGATGTGTTGCTTTGTTTCTTACGTGTTTCAGGAAACACCATACACTTCTCCAGGGTGGCTGCTGGCAATTTACATCCTGCCAATCAGCATAACAAGGCTCCCTGTTCTCCATATCCTGTCCTACCTTTCTGGATTTTACACTTTTTTCAGATGGCCCTTTTGCCCGGGGGGCAGTGAGACTTCATTGTAGTGCAGATTTCCTTTACAGGCTTGCTTGGTTGGCCAAAAAGGGCGTATGCGTTTTTTCCTGAATATATTCAGGAAAAAACGCATACGCCCTTTTTGGCCAAGTGCATCATTGTCGACGTTCTGCCTCTTTTCCTATGCTTTCAGGGCAATTCCAGTCTACCCCCTGCAATCGTTTTCCTGAAATTCTGCCCCGCTTTCAAGTCCCCTTCGCAGGCTTACTTCAATATATTTTTGGAGGATAGCTGTCATTTATAACTCTGCAGGTCTGTGAAGTACAGTGCCCCTGAGCTCCTTTCTTCAACTCGCTTTCTTGTGAGCTGGGCACAAAACCGCAGGATTGCTTCAGGCCCTAATCTGTTTCCAGCAGGGCACGCTGAGCCTTTGTTTAATTCCTCTTCCTGGTGGGCAATGAGCGTTACATTTGCCCGTGCAGACACCTACAGCTAGTCTCTCATTGGTTCTCCCTATTCCTGTTCATCTTGGACAGAAATGGCAAGCTGTGCCAAACAGGAGGTTAAAGGCACTGACTCTCCAAGCGGGGAGAGTGTTAGTAAAGCATCTGGAATGGTGAACCCGAGGACCAGGATACGAAAACTGAGATGCATTTTAAATCGTTTCCCAATCACACGGTGGACGATACTCTGGGTTTCCCATGCATGTTTTAGCTGGAGGAAGAATGCCTTGAACCTGGAGAGTTGGGACCCATGGAATGGGTACCATGCAGTATGACTTCAAAGGGTCTGCATTTGCTCACCAAAACTCACCAGTGCTATCAGCCAGAAGTGTCCAGCCTTATGTCTCAACCAGCTCTGGGTGTAGATGTGGTCAATCCCGGTTGCATCACATGCCCTGAGTGAATTATTTAAGAATTGCTCTCTATTTCACTGTCTTTGTGTTTTGTTTTCGAAATTTATTTTGATAATGGGATTTATCGGATTTTCACTGCTGCATTTCCGCCGCTGTACACACGCTTGATTCTCTTACGGAGACATATATATCCATGGGTTTTAAGATTCTTCCTAGTCAGGTATATTCCTAGGCGTTGAATATGTGGTGTTGAGTCCATTTCGTTGAGCAAGGAGTAGGTCTTGTCTATTACATATTTGGCTTATGGAAAGTTATCTGTGCTAATTTCAGTCTCTGGTTTTATGCAGCACCCCAAGGCACCTTGCCCCATAAGCAAGCACTAGTTGGTTTCCTAAATTTGAGACCCTGTTCTGTTTTGTAATTCAGTTCATGTGTAGTCAAGTTTACATTCCGTGTATTAGTGATATCTTATGATGTTTCTTTTTCTGTGTGACGTAGTTCACGTAGAATCACCGTACCTGCATCCACTCACTATGCCGCTACGGGCCTGATGACACAGATTTCATTGCTGAGTGATATTGCATTGTACGTACGTGCCACAACTTCTTTATCCATTTTTTGCTTTCTGGGATATATACCTGATACTGTAGACGAGTTTCTTGTGAACACAGCCGTCCCAAATATTGGGGTGGCTGTCTGTTTTTGATTTTAATTTCCGTAAGCTATAGGACCATAAGTGGAAGTGCCATAGGATGTGTTGCTTTGTTTCTTACGTGTTTCAGGAAACACCATACACTTCTCCAGGGTGGCTGCTGGCAATTTACATCCTGCCAATCAGCATAACAAGGCTCCCTGTTCTCCATATCCTGTCCTACCTTTCTGGATTTTACACTTTTTTCAGATGGCCCTTTTGACCGGGGGGCAGTGAGACTTCATTGTAGTGCAGATTTCCTTTACAGGCTTGCTTGGTTGGCCAAAAAGGGCGTATGCATTTTTTCCTGAATATATTCAGGAAAAAACGCATACGCACTTTTTGGCCAAGTGCATCATTGTCGACGTTCTGCCTCTTTTCCTATGCTTTCAGGGCAATTCCAGTCTACCCCCTGCAATCGTTTTCCTGAAATTCTGCCCCGCTTTCAAGTCCCCTACGCAGGCTTACTTCAATATACTTTTGGAAGATAGCTGTCATTTATAACTCTGCAGGTTTGTGAATTACAGTGCCCCTGAGCTCCTTTCTTCAACTCGCTTTCTTGTGAGCTGGGCACAAAACCGCAGGATTGCTTCAGGCCCTAATCTGTTTCCAGCAGGGCACACTGAGCCTTTGTTTAATTCCTCTTCCTGGTGGGCAATGAGCGTTACATTTGCCCGTGCAGACACCTACAGCTAGTCTCTCATTGGTTCTCCCTATTCCTGTTCATCTTGCACAGAAATTGCAAGCTGTGCCAAAGAGGAGGTTAAAGGCACTGACTCTCTAAGCGGGGAGAGTGTTAGTAAAGCATCTGGAATGGTGAACCCGAGGACCAGGATACGAAAACTGAAATGCATTTTAAATCGTTTCCCAATCACACGGTGGACGAGACTCTGGGTTTCCCATGCATGTTTTAGCTGGAGGAAGAATCCCTTGAACCTGGAGAGTTGGGACCCATGGAATGGGTACCATGCAGTATGACTTCAAAGGGTCTGCATTTGCTCACCGAAACTCACCAATGCTATCAGCCTGAAGTGTCCAGCCTTATGTCTCAACCAGCTCTGGGTGTAGATGTGGTCAATCCCGGTTGCATCACATGCCCTGAGTGAATTATTTAAGAATTGCTCTCTATTTCACTGTCTTTGTGTTTTGTTTTCGAAATTTATTTTGATAATGGGATTTATCGGATTTTCACTGCTGCGTTTCGGCCGCTGTACACACGCTTGATTCTCTTACGGAGACATATATATCCATGGGTTTTAAGATTCTTCCTAGTCAGGTATATTCCTAGGCGTTGAATATGTGGTGTTGGGTCCATTTCGTTGAGCAAGGAGTAGGTCTTGTCTATTACATATTTGGCTTATGGAAAGTTATCTGTGCTAATTTCAGTCTCTGGTTTTATGCAGCACCCCAAGGCACCTTTCCCCATAAGCAAGCACTAGTTGGTTTTCTAAATTTGCGACCCTGTTCTGTTTTGTAATTCAGTTCATGTGTAGTCAAGTTTACATTCCGTGTACTAGTGATAACTTATGATGTTTCTTTTTCTGTGTGACGTAGTTCACGTAGAATCACCGTACCTGCATCCACTCACTATGCCGCTACGGGCCTGATGACACAGATTTCATTGCTGAGTGATATTGCATTGTACGTACGTGCCACAACTTCTTTATCCATTTTTTGCTTTCTGGGATATTTACCTGATACTGTAGACGAGCTTCTTGTGAACACAGCCGTCCCAAATATTGGGGTGGCTGTCTGTTTTTGATTTTAATTTCCGTAAGCTATAGGACCATAAGTGGAAGTGCCATAGGATGTGTTGCTTTGTTTCTTACGTGTTTCAGGAAACACCATACACTTCTCCAGGGTGGCTGCTGGCAATTTACATCCTGCCAATCAGCATAACAAGGCTCCCTGTTCTCCATATCCTGTCCTACCTTTCTGGATTTTACACTTTTTTCAGATGGCCCTTTTGCCCGGGGGGCAGTGAGACTTCATTGTAGTGCAGATTTCCTTTACAGGCTTGCTTGGTTGGCCAAAAAGGCCGTATGCGTTTTTTCCTGAATATATTCAGGAAAAAACGCATACGCCCTTTTTGGCCAAGTGCATCATTGTCGACGTTCTGCCTCTTTTCCTATGCTTTCAGGGCAATTCCAGTCTACCCCCTGCAATCGTTTTCCTGAAATTCTGCCCCGCTTTCAAGTCCCCTTCACAGGCTTACTTCAATATATTTTTGGAGGATAGCTGTCATTTATAACTCTGCAGGTTTGTGAAGTACAGTGCCCCTGAGCTCCTTTCTTCAACTCGCTTTCTTGTGAGCTGGGCACAAAACCGCAGGATTGCTGCAGGACCTAATCTGTTTCCAGCAGGGCACACTGAGCCTTTGTTTAATTCCTCTTCCTGGTGGGCAATGAGCGTTACATTTGCCCGTGCAGACACCTACAGCTAGTCTCTCATTGGTTCTCCCTATTCCTGTTCATCTTGCACAGAAATTGCAAGCTGTGCCAAAGAGGAGGTTAAAGGCACTGACTCTCCAAGCGGGGAGAGTGTTAGTAAAGCATCTGGAATGGTGAACCCGAGGACCAGGATACGAAAACTGAGGTGCATTTTAAATCGTTTCCCAATCACACTGTGGACCATACTGTGGGTTTCCCATGCATGTTTTAGCTGGAGGAAGAATCCCTTGAACCTGAAGAGTTGGGACCCATGGAATAGGTACCATGCAGTATGACTTCAAAGGGTCTGCATTTGCTCACCGAAACTCACCAATGCTATCAGCCTGAAGTGTCCAGCCTTATGTCTCAACCAGCTCTGGGCGTAGATGTGGTCAATCCCGGTTGCATCACATGCCCTGAGTGAATTATTTAAGAATTGCTCTCTATTTCACTGTCTTTGTGTTTTGTTTTCGAAATTTATTTTGATAATGGGATTTATCGGATTTTCACTGCTGCGTTTCGGCCGCTGTACACACGCTTGATTCTCTTACGGAGACATATATATCCATGGGTTTTAAGATTCTTCCTAGTCAGGTATATTCCTAGGCGTTGAATATGTGGTGTTGGGTCCATTTCGTTGAGCAAGGAGTAGGTCTTGTCTATTACATATTTGGCTTATGGAAAGTTATCTGTGCTAATTTCAGTCTCTGGTTTTATGCAGCACCCCAAGGCACCTTTCCCCATAAGCAAGCACTAGTTGGTTTTCTAAATTTGAGACCCTGTTCTGTTTTGTAATTCAGTTCATGTGTAGTCAAGTTTACATTCCATGTACTAGTGATATCTTATGATGTTTCTTTTTCTGTGTGACGTAGTTCAGGTAGAATCACCGTACCTGCATCCACTCACTATGCCGCTACGGGCCTGATGACACAGATTTCATTGCTGAGTGATATTGCATTGTACGTACGTGCCACAACTTCTTTATCCATTTTTTGCTTTCTGGGATATTTACCTGATACTGTAGACGAGCTTCTTGTGAACACAGCCGTCCCAAATATTGGGGTGGCTGTCTGTTTTTGATTTTAATTTCCGTAAGCTATAGGACCATAAGTGGAAGTGCCATAGGATGTGTTGCTTTGTTTCTTACGTGTTTCAGGAAACACCATACACTTCTCCAGGGTGGCTGCTGGCAATTTACATCCTGCCAATCAGCATAACAAGGCTCCCTGTTCTCCATATCCTGTCCTACCTTTCTGGATTTTACACTTTTTTCAGATGGCCCTTTTGCCCGGGGGGCAGTGAGACTTCATTGTAGTGCAGATTTCCTTTACAGGCTTGCTTGGTTGGCCAAAAAGGGCGTATGCGTTTTTTCCTGAATATATTCAGGAAAAAACGCATACGCCCTTTTTGGCCAAGTGCATCATTGTCGACGTTCTGCCTCTTTTCCTATGCTTTCAGGGCAATTCCAGTCTACCCCCTGCAATCGTTTTCCTGAAATTCTGCCCCGCATTCAAGTCCCCTTCGCAGGCTTACTTCAATATATTTTTGGAGGATAGCTGTCATTTATAACTCTGCAGGTTTGTGAAGTACAGTGCCCCTGAGCTCCTTTCTTCAACTCGCTTTCTTGTGAGCTGGGCACAAAACCGCAGGATTGCTTCAGGCCCTAATCTGTTTCCAGCAGGGCACGCTGAGCCTTTGTTTAATTCCTCTTCCTGGTGGGCAATGAGCGTTACATTTGCCCGTGCAGACACCTACAGCTAGTCTCTCATTGGTTCTCCCTATTCCTGTTCATCTTGCACAGAAATTGCAAGCTGTGCCAAAGAGGAGGTTAAAGGCACTGACTCTCTAAGCGGGGAGAGTGTTAGTAAAGCATCTGGAATGGTGAACCCGAGGACCAGGATACGAAAACTGAAATGCATTTTAAATCGTTTCCCAATCACACGGTGGACGAGACTCTGGGTTTCCCATGCATGTTTTAGCTGGAGGAAGAATCCCTTGAACCTGGAGAGTTGGGACCCATGGAATGGGTACCATGCAGTATGACTTCAAAGGGTCTGCATTTGCTCACCGAAACTCACCAATGCTATCAGCCTGAAGTGTCCAGCCTTATGTCTCAACCAGCTCTGGGTGTAGATGTGGTCAATCCCGGTTGCATCACATGCCCTGAGTGAATTATTTAAGAATTGCTCTCTATTTCACTGTCTTTGTGTTTTGTTTTCGAAATTTATTTTGATAATGGGATTTATCGGATTTTCACTGCTGCGTTTCGGCCGCTGTACACACGCTTGATTCTCTTACGGAGACATATATATCCATGGGTTTTAAGATTCTTCCTAGTCAGGTATATTCCTAGGCGTTGAATATGTGGTGTTGGGTCCATTTCGTTGAGCAAGGAGTAGGTCTTGTCTATTACATATTTGGCTTATGGAAAGTTATCTGTGCTAATTTCAGTCTCTGGTTTTATGCAGCACCCCAAGGCACCTTTCCCCATAAGCAAGCACTAGTTGGTTTTCTAAATTTGCGACCCTGTTCTGTTTTGTAATTCAGTTCATGTGTAGTCAAGTTTACATTCCGTGTACTAGTGATAACTTATGATGTTTCTTTTTCTGTGTGACGTAGTTCACGTAGAATCACCGTACCTGCATCCACTCACTATGCCGCTACGGGCCTGATGACACAGATTTCATTGCTGAGTGATATTGCATTGTACGTACGTGCCACAACTTCTTTATCCATTTTTTGCTTTCTGGGATATTTACCTGATACTGTAGACGAGCTTCTTGTGAACACAGCCGTCCCAAATATTGGGGTGGCTGTCTTTTTTTGATTTTAATTTCCGTAAGCTATAGGACCATAAGTGGAAGTGCCATAGGATGTGTTGCTTTGTTTCTTACGTGTTTCAGGAAACACCATACACTTCTCCAGGGTGGCTGCTGGCAATTTACATCCTGCCAATCAGCATAACAAGGCTCCCTGTTCTCCATATCCTGTCCTACCTTTCTGGATTTTACACTTTTTTCAGATGGCCCTTTTGCCCGGGGGGCAGTGAGACTTCATTGTAGTGCAGATTTCCTTTACAGGCTTGCTTGGTTGGCCAAAAAGGCCGTATGCGTTTTTTCCTGAATATATTCAGGAAAAAACGCATACGCCCTTTTTGGCCAAGTGCATCATTGTCGACGTTCTGCCTCTTTTCCTATGCTTTCAGGGCAATTCCAGTCTACCCCCTGCAATCGTTTTCCTGAAATTCTGCCCCGCTTTCAAGTCCCCTTCACAGGCTTACTTCAATATATTTTTGGAGGATAGCTGTCATTTATAACTCTGCAGGTTTGTGAAGTACAGTGCCCCTGAGCTCCTTTCTTCAACTCGCTTTCTTGTGAGCTGGGCACAAAACCGCAGGATTGCTGCAGGACCTAATCTGTTTCCAGCAGGGCACACTGAGCCTTTGTTTAATTCCTCTTCCTGGTGGGCAATGAGCGTTACATTTGCCCGTGCAGACACCTACAGCTAGTCTCTCATTGGTTCTCCCTATTCCTGTTCATCTTGCACAGAAATTGCAAGCTGTGCCAAAGAGGAGGTTAAAGGCACTGACTCTCCAAGCGGGGAGAGTGTTAGTAAAGCATCTGGAATGGTGAACCCGAGGACCAGGATACGAAAACTGAGGTGCATTTTAAATCGTTTCCCAATCACACTGTGGACCATACTGTGGGTTTCCCATGCATGTTTTAGCTGGAGGAAGAATCCCTTGAACCTGAAGAGTTGGGACCCATGGAATAGGTACCATGCAGTATGACTTCAAAGGGTCTGCATTTGCTCACCGAAACTCACCAATGCTATCAGCCTGAAGTGTCCAGCCTTATGTCTCAACCAGCTCTGGGCGTAGATGTGGTCAATCCCGGTTGCATCACATGCCCTGAGTGAATTATTTAAGAATTGCTCTCTATTTCACTGTCTTTGTGTTTTGTTTTCGAAATTTATTTTGATAATGGGATTTATCGGATTTTCACTGCTGCGTTTCGGCCGCTGTACACACGCTTGATTCTCTTACGGAGACATATATATCCATGGGTTTTAAGATTCTTCCTAGTCAGGTATATTCCTAGGCGTTGAATATGTGGTGTTGGGTCCATTTCGTTGAGCAAGGAGTAGGTCTTGTCTATTACATATTTGGCTTATGGAAAGTTATCTGTGCTAATTTCAGTCTCTGGTTTTATGCAGCACCCCAAGGCACCTTTCCCCATAAGCAAGCACTAGTTGGTTTTCTAAATTTGAGACCCTGTTCTGTTTTGTAATTCAGTTCATGTGTAGTCAAGTTTACATTCCATGTACTAGTGATATCTTATGATGTTTCTTTTTCTGTGTGACGTAGTTCAGGTAGAATCACCGTACCTGCATCCACTCACTATGCCGCTACGGGCCTGATGACACAGATTTCATTGCTGAGTGATATTGCATTGTACGTACGTGCCACAACTTCTTTATCCATTTTTTGCTTTCTGGGATATTTACCTGATACTGTAGACGAGCTTCTTGTGAACACAGCCGTCCCAAATATTGGGGTGGCTGTCTGTTTTTGATTTTAATTTCCGTAAGCTATAGGACCATAAGTGGAAGTGCCATAGGATGTGTTGCTTTGTTTCTTACGTGTTTCAGGAAACACCATACACTTCTCCAGGGTGGCTGCTGGCAATTTACATCCTGCCAATCAGCATAACAAGGCTCCCTGTTCTCCATATCCTGTCCTACCTTTCTGGATTTTACACTTTTTTCAGATGGCCCTTTTGCCCGGGGGGCAGTGAGACTTCATTGTAGTGCAGATTTCCTTTACAGGCTTGCTTGGTTGGCCAAAAAGGGCGTATGCGTTTTTTCCAGAATATATTCTGGAAAAAACGCATACGCCCTTTTTGGCCAAGTGCATCATTGTCGACGTTCTGCCTCTTTTCCTATGCTTTCAGGGCAATTCCAGTCTACCCCCTGCAATCGTTTTCCTGAAATTCTGCCCCGCTTTCAAGTCCCCTTCGCAGGCTTACTTCAATATATTTTTGGAGGATAGCTGTCATTTATAACTCTGCAGGTTTGTGAAGTACAGTGCCCCTGAGCTCCTTTCTTCAACTCGCTTTCTTGTGAGCTGGGCACAAAACCGCAGGATTGCTTCAGGCCCTAATCTGTTTCCAGCAGGGCACGCTGAGCCTTTGTTTAATTCCTCTTCCTGGTGGGCAATGAGCGTTACATTTGCCCGTGCAGACACCTACAGCTAGTCTCTCATTGGTTCTCCCTATTCCTGTTCATCTTGGACAGAAATGGCAAGCTGTGCCAAACAGGAGGTTAAAGGCACTGACTCTCCAAGCGGGGAGAGTGTTAGTAAAGCATCTGGAATGGTGAACCCGAGGACCAGGATACGAAAACTGAGATGCATTTTAAATCGTTTCCCAATCACACGGTGGACGATACTCTGGGTTTCCCATGCATGTTTTAGCTGGAGGAAGAATGCCTTGAACCTGGAGAGTTGGGACCCATGGAATGGGTACCATGCAGTATGACTTCAAAGGGTCTGCATTTGCTCACCAAAACTCACCAGTGCTATCAGCCAGAAGTGTCCAGCCTTATGTCTCAACCAGCTCTGGGTGTAGATGTGGTCAATCCCGGTTGCATCACATGCCCTGAGTGAATTATTTAAGAATTGCTCTCTATTTCACTGTCTTTGTGTTTTGTTTTCGAAATTTATTTTGATAATGGGATTTATCGGATTTTCACTGCTGCATTTCCGCCGCTGTACACACGCTTGATTCTCTTACGGAGACATATATATCCATGGGTTTTAAGATTCTTCCTAGTCAGGTATATTCCTAGGCGTTGAATATGTGGTGTTGAGTCCATTTCGTTGAGCAAGGAGTAGGTCTTGTCTATTACATATTTGGCTTATGGAAAGTTATCTGTGCTAATTTCAGTCTCTGGTTTTATGCAGCACCCCAAGGCACCTTGCCCCATAAGCAAGCACTAGTTGGTTTCCTAAATTTGAGACCCTGTTCTGTTTTGTAATTCAGTTCATGTGTAGTCAAGTTTACATTCCGTGTATTAGTGATATCTTATGATGTTTCTTTTTCTGTGTGACGTAATTCACGTAGAATCACCGTACCTGCATCCACTCACTATGCCGCTACGGGCCTGATGACTCAGATTTCATTGCTGAGTGATATTGCATTGTACGTACGTGCCACAACTTCTTTATCCATTTTTTGCTTTCTGGGATATTTACCTGATACTGTAGACGAGCTTCTTGTGAACACAGCCGTCCCAAATATTGGGGTGGCTGTCTGTTTTTGATTTTAATTTCCGTAAGCTATAGGACCATAAGTGGAAGTGCCATAGGCTGTGTTGCTCTGTTTCTTACGTGTTTCAGGAAACACCATACACTTCTCCAGGGTGGCTGCTGGCAATTTACATCCTGCCAATCAGCATAACAAGGCTCCCTGTTCTCCATATCCTGTCCTACCTTTCTGGATTTTACACTTTTTTCAGATGGCCCTTTTGCCCGGGGGGGGGGGGCAGTGAGACTTCTTTGTAGTGCAGATTTCCTTTACAGGCTTGCTTGGTTGGCCAAAAAGGGCGTATGCGTTTTTTCCTGAATATATTCAGGAAAAAACGCATACGCCCTTGTGGCCAAGTGCATCATTGTCGACGTTGTGCCTCTTTTCCTATGCTTTCAGGGCAATTCACGTCTACCCCTGCAATCGTTTTCCAGAAATTCTGCCCCCCTTTCAAGTCCCCTTCGCAGGCTTACTTCAATATATTTTTGGAGGATAGCTGTCATTTATAACTCTGTAGGTTTGTGAATTACAGTGCCCCTGAGCTCCTTTCTTCAACTCGCTTTCTTGTGAGCTGGGCACAAAACCGCAGGATTGCTTAAGGCCCTAATCTCTTCCGGCAGGGCACACAGAGCCTTTGGTTAATTCCTCTTCCTGGTGGGAAATGAGCGTTACATTTGCCCGTGCAGACACCTATAGCTAGTCTCTCATTGGTTCTCCCTATTCCTGTTCATCTTGCACAGAAATTGCAAGCTGTGCGAAACAGGAGGTTAAAGGCACTGACTCTCCAAGCGGGGAGAGTGTTAGTAAAGCATCTGGAATGGTGAACCCGAGGACCAGGATACGAAAACTGAGATGCATTTTAAATCGTTTCCCAATCACACGGTGGACCATACTGTGGGTTTCCCATGCATGTTTTACCTGGAGGAAGAATCCCTTGAACCTGAAGAGTTGGGACCCTTGGAATAGGTACCATGCAGTATGACTTCAAAGGGTCTGCATTTGCTCACCGAAACTCACCAGTGCTATCAGCCTGAAGTGTCCAGCCTTATGTCTCAACCAGCTCTGGGTGTAGATGTGGTCAATCCCGGTTGCATCACATGCCCTGAGTGAATTATTTAAGAATTGCTCTCTATTTCACTGTCTTTGTGTTTTGTTTTCGAAATTTATTTTGATAATGGGATTTATCGGATTTTCACTGCTGCATTTCCGCCGCTGTACACACGCTTGATTCTCTTACGGAAACATATATATCCATGGGTTTTAAGATTCTTCCTAGTCAGGTATATTCCTAGGCGTTGAATATGTGGTGTTGAGTCCATTTCGTTGAGCAAGGAGTAGGTCTTGTCTATTACATATTTGGCTTATGGAAAGTTATCTGTGCTAATTTCAGTCTCTGGTTTTATGCAGCACACCAACGCACCTTTCCCCATAAGCAAGCACTAGTTGGTTTTCTAAATTTGAGACCGTGTTCTGTTTTGTAATTCAGTTCATGTGTAGTGAAGTTTACATTCCGTGTATTAGTGATATCTTATGATGTTTCTTTTTCTGTGTGACGTAGTTCACGTAGAATCACCGTACCTGCATCCACTCACTATGCCGCTACGGGCCTGATGACACAGATTTCATTGCTGAGTGATATTGCATTGTACGTACGTGCCACAACTTCTTTATCCATTTTTTGCTTTCTGGGATATTTACCTGATACTGTAGACGAGGTTCTTGTGAACACAGCCATCCCAAATATTGGGGTGGCTGTCTCTTTTTGATTTTAATTTCCGTAAGCTATAGGACCATAAGGGGAAGTGCCATAGGCTGTGTTGCTTTGTTTCTTACATGTTTCAGGAAACACCATACACTTCTCCAGGGTGGCTGCTGGCAATTTACATCCAGCCAATCAGCATAACAAGGCTCCCTTTTCTCCATATCCTGTCCTACCTTTCTGGATTTTACACTTTTTTCAGATGGCCCTTTTGCCCGGGGGACAGTGAGACTTCATTGTAGTGGAGATTTCCTTTACAGGCTTGCTTGGTTGGCCAAAAAGGGCGTATGCGTTTTTTCCTGAATATATTCAGGAAAAAACGCATACGCCCTTTTTGGCCAAGTGCATCATTGTCGACGTTCTGCCTCTTTTCCTATGCTTTCAGGGCAATTCCAGTCTACCCCCTGCAATCGTTTTCCTGAAATTCTGCCCCGCTTACAAGTCCCCTTCGCAGGCTTACTTCAATATATTTTTGGAGGATAGCTGTCATTTATAACTCTGCAGGTTTCTGAATTACAGTGCCTCTGAGCTCCTTTCTTCAACTCGCTTTCTTGTGAGCTGGCCACAAAACCGCAGGATTGCTTCAGGCCCTAATCTGTTTCCAGCAGGGCACACTGAGCCTTTGTTTAATTCCTCTTCCTGGTGTGCAATGAGCGTTACATTTGCCCGTGCAGACACCTATAGCTAGTCTCTCATTGGTTCTCCCTATTCCTGTTCATCTTGCACAGAAATTGCAAGCTGTGCCATACAGGAGGTTAAAGGCACTGACTCTCCCAGCAGGGAGAATGTTAGTAAAGCATCTGGAATGGTGAACCAGAGGACCAGGATACGAAACCTGAGATGCATTTTAAATCGTTTCCCAATCACACGGTGGACCATACTGTGGGTTTCCTATGCATGTTTTAGCTGGAGGAAGAATCCCTTGAACCTGAAGAGTTGGGACCCATGGAATAGGTACCATGCAGTTTGACTTCAAAGTGTCTGCATTTGCTCACCGAAACTCACCAATGCTATTAGCCTGAAGTGTCCAGCCTTATGTCTCAATCAGCTCTGGGTGTAGATGTGGTCAATCCCGGTTGCATCACATGCCCTGAGTGAATTATTTAAGAATTGCTCTCTATTTCACTGTCTTTGTGTTTTGTTTTCGAAATTTATTTTGATAATGGGATTTATCGGATTTTCACTGCTGCGTATCGGCCGCTGTACACACGCTTGATTCTCTTACGGAGACATATATATCCATGGGTTTTAAGATTCTTCCTAGTCAGGTATATTCCTAGGCATTGAATATGTGGTGTTGAGTCCATTTCGTTGAGCAAGGAGTAGGTCTTGTCTATTACATATTTGGCTTATGGAAAGTTATCTGTGCTAATTTCAGTCTCTGGTTTTATGCAGCCCTCCAAGGCACCTTTCCCCATAAGCAAGCACTAGTTGGTTTTCTAAATTTGAGACCCTGTTCTGTTTTGTAATTCAGTTCATGTGTAGTCAAGTTTACATTCCGTGTATTAGTGATATCTTATGTTGTTTCTTTTTCTGTGTGACGTAGTTCACGTAGAATCACCGTACCTGCATCCACTCACTATGCCGCTACGGGCCTGATGACACAGATTTCATTGCTGAGTGATATTGCATTGCACGTACGTGCCACAACTTCTTTATCCATTTTTTGCTTTCTGGGATATTTACCTGGTACTGTAGACGAGCTTCTTGGGAACACAGCCGTCCCAAACTTTGGGGTGGCTCTCTGTTTTTGATTTTAATTTCCCTAAGGAATAGGACCATAAGTGCAATTGCCATAGTCTGTGTTGCTTTATTTCTTACGTGTTTCAGGAAACACCATACACTTCTCCAGGGTGGCTGTTGGCAATTTACATCCTGCCAATCAGCATAACAAGGCTCCCTCTTCTCCATATCCTGTCCTACCTTTCTGGATTTTACACTTTTTTCAGATGGCCCTCTTTCCCGGGGGGCAGTGAGACTTCATTGTAGTGAAGATTTCCTTTACAGGCTTGCTTGGTTGGCCAAAAAGGGCGTATGCGTTTTTTCCTGAATATATTCAGGAAAAAACGCATACGCCCTTTTTGGCCAAGTGCATCATTGTCGACGTTCTGCCTCTTTTCCTATGCTTTCAGGGCAATTCCAGTCTACCCCCTGCAATCGTTTTCCTGAAATTCTGCCCCGCTTTCAAATCCCCTACGCAGGCTTACTTCAATATACTTTTGGAAGATAGCTGTCATTTATAACTCTGCAGGTTTGTGAATTTCAGTGCCCCTGAGCTCCTTTCTTCAACTCGCTTTCTTGTGAGCTGGGCACAAAACCGCAGGATTGCTTCAGGCCCTAATCTGTTTCCAGCAGGGCACACTGAGCCTTTGTTTAATTCCTCTTCCTGGTGGGCAATGAGCGTTACATTTGCCCGTGTAGACACCTACAGCTAGTCTCTCATTGGTTCTCCCTATTCCTGTTCATCTTGCACAGAAATTGCAAGCTGTGCCAAAGAGGAGGTTAAAGGCACTGACTCTCTAAGCGGGGAGAGTGTTAGTAAAGCATCTGGAATGGTGAACCCGAGGACCAGGATACGAAAACTGAGATGCATTTTAAATCGTTTCCCAATCACACGGTGGACGATACTCTGGGTTTCCCATGCATGTTTTAGCTGGAGGAAGAATCCCTTGAACCTGGAGAGTTGGGACCCATGGAATGGGTACCATGCAGTATGACTTCAAAGGGTCTGCATTTGCTCACCGAAACTCACCAATGCTATCAGCCTGAAGTGTCCAGCCTTATGTCTCAACCAGCTCTGGGTGTAGATGTGGTCAATCCCGGTTGCATCACATGCCCTGAGTGAATTATTTAAGAATTGCTCTCTATTTCACTGTCTTTGTGTTTTGTTTTCGAAATTTATTTTGATAATGGGATTTATCGGATTTTCACTGCTGCGTTTCGGCCGCTGTACACACGCTTGATTCTCTTACGGAGACATATATATCCATGGGTTTTAAGATTCTTCCTAGTCAGGTATATTCCTAGGCGTTGAATATGTGGTGTTGGGTCCATTTCGTTGAGCAAGGAGTAGGTCTTGTCTATTACATATTTGGCTTATGGAAAGTTATCTGTGCTAATTTCAGTCTCTGGTTTTATGCAGCACCCCAAGGCACCTTTCCCCATAAGCAAGCACAAGTTGGTTTTCTAAATTTGAGACCCTGTACTGTTTTGTAATTCAGTTCATGTGTAGTCAAGTTTACATTCCGTGTACTAGTGATATCTTATGATGTTTCTTTTTCTGTGTGACGTAGTTCACGTAGAATCACCGTACCTGCATCCACTCACTATGCCGCTACGGGCCTGATGACACAGATTTCATTGCTGAGTGATATTGCATTGTACGTACGTGCCACAACTTCTTTATCCATTTTTTGCTTTCTGGGATATTTACCTGATACTGTAGACGAGCTTCTTGTGAACACAGCCGTCCCAAATATTGGGGTGGCTGTCTGTTTTTGATTTTAATTTCCGTAAGCTATAGGACCATAAGTGGAAGTGCCATAGGATGTGTTGCTTTGTTTCTTACGTGTTTCAGGAAACACCATACACTTCTCCAGGGTGGCTGCTGGCAATTTACATCCTGCCAATCAGCATAACAAGGCTCCTTGTTCTCCATATCCTGTCCTACCTTTCTGGATTTTACACT